>NC_058083.1:460035688-460372285 GCF_014858855.1 Bufo gargarizans | reverse complement strand
AATGCTCTTAGCAGATGTAGCGGGGTAAAAGCGTTTTTGTAACACAACTCTGGGGCGTTACAATTGCAACAAGTGAAAACAGAGAGACTGTCAGATAACCTCACATGCCACCAGTCTCTCAGATCTTCTAACCTCTGTCATGGGTGGGACTGTGACACTATAACTGCACAAAGCCACCTTTTCCTCTACCACTGAACTTATTTTATGTCCACTAGGACCAGTCAGGCCCACTGAATATAGCAAGTAGTATTGAGCGAATCAAAGTATTTGAAGTGGACTTAGATCTGAATTTCAGGAAAAATGTGATTCTTCACAAAACCGAATTTCCTCGCGCTTCATAGTAATGAATACATTTTTCCTGAAATGATGGTAAAAAAAAAACTAAAAATTACATGCCATATCCATTAGTGACTGCGTCACTGTGCCTGGCCAGTGTGATAATGTGGTGACGCAGGCAAGATTTGGCACATTTTCTTCAATCAAGATGGCCGTAATGGTCTCTCTGCGAGCAAATGGATGAGGTGAGGATGTATTTTATTTTTGTTTTTTAACCCCTGAAAGGCCTCAATGTGACTGTGAGTTGCCGCGATCAATGTTGAATGCGACATCTGAGGGGTGATCGCCGTTCCCCATCACTAGCACCCACTACATACAATGGAATGCGATTCATGACAAAGAAATTCGGAATGAATTTTACTTTGGCGAAGCCACCGAATCGAATTTCTCATACCTTCGCTTATCTCTAATAGCAAGTGATAAATGCATCAGATGCCTTTTAATTTATTTTTATAGGCCGACAGAAGAAATGCTGGAAAGGGAGAAACCGGTCTCATTACTTTGTATATTACTGACAACTAATAAAAAGCATAAATATCCAGCAGAAAACTTCAGATGGGTGAGGACATTCACAGATGCTTTCATGTGCGTGACTAATCCTTTTAGTAATTAGTCTGGGACCTGAACATTTCTCTCTATCATTTAGCTTCTCATTTTCGAAAGCAATTAGAAAACTTCTACACATTTCTTCTCCACCAAACCACAGTTATAATGAATACTTCTTACTGTAAGTACAACCTACATTATACATTACCGTACAACACAGTCTTAATATAATGGATTTGACCATTCTTCACAACAACATACTTAGGATAGGTCACCAAGGCTTGATAATGGTTAATACATGGCACCTTCATTATGTATAGTGATGAGCAAAATAAAAAAAAAATTGATTCGGCTGCTTCGTCGAATCTTACAAAAAAATCCACTTTGTGATGAATTACTTCGTCACGCAGCGCATTTCTTTGAAAATAGTGGGTGGAATGACAGGGAGCGGCGATTGTGCCTCCCCCATCATTGTACCCTTCAGATGCCGCATTCATACATGATTGCAACATCTAATATTAATAACAGTGTAAAATTTCATAAAAAAAACAATAATACTTACCTGATCTATTTGCTTGCGATGGGCTAGTCACCGCTATCTTGCTTGAAAGTCTGGGGCGAAATATTGAGCGGCCCGAGATGACATCATCCGTCACCTTATGACATCATCCGTTCAAGCAAGATAGAGGCGACCGCCCCATTGCAGGTAAGTATTATTTTTTTGGTTTTTAGCCTGAAATTGGGATCAAAGTCCACTTGGTGGCCTACGATTTGCTCATTACTAATTATGTACGTAGACTCAGGTCCCTCTAATCTCTTGATGTTACTATGATTTTACTACAGTAACTGTAAATGGGTTATTATGAATTATATATGAGCTGTATAAGTTGTTGTAGCTAAAGTCGGATTGTGGGAAAATACTGGAATCGGAGACTTGGCTTACCGACTCCACAGCTCTGGCCACCCTTTCCAACATTTTTGACAGCAAGAATATTACATTTTTCTACATTATCCTTTCTATCAAAAATACCAGAACTTCAACATGCCCCTTAAAAGTCAATGGGATCTGTTACGGACAGTATGGATTAACTGGATTGGTCACAGGAACCTGGTTTTCATTAAAAACTGAAACTATGATGCTTGTGCGAATAAAGGATTAAATAAGTTAAGCCATGAAAAATATTCTATAGTTTTGAAACCAGCACCTGCATCTTGCTTTTGTAAATGAAAATAATTACAAATTTTGCATAGCCACTGAGCTATTCAATAAAATGTATCTGTATAGCGTCACCTGTTGTTTGGTCTTTTTCTTATTTCTCATCCACCTCAAAGAGGTGGTCACACATGCTCAGTTTAAATCTTCAACTGTTACCAGCCATATCTTTTGTAGCAGATACAGGGAAAAGAGTGGCAGCAGAAAGGACACACCATATGAGAAAGGGCACTCTCTCTGAGCTGCCAACCTGAAATACATCAGAACAATTGGAGGAATAAATGTGGAGCTCTCTGGTTCCATGTAAGGTACAGGGCTGGTTCTTGCTTTATTAGAAAGCGATTGTAATGTACTATATCATGTTTAATTTTCATTTTTTTGCATCAATCATGACATAACCCCTTTTAAAGGTTTTGGTCGCATTGTACCTAAATTACAGTAATGACATACACTAGTGTGTAATGGCATAGGAACCTGATAAATTTCTCCCCCCAGTGTCTAGAGGTAGCAATGTAAATATAGTGCCCTGAAGCAGGAGTACTGTGAAGTCTGGACATTTATGGATATTTGCCCCCTTTTTACCCTTTACTGTTCAACTGCATTTTATATGTATGTTGTGATATATATCCTGTTCATTTGCACTGTATTTGCAAGGCTGCGTGGAAGGGGTTAATGAATACTGAGAGACTTTTGGGACTTTGAATGAGAAGCTGGTAATTTTCCAGAGCTGCCAGCGGGATCTGTAGGCAGGGTGAAGAGGCAGGCGCTGGATGTCATCCAGCGCCTGCCTCTTCACCCTGCCTACAGACCCCGCTGAAGGTCGCACAGACCGAAACGTTCGGGAATTATCTATCTGATATGGCATAATACTTACTATATGTAAATGAATTGCACTGGATGTACATTAATGATATTCTGTAAACTAAGAATTAAATGTGAAAATTTATTTTGCAAAAGACTTTCGGAGTCCCGTGGATTAACCTTATACTGTCTAAACCACTCTCACAGGCACCCACACTGGATCCTAGGTGTGCAGAGTACATATTTATCTAATCAAAACCACAGACTGACCTTTTGAATGTCTGTTTTAGCTCTGTTATGTCTGGAAACATGTTTTTGTCTAGAAAAACTGCTGTGTCATTGCCATTCAGTATCATTGAAGCTCTAATGTAAGTCTATGTGATACAATGTATCTGTTTGAGCTGAGTTTCTCCACTCCACACCTCCCACTAGAAGGTTCCAGTCTAGCTAGAAACTGTATATAAGGAGAGCAGTCAGAGCCCCTAGTGTGCTGCAGTTAGGGAGCAGTTCTTAGAGGGAAAGACTCATTCCTCGCCTGTATTGTTTTGCAATTGAATTCCTCCAGTAAAGAAGTACACTGGTTAACTGCAGATCCTGACTCTCTGGACTTATTTCCCATTGGGGTGCACCACGTCTTACCATCCCTCCCAGAGAGCAGCAACACATGGTGACACCCCAACGGTGTGCGGGGGACCCAACGTATCATTGGGGCCACCCTAAACCCGGCCACTGCATAAACAAGCGATGGTGTCCACAAGCGATGTTCTGTCTTCTACTGCTCTGCGCTGATGGATTTTGGTACTTGATGACATCTTAGCCCAGGGGATCGGGGGAGGGGGGGAAACTGCATGTAGACTAAGGTAAGTCCAGAGGCAAGTTAGCAAGTTTTCATTCCATTGCACAATAGTGTATAGCATTACTGAAATTTAGATATGACCCCCCCCCCCCTCGCCAAACATCCAATGTGAGACCCCAATATAGGGATTTTGCTCTTATTTTTTATTTTTTTTACATTAAACTCATGAGTTCTAGAATTTCTAAACGTTATAGAATTATAATGCAGCACTCAAGTGGCAAGATCATCTAAGGCAACATTAAGCCTTCACACTTTCCTGCCATTTTCTATTAAAAGGATTAAGACAGTAATCACCTAACTGTGGCTTCATTCAATATCTATGGGGCTAAATGCTCATAGTGTTCCGATATTTATTACCTGTCCCATGGTGATAAATGTCCATAATGGCACAACCCCCTGCTTTGAACTGTGTGAGGGACAAACAAATCAATACAATTTTGAACAATTTAGTAAAAGAAAAAAAGGAATATCTCAAAAATGTATTATCCATTGAGACACAGCACTACTTCCCCCATCGCAATCCTTCTACCTATTGTTTGTAGAATGAGCCCAAAGCAGGTTAAATAGAAATTACATTCATTTTATTACATTCAAAGACGGCTTAGTTATAATTATAATTATGCAAAAACACAGAATTACTGACTCACATTACCATCATGGAATGAATTCATTATTTTTCATGGTACAAATGCACAAGGTTAAGAATGAAAATTATACACACTGAAACGAAATTCATCTTGGTTGGCAATCCCCTTGATGCGCTCAATCACGGAAGGCTAATTATAAAATCCAATTTCGAGTGATGAACGTATGCTTACCATACTATATGGAGAATAGAGTTTTCGAATAAGCAAGAACAATGATCGATAACAATATAAGATGGGACTGTTCAACATAGACCGGTTATGGTAATACATGACCTGGGTCACTCACATTATCTAGTGAAATATGCCCCACATAATAAGAGGTGAACAGAACGTCACCTCTATCAATGTCATGGTAAACCAATGACAATGCAAATTCACAGACCAGAAATTTAGTCTGTTTTATCTGGCTAAGGCATGGTATTGAATCTCCTTAGAGCCCATTCACATGACCATATATTTCTGTCCGTATCATTTGCACATTTTAGCACATGGGATGTGGACCTATTAATTTCAATGGGGGCCACAAAAGATGCAGATAGCACACAGTGTACTTCCATTCCACTTCCCCGCAAAAAAGATAGAGCATGTCCTATGTTACTCCATGTTGCGGACAAGAATAGGCATTTCTGTCATAGGGTTGGCTGTTCCATTCTAAGAAAAGCAGAACGCACACGGATGGTATGATTGTCTGAATGAGCCCTTAAAGAGACCAGCTCTGTATGAGAACTAACTAGAAGCACTCCATGGTATGGAAACCTATTAGCAATGCTCCAAACAAATATGCAAAGAGGTATCTCCCAAGAAAGGGAATCATCTCACCAGCACCACCTATTGGAAGTGGCTCTCTATGAGGCATAATCCGACTTTCCAACAAGTCTTGGGATTTGAAAAGTCCATGTCAAATCCCAAGGCTTGTTTAAAAGTCGGATTTGGGATCATAGGGAGCCACCTCCAATAGGTGTTGTTGGCGAAAGGATTATCTTTCTTGGGAGATACCGCTTTGAACTTTATCTTCCTTCCATACAGGGGCGTAACTACCATAGCAAAAGATCATGCGACTGCTATGGGGCCCAAGGTAAGAGGGGGCCCAGTCTTAGTTGGGATTATCTCCTCTTCTACTGGAGGTAAAAACAACTTTTAGCAAATGAGGCAGTGGAAAAAATGCCCAAGGGTCATTGAAAAGGGTTTAGGCAGAAATCCTTCTGTACTGTTGGTGGGGAAGGGGGGGGGCTGGTTTGATCCTTGCTATGGGGCCCTTACTTCTCTATGTACGCCACTGATTCCATGTTATATATAATCAGTGCTAGTTGGATGTTGAATTTTGCCCATTAGAATTTTGCCCATTTTAGTTGGCAAACATAAATATATCATGTACATAATTAAGATAACATGTGAGGGCTATTTCACATCTAAGCATAGTTAAGGTGTCCATACACCATAGATTGTTGTGAGACGAACAATTGTTCAGCTATCAGCTAGTCCACTGAACCCCCTTATACAGAAGAAGATTTGCCTAAGCTTACATGTATTCTTGATGGGGAGATTGGAATAAGCTGCTACCAGACATCTCTGGCCGTGGCTTATCTCCCCTAAGAACGAAGGGTCGAGCGTGCTGAAATCAAACATGTCTGACCCCTCTTTTACCAGACATTCACCATCAAATTGGGACATCGCCATGCACCTGATATGGTTGGATGGTCCGTTCAAAATTGGAGGGTTCAGACAACATTCATCTAATGTGTACGGACACCTTTACAATGAGTTACCTTCACCTCTTGGTACAAATAAATGAACTAAACTCAGCAACTAAACAGAAATAATTTTGAACCAATAAGTCTTTTTTATGATGAACATCTTATTTTTTTGGCTTAAAATGTCAGTGGTAGTTTCTCTGTCTAGATGGTGCTATGACCATTGACATCAATAAGAAACCATCTGGGAAAGATCGTGCCAAATAGGAGAGTCTGTAATTCCCATTTCGATTTTGGAAAAAGTGACTATCTGGATGAAATCTGGATTTTCAAGACCCTAAGGCTAAATGCACACGTGCAGATTTTTTCGCGCGGATTTGCATGCGGAAAATCAGCACTGTAGGTTATGTACTTTGTATTCTATGAGAATTTGAAATTCTCATTGTACACGATGCAGATTTTTTTTGCGTGGATTTTGACCTGTGGTGCGGATTTTAAAATCCGCAGCATGTCAATTTATTTTATTTTTCCTGACTGGATTTTCTTCATTCACTTAGTAAAATCTGCATGCGAAAAAATCTGCACCGAATCAGCACGCAAATCCGCACCAATAATGCAGATTGACCGCACAGACTTGCCTGTGAACACCTGTGGATTTCAGTGCGGATTCTTCGCACATGAATCCTGAACGTGTGCATATACCCTAACTCCCAAAATTATACTTACTTGGTCTCTACTAATTTGATGATCCGTGAAAGTCATCTTGAAGACAGCTTGCTACTATCAAGTCCCTGGTAAGGGTTGATACGACCCACCTGGGAACCTCTACAGAAGATAATTCTGAATAGGATCTAAAACTAGTCATGAAAACCACTGTCCAAGACCTGAGCATGCCAACAGGCTTGTAGAGTAATCTCTTTGTGTGATGGAGTCTTTTTCCTGTACATTTCTATTTTGAATAAAGATTTGAATGGTATTCAGTCATAAATTATGTAAATTATGTAAAAAGGCATATTAAATAAGAGACCATATAGTTAATCTATAACCTATCTGTGGTTTGTTATTTGGTATACCTTTTTGCATACTGTATCTTTTTATTTGCAATTTTATTTACTTACTAATCGGATGTTCACATCAAAGACATTTTCTAGCGGTTATTTAGCAGGCCACATAATGCAACTGAAACCTGACATACATCTTTGCTATTGCCTTCTCTGATGCCTCGTCATTTGCTAACAGATGTCTGGCAGGTTCATATAGTTTACATTTTATGTACAGTTGCAAGAAAAAGTATGTGAACCCTTTAGAATGATATAAATTTGGTCATATTGGTCATAAAATGTGATCTGATCTTCATCTAAGTCACAACAATAGACAATCACAGTCTGCTTAAACTAATAACACACAAATAATTAAATGTTACCATGTTTTTATTGAACACACAATGTAAACATTCACAGTGCAGGTGGAAAAAGTATGTGAACCCTTGGATTTCATAACTGGTTGAACCTCCTTTGGCAGCAATAACTTCAACCAAACGTTTCCTGTAGTTGCAGATCAGACGTGCACAACGGTCAGGAGTAATTCTTGACCATTCCTCTTTACAGAACTGTTTCAGTTCAGCAATATTCTTGGGATGTCTGGTGTGAATCGCGTTCTTCAGGTCATGCCACAGCATCTCAATCGGGTTGAGGTCAGGACTATTTTCTTCTGCTTAAGCCATTCTGTTGTTTACTTCTATGCTTTGGGTTGTTGTCCTGTTGCAACACCCATCTTCTGTTGAGCTTCAGCTGGTGGACAGATGGCCTTAAGTTCTCCTGTAAAATGTCTTGATAAACTTGGGAATTAATTTTTCCTTCAATATAGCAATCCGTTCAGGGCCTGACGCCTCAAAGCAGCCCCACACCATGATGCCCCCACCACCATACTTCACAGTTGGGATGAGGTTTTGATGTTGGTGTGCTGTTCCTCTTTTTCTCCACACATAGTGTTGTGTGTTTCTTCCAAACAATTCAACTTTGGTTTCATCTGTCCACAGAATATTTTGCCAGTACTGCTGTGGAACAACCAGGTGCTCTTGTGTAAACTGTAAACGTGCAGCAATGGTTTTTTTTTGGACAGCAGTGGCTTCCTCTGTGGTATCCTCCCATGAAATCTATTCTTGTTTAGTGTTTTACGTATCGTAGATTCGCTAACAGGGATGTTAGTATATGCTAGAGACTTTTGTAAGTCTTTAGCTGACACCCTAGGATTCTTCTTCACCTCATTGAGCAGTCTGCGCTGTGCTCTTGCAGTCATCTTTAGAGGACGGACACGCCTAGGGAGAGTAGCAGCAGTGCTGAACTTTCTCCATTTATAGACAATTTGTCTTACCGTGGACTGATGAACAGCAAGGCTTTTGGAGATACTTTTATAATCCTTTCCAGCTTTATGCAAGTCAACAATTCTTAATTGTAGGTCTTCTTAGAGCTCTTTTGTGCAAGGCATCATTCACATCAGGCAATGCTTCTTGTGAAAAGCAAACCCAGAACTGGTGTGAGTTTTTTTATAGGGCAGGGCAGCTGTAACCAACACCTCCAATCTCATCTCATTGATGGGACTCCAGTTGGCTGATACCTCACTCCAATTAGATCTTGGATATGTCATTAGTCTAGGGGTTCACATACTTTTTCCACCTGCACTGTGAATGTTTACATGGTGTGTTCAATAAAAACATGTAACATTTAATTATTTGTGTGTTATTAGTTTAAGCAGACTGTGATTGTCTATTGGTGTGACTTAGATGAAGATCAGATTACATTTTATGACCAATTTGTGCAGAAATCCATATCATTCCAAAGGGTTCACATACTTTTTCTTGCAACTGTATGTTATTATTTTGCTGTTTTATGTGCTACTTACAGTACATATCTATGTGTACAAAGCACCAAACTGAAGTACTTTGTGCCAATTGATTGCCAGTAGCTATTATCCAGGGATGTTTCATTCGCTTCCAGCAAACAGAGATCTTCAAGAGGTTTACAATTTGACAAAGGGGGAAATAATGTATAATGACTGGTGTTTCTTATGGCAGTCCTAATAACAAAGCCCTGTGGTGGACAAGGCATTGGAAGTATTGATTAGCGGTAATTCTGGTACAGAAAATGAAATCTACGCCATCAAGGTAGTTGGTTTCAATTTCATTTATAATATGCACTGTTTTTCTGGCACACATACTGGTAAATATGCTGGGACAGAGTGACCTTTTTTTGTCGTAGTGGTGATTAAAAGGGTTGTTTCAGCTCAGATATCGGGAGCCTATAACTAAGATATGCCCTAATGACTGATAGGGGCAGGACCCACACCTATCTTTAGAACAAAGCCCGCAAAGTGAAGGAGGCCACACCTCGCATGCGCGGCCGCCCTCCATTTATTTCTATGGGAACGCCTAAAATAGCTGAGCCCTGACTCGGCTATTTCCGTCAGCCCCTTAGAAGTGAATGGAGTGGTGGCCGCGCTTGTGCAGTGACCTTCCCTTTCAATGGGACTGCCGAAAATAGCCGAGTGTGCTGCTTGGCTGTTTTTGGCACTCCCATAGAAATGAAAGGTGGGACTTGCACGTATCAGACATTGGGGGCATATCCTAGTGATATACCCCAAATGTGAGACAACCCCTTTAAGTGCAATAAGTTGCAAACTTGTACTAAATGTTATGAACGTCAGAAAACTATTGCACAAGAATGATACATTCCCTCAGAGTATTCTAGAAAGTTTCAAAACTTTTCATTGTATAAAAAATGTATTTATTATTTGATTCTAATGAATTGATTTGTCTCATTAGCCAGACTTGTTCACCTGTGGAGCGCAGTCCTGCTGTTAGATTGATGGGGCCAGACAATAAGTTTCTTCGCCTGTGCCACTACCCTTCTGGGTAGCTGAGCATGTGCAGTAGCTGTTCCAAAGCTGAATTTCAGCTTTAGCAGTGGTGCAGGCAGGAGACTGAATTGATTCACTTACCTCTCATTTACTGTATATGTTAGATATAGTGTTGAGTGAAGCAAAGCATTTGAAGCGGCAGGAAGTTTAGGAAAACTTTGATTCGCAACAAATCCAAACTTCTTTGTGCTTTGTGGTAACCAATCGGTTTTTCCTAAAATGGCAGCCACACGTCTTACAGTGAAAGTAAGAAGTCCGGGAATGTCTGATCACCCATAATGACATGCAACCAGCCAATCTGCAGATGGCCATCCACTGTAATGTCTCAACCCTATACACTACGTGCAGAATTATTAGGCAAATGAGTATTTTGACCACATCATCCTCTTTATGCATGTTGTCTTACTCCAAGCTGTATAGGCTCGAAAGCCTACTACCAATTAAGCATATTAGGTGATGTGCATCTCTGTAATGAGAAGGGGTGTGGTCTAATGACATCAACACCCTATATCAGGTGTGCATAATTATTAGGCAACTTCCTTTCCTTTGGCAAAATGGGTCAAAAGAAGGACTTGACAGGCTCAGAAAAGTCAAAAATAGTGAGATATCTTGCAGAGGGATGCAGCACTCTTAAAATTGCAAAGCTTCTGAAGCGTGATCATCGAACAATCAAGCGTTTCATTCAAAATAGTCAACAGGGTCGCAAGAAGCGTGTGGAAAAACCAAGGCGCAAAATAACTGCCCATGAACTGAGAAAAGTCAAGCGTGCAGCTGCCAAGTTGCCACTTGCCACCAGTTTGGCCATATTTCAGAGCTGCAACATCACTGGAGTGCCCAAAAGCACAAGGTGTGCAATACTCAGAGACATGGCCAAGGTAAGAAAGGCTGAAAGACGACCACCACTGAACAAGACACACAAGCTGAAACGTCAAGACTGGGCCAAGAAATATCTCAAGACTGATTTTTCTAAGGTTTTATGGACTGATGAAATGAGAGTGAGTCTTGATGGGCCAGATGGCTGGATTGGTAAAGGGCAGAGAGCTCCAGTCCGACTCAGACGCCAGCAAGGTGGAGGTGGAGTACTGGTTTGGGCTGGTATCATCAAAGATGAGCTTGTGGGGCCTTTTTGGGTTGAGGATGGAGTCAAGCTCAACTCCCAGTCCTACTGCCAGTTTCTGGAAGACACCTTCTTCAAGCAGTGGTACAGGAAGAAGCCTGCAAGGTAAGAAAAACATGATCTTCATGCAGGACAATGCTCCATCACACGCGTCCAAGTACTCCACAATGTGGCTGGCAAGAAAGGGTATAAAAGAAGAAAATCTAATGACATGGCCTCCTTGTTCACCTGATCTGAACCCCATTGAGAACCTGTGGTCCATCATCAAATGTGAGATTTACAAGGAGGGAAAACAGTACACCTCTCTGAACAGTGTCTGGGAGGCTGTGGTTGCTGCTGCACGCAATCAAAAACACTGACAGAATCCATGGATGGCAGGCTTTTGAGTGTCCTTGCAAAGAAAGGTGGCTATATTGGTCACTGATTTGTTTTTGTTTTGTTTTTGAATGTCAGAAATGTATATTTGTGAATGTTGAGATGTTATATTGGTTTCACTGGTAAAAATAAATAATTGATATGGGTATATATTTGTTTTTTGTTAAGTTGCCTAATAATTATGTACAGTAATAGTCACCTGCACACACAGATATCCCCCTAAAATAGCTAAAACTAAAAACAAACTAAAAACTACTTCCAAAAATATTCAGCTTTGATATTAATGAGTTTTTTGGGTTCATTGAGAACATGGTTGTTGTTCAATAATAAAATTAATCCTCAAAAATACAACTTGCCTAATAATTCTGCACTCCCTGTAGAACCCTCATCCCGTGCAGTCTCCGCCATTGTCCTGTGAACTGAGCATAGGGAGAGACAGGGCAAGTGATCAAGTGCTAGAGAAAATGATCAATAGAAGAACATTGGAGAGGGAGAAGTGCAGGGAGACTGCAAGGGGAGTACAGGGAGACTGCAGGGAGAGTCCAGGGAGACTGCAGGGAGAGTCCAGGGATAGTGCAGGGAGACTTATTCTGCATTAGTTTTATTTATTTATTTCTACAATTACTTATTCCTACATCATTCGTAAATGTAATTCAATATCAATAAGATTGAAGCCTTTATTATTTCTGTGCCAACCAATACATTCAGTCTGCACCCCTTGGGGGGGGGGGGCAGGTCTTAATGATGACCATCCTCATCTTTTGCTGGATTTCTTACTTTCAAATCATCCTTCAAAGTCTCCATGTCCTAGAAAAGTCAGCAAGATGCAGAGAGAGGAGGAGCTGGATGTTCCTGATGACATATTCTCATTGATATTAGATGATGTGGAAAAGAAGGAGAAGCAGATGGCAGAAGAAGGGCTCCCACCTGTAGGGCAGGAGGGCGCTGGGGTTGGAGTAGTGGGTATGCCAGAGCTAATTAATATTCTGTGTTTACTGTCAAATAACCTGCAGGATATTGCAGGCCAGAACAGCAATAATATGCATATTGTGCCCCCACCTAACCAGCCAAAGCTCATACCAGCAACAGCCCCTGTTTAAGGGTGCCACGTGTCCATTAACAATGAAGAAGGACTATACAATGCGGTTTTCATTATAAAGACGTGGATCTTCACCGCAGCATGGCCGCAACCTGCCCGCATCACGGCCGCTCCATGTGGCCGTACCCTAAAGCAGAGTGGCCTAGCAATTTGTATTTTTGTAGTGATTTGTGATTAATTAATTTGTAACAAATTGAATTTCTTGGTGAACTTTGGCAAAGTTGCAGAATCGAATTTATCAAAACTCCAACATCTCTAGTCAGATATATTAATGACATCATTCAAATATTGTGCTTCAAGAAAATTGACTAGCACATTCAAAAGTCACAGGTGCACATCCATAAAGCTAGCATGCAGACATCTGTATGCATGGCAGCACACCATTACACATGCAAACAACAGAACTAGGGGTTAGGGATTATTCTGGATTAAAGTGGTACTATACCTACTATACTTTTAAAAATAGAATCTCTTTGCGCACATTTTTGATCAAACGTGCGTCGGGCCCATCTACCACCGTCAATTTGGACACATAGATTCACTTGGTGAAAGCTTGTTTAATCATCTGCATCTAGAAATGTTATCATACTCCTGTCTTCCTCGTATACAACACGGCATCAGCCTCATAACTCATCAGAGAAACTTTCAATAAACATTGCTGATTAAGATGATCTTTCTCTCTGGAGGAAACACTTTGAATAAAGACGTCTTCACATAAAGTGTCAATATTTGGAAACCCTCCAAATGTCAAAATGTTCTTTGCTAGAAAACACTTCAACCTCAGATGTTGTCTTGTCTTCAAGTCCACTTGAAATGTTCTAGTCTTCATTTTTACAGCATTGACACAATGGAGTAGGAGCGGGGAAGAGGATGTCGAGTGTACATACATACAGTGTTGGACTGGGGTGCCTAGGGCCCACTAGTAAAAAAAATTCTGGGGGCCTAATATGCACCTACATGCAAATACTACCTGATCACTCAGCAGCAGCAATAGTAAGATGCTCAAGATAATTGATAAGGAGGGTCCCTGCAACAACTTCAAGAAGGCAGGTTCCTGGGGAAAGAGGATATACGTTCGTCTCAGTCACCAGATGCAATATAATAATAAACTCGGTAGTTTTTAAATAATCTACCTCGTTTTTACATGAATATAGGCTGGTTAAGATGCTGTGCTGGGACGCTGGGGGCCCAACTATTCCCCTATGAGCCAGTCCGAGCCTGCATACATATACACAAGCGGCTGAGCAGGGAAACAAAGCAAAATTCTTCTCTAAGGGTACGTCCCCACAGGACATATTTTGGAACGGAAAATCCGCTGTATATTTTGCGGTGGATATGAAGCAAAATCTGTAATGAATCTGTGGCAAACTACTCATGAGTTATCTGCAGATTTAGTTGTGAATTTACCCCAAATTTTACCCCTTGCATTGCTAAGCTGCGGGCTTAAAATCTTCACCAATTTACGCTGTGGATTTGTATTTTTTTTATTTATTTTTGGCAGTGTTTGGAAGGGATTTAAAAAAAAAAGTCTCATCCACTTTGCTGCTACTTTAAAGCTCTGCGGATTTGCCACATACACATCCACGGCAGCAAATGCACAGAGTATCCGTCCCTTGTGTATGTACCCCAGCAATTCAAAAAAGCAAAGGTAGATGCCAATATTTGGACAAAAAGGTACTTACTACATTAAAAAACTCTCAACCTTTTATTTATAAGGTCCAAAATGATGTGATGGTTAATTACTTAATACAGCTTATAGTGGTTAGAGATCTGTTTTTCTGTTATACAGTTCCAAATATGCTGGCGCCAGAATGCTTCATGATAACATTCTGGATACCTAAACTCTCCACTAGAGGGAGCTAATTGTACACTATTTTTATACAAGTTACAAGCTCTTGGCTGTTTCAACACATGGCTGTGACTGCTTTTCCATTCAAACAGGGGAACACAGGGCACCTGTTCTTGGGAACATTGGGGGCATCAGTGGTCAGACCTATGCCAATGAGACATTAATGTCCCATTCTGTGGATACAGGATAAGCTTTTGTAATGGGACAAGCACTTTAATGTCTATACAGGAGAATGGAGCAAAGGATTATATGAACCCAACTAAAATATGGCTCTGGCCTATAAGGATATATTAACATATGGCAGATTTGTCTCAGAAATTTCTGCATCTATCTTACTGAGAATAGGACTTGCAGAATTCCATCTGCCTTTTCACATACCAACCTCATTCAAATGAATGGAAGTGACTTCAGAAGCAGAAACTTCTATGTGAAATCTGCAGTGTGTGAATATTATCCACTGGTTTGTTATAGGGGTCTATACCAATCACCACCATCAATACAAATATTATAATTATAATAATAATATAAACTGTTTGTATGTAGTTCATTTTAAGGAGGGGGGGGGGGATTATTCATATATCGGAGGTAGATAGAGAAGCATGGGGTGGAAATCTTCATCATTATGTACATCCCGTTATCTTGATAGCCAAAACACATTTTCTTGTATGTGAGCTACAGTATAGTCAAGTGTTGTGTACCATCAAAATCTTCTCTCAGGGATTGAATTGACATCATTCGTGTCAGCTACTGTGAGCCTTGCGTGTTTTCTATCATTTGAGCCCTGCTGACGTCTTAGTATTCCTTTAAGTGACAGCTATTTATTTCTTGTCCTTTGCGCAAACTTGTCAATTAAACTGAGTTATATTAAAATTTACTGACATTCAAACTCATAATCATCCATTGGGGCCTTGTTTAATCTCCTTTTATTTGAGATGCTTAGAGTGTTGGTATGCAGGTGGACGATTGGTCCTGTTCATCAACAAAGACATATCTCTTAGAAATTATCTAGAAGGTGTGAGAAGAGTATGGTTTGGGAGAACCGATATCTGCCATTGAAACGGTTAAACTGTGTGTGGTAAGCCTTGGGTGTGTCTCTGGGAACCGAAAGGTAAACCCAGACACAGGATAAGCAGGGTTGATAGTCTGGCTAACATAGACAGATTTGTAAAATAAGTACTGGGACCTGCTTATACTGGAGTGAGTGAGGTTGGCAGTGGGTTGCTCACTCCACCCGAGCTTCGGTCCTGGGCTTCCATAGCCCACAGCTGCGGCTCACATGGGCCACTAGGACCTAATTTAAAGCTTAGTGTAGAGTTGGAGAGCTGACTGCTCAACTACAGAAGGTATTGCATGTGCCACCCAATATTTGCCATTTGTACCTGTGGGCCAGCTAGCTGGTCTCACGTATAGTCAAGGATTGTCTTTTGTATTAGGTACTTGATCAGCCGAGCAGGGTTTGTTTGTTTAAGCCTATTTCTTAAGGCTATGTTTATGTTTAAATACTGTATATAAGTGTGAAATAAAAATACTTAAATCAGACTTTATCCTGTCTTCGTCCCTGCTTACTGCACAGCTACCAAGTGTCTACCAGAGTGATCCCCCACAAATGATACTTCTACATGGAGTACATTCCTAAGTATGATTCCATAGAACTGCAGGAAGTCATGGTATGGCGGGTTGTCAGCTACCGCATGACAAATAGTAATCATCCTATGGGACATGTACAATGGAACTATTATTAATGTGCAAAAACAGGGCACATTTATTTTGATGTAAAACTGCACAAACCCCAATTACTCCTCGAGTTTCCCATTCTACAGGAAGCCACCAAATATGTAACTCACAGATCCATCAAAAAAAAAAAATGGAATGGCATCCACCAAAAGTAAATAATGGGGATTCAAGACGGAGAAAGAGAAATGCATATAGGAGCCCAAAGATCCCTAAGAATCTTCTTACACAGGCCGATCCCGGCAACACATGAGAGCCATACTCAATATACTGTACAAGTCGATCGGTGCCCATTTGAAGGCTCTTTAAAATGATCCAGTACAAAACAAAAGTGGCCCAAAAGATCGTTATTATGATTGGCTTGTCCTCCATTGACTCTGCATTTTGTTGGTAGAACATTCCCTGTTTACACAGGGCAATGTGCTGTCGACCGATAAAGATTTTAGGTGTTGCGTAAAGTATTGCATCAAGCAACAAACGAAAGCTTTGCCCATTAATCAGTGCTTCATTTACACAGGACGATTAATGGGAGCAAGTATTAATAGGAATGTTTATTTCCGATAATTAGCCTGATCCTTGTCCAATGTAAATAGGCCCTAAGCCTTTCTTTAAATGGGGTCCACATCCTTGTTATGTAGCTGGACAAGGAAGTTACAGGAGAACATCCAGTCAAAACATCAGCGGAAGAGCCTGCAGTTGGTCAGGTGCTCATGTGAGCCTGGTTCAGACTGCAGAATCGGTAGCACAACGGAATAATAAATAATGGTGAAACAATCTTCCTTCCACAGGTTGTCAGAAAGCTAGAATTTCGTCAAAGCCCCAGAGCACCCCTTTACTGGTACAAATATCTGTCCGTCTTTTAAGGAATCAGGTCCTCTGTGATGTTACCTTTTGGATAGCTAAAAGTAGAAAGCCCCCTTTAAGTGATATCACAAGTGGGAGGAGCCTGCCATAGCACATATTTCACAGGTAACTTATAATAGCTGATGAAGCACTGTTACGCCTCACATGAAGAACCTACCTGCAGCTTTGCCTAAAATTATTACGTATATTTGAGATGTGAACATTGTAGGAATTATTTTGGGTCACTGGATGTCCTATATTCCCCTTATTCTTGTAACCTGATTACAGAAAGGTACAGAGGATATTCTGTTATAAGACAAATCTGTCTTCTAAATTATATAATAGTATAAATCAGTGCTGCAGTGTTTCCTCATTTCCATATGAAGAAAGTGTTTTCCACATTATGAGTATGCAGCAAATTTCTGAGCAGATAATTAGATTAGCTCTCATGTATTAGTCATTATGCTTGTGGCCATGCCATGGATTTTTTTTATGTGAGCATGCATATTGATATTGTTAATGAATTAATTATATCTCCCCCGTTAACCAACAAATATTGAATATCTTTTTTTATACTCACTAAATGTAGTTTATAGGAAATAAAATAGCAAAATATAGAAGGTAATCACATAAAAACTGTCAAAAAGAAGAATTTAAAGTCAATGTGAAATTAAAAGTCACTAGTCTTAATTTCTAATTTGCATACAATTTTATACAAAACTATTCTTTATCCCCTTAAATGCTATAGACACCATTGGGGGCATTTTTTATTAATGCATTGTACAAACCGGATTCCAAAAAAGTTGGAACACTAAACAAATTGTGAATAAAAACTGAATGCAATGATGTGGAGATGGCAAATGTCAATATTTTATTTGTAATATAACGTAGATGACAGATCAAACGTTTAATCCGAGTAAATGTATCATTTTAAAGGAAAAATACGTTGATTCAAATTTTCATGGTGTCAACAAATCCCCAAAAAGTTGGGACAAGTAGCAATAAGAGGCTGGAAAAAGTAAATTTGAGCATAACGAGGAGCTGGAAGACCAATTAACACTAATTAGGTCAATTGGCAACATGATTGGGTATAAAAAGAGCTTCTCAGAGTGGCAGTGTCTCTCAGAAGCCAAGATGGGTAGAGGATCACTAATTCCCACAATGTTGCGCAGAAAGATAGTGAAGCAATATCAGAAAGGTGTTACCCAGCGAAAAATTGCAAAGACTTTGCATCTATCATCAACTGCGCATAACATCATCCGAAGATTCAGAGAACCTGGAACAATCTGTGTGCGTAAGGGTCAAGGCCGTAAAACCATACTGGATGCCCGTGATCTCCGGGCCCTTAAATGACACTGCACCACAAACAGGAATGCTACTGTAAAGGAAATCACAGAATGGGCTCAGGAATACTTCCAGAAACCATTGTCAGTGAACACAATCCACCGTGCCATCCGCCGTTGCCAGCTGAAACTCTACAGTGCAGGGAAGACCCTGCATTTTTCGACAAGATAATGCCAGACCACATTCTGCATCAATCACAACATCATGGCTGCGTAGGAGAAGGATCCGGGTACTGAAATGGCCAGTCTGCAGTCCAGATCTTTCACCTATAGAGAACATTTGGCGCATCATAAAGAGGAAGGTGCAACAAAGAAGGCCCAAGACGATTGAACAGTTAGAGGCCTGTATTAGACAAGAATGGGAGAGCATTCCTATTTCTAAACTTAAGAAACTTGTCTCCTCGGTCCCCAGACGTCTGTTGAGTGTTGTAAGAAGAAGGGGAGATGCCACACAGTGGTGAAAATGGCCTTGTCCCAACTTTTGGGGGATTTGTTGACACCATGAAATTCTGATTCAACATATTTTTCCCTTAAAATGGTACATTTTGTCAGTTTAAACTTTTGTTCCGTTATTTATGTTCTATTCTGAATAAAATATTAGAAGTTGGCACCTCCACATCATTGCATTCAGTTTTTATTCACGATTTGTATAGTGTGCCAACTTTTTTGGAATCCGGTTTGTACTTATTTTGAGCTAAAAAATATATATTTTTCAATTGGTCTTTATTAAAAATATGGAATCCTTTTTTGTGTACATAGCTGAGATGCTCTAGTAGCAGAAGCCTGTGGATTTTTTGTCTTTTCCGCCATTTAGGGAGCTGACAGACTCCATATCTCTGCTCTGTGACATTATAAACACTCATTATAGCTCAGTTATCTTACTGATAAGAATGTGGCTTACATAAGTGTTTATCACCTCTCAGTAGTTTATGGGTTATTAGATGACCAGCACAAAGTGAAAGTACCAGTCGCACAGTTAGAAAAACAGTTAACCCTTTGTGACCGAATGGCTGAATATTTTTAATAAAGGCCAATCGGACATATAATGTTTAGCTAAAAATGAGTAAAATGGCGAATGGCAGAAAATTTTTAATAAAGGCCAATCGGACATATAATGTTTAGCTAAAAATGAGTAAAATGCAATCATAAACAAAAATTGCCTCCGAAGGTGTACATAGCCTTTAAGGTGGCCATAAACTGTAGATAGAAGTGATGGTTGAACAACAGTTGAACAAACATCTGGTGATCGTTCCTTTCGCAGGCACGACTATACATATTTAGTCCATATTGGTCGGCACAACTGTTCAAACTGCCTATATATACACAATGAAACTGGGCGATGGGCAAAAGATCTTTCTAGAAACCTTCTTTCAACTAAATATCTTTCATCCGACTATTGACAATTGTTTGCCATCGGCCTGCTAAAAAGACTGTCCGTTGTTAAATTTCAACCAACGAATATTTGTTTTGGCTGAAATCATCAGTTTTTATGAACTTTAGACTAATGTGTATGGCCATCTTTAAGTCTTGTTGACACAGTGCAGTTCAGGTGCAGTTTTTGAAGCTGTCGTCATAAGTGAGAAGTCAAAATACATTCATGACTTTAGCTGTAAGATAATAGTGAACCAAAACATGGCTTAATGGCATCCATGCTAGAAGAGGGAAGTCCCTCTTTCGACCCACAAATGGCAGATATAAAGAGACACATTCATGCATTAAATGTATAGCTCAGCAAATTCAATGAGTGGTATACAATGTCATTTCCCCCTGGAGGTGTTGCAGGGATATAGAACACCTGACATATTACAGCTGATCACCAGGTTTCATTTGATGAGACCCTCCTATTAAAAAGTCATTATCCAAAGTGAAAAACCCCTTTACGGTCAAATAGTTATTTTTACTAACAATGAAGGTCCAAATTGGTGTTACTAGTTGAGGGCACTGACAGCACTAATTTGATAGTGTCAGATTGTGCAGGGACACAACACCAACTCGTAAAACCCATTAGGACCTTAACTTTTAGCAGGAATAATAAAGGAATGGCACAACATAAAGTCATAAAAATAGATGCTCCAGAATTGTTGTTACACGGAGAATAAAAGTAGTAACTAAAACAGACATTTCAGGGGAGGTGGCAGCTCCTCTTTAATTGACTGGAGATTGCTTCCATACCTTAAAGGGGATATTCAAGTTCTCAAGCAGCCCCCCCATGTGCCGAGCCCCTCACAGGTAATACACTCCTGGTCCCGGCACCGCCACTGCTGCTTCTTCCTGTACATGGATGAAAACATCCGGTATCGGTGGGAGAGCAGCCAATGGTAGGCGGGGACGAGCCTCCTTAGCATCGCGGGTGAGCTGCGCAAGGAGGGGGGTAAGTATATTACCTGTGAGGGGCCTGGCACATGGGGGGGGGGGCTGTTTGAGAACTTGGATAAGAGAAGCATTTCATAAATTAACATTACATGATAAAATGGCTTATTAGGTAACAGTTCCGTCAAAGTAGCTCCAATAGTAGAGATTTTCTTTAGGCTTTGTATACAATGCGCCTTAAAGACAAGGCTTATTCTTAAGTTCCGATACTGCACTAAACGTTGACCTACAGAATACAGAATTAGAAGGCAGAGGGACCTAGGTCGCTCCTGTCACCCAAGTGACAGGGCGGATATAATTACTTTGGAAAATATCTCCACTAAATCAATTATTTTACACTCAGAGACATAACTAATTAGTTTATAGTTACAGGTCAAGGATACGATTGCATAAAATGTCATATTCCTCCAGCGTAGAGACCGAACCGAAATAAGAACTGATTGGGTTCACTTTGGGATACAAAGGCATTTTATTATAATGAAGCACTTTCTTTGGGATATTTCGAGTTAATTGTAATGGCATTTGTCTACTAAGAACGTGAAGATTTCCCAAGTTAAAACCTAACTATATCCCCTTGATTGTTAGCATAATAAGCCATCAAAGAGACAAATTAACACTACATTGTACCGACATTTGTTTATAAATGTAGTTAAGAGCCTTTCCAAAGCCTCCGCTAAGAACATGCCATTAATTATAGAGGACAAAGGAACATCACAGAACAGAAGACCTGAAATAACGACACAATGGGGGAGATTTATCAAACTGGTGTAAAGTAGAACTGCCTTAGTTGCCCATAGCAACCAATCAGATTCCACCTTTCATTTTCCAATGAAGCTGTGAAAAATGAAAGGTGGAATCTGATTGGTTGCTATGGGCAACTAAGACAGTTCTACTTTACACCAGTTTGATAAATCTCCCCCAATGTGGGGTTGAGAAGGAACCTTACGGTGGACCTCCACTGAGATCTATCTTCTGATATTTAGTACAGACATGTTCAAATATATAAAAATTATGGCTAGCTCACAATACATTTGTATATAACATCTTTACTCAAGACAATGTATTAATAAAATAACATTCAACTACAAACAAATTTAAATATATATACTCGGTCCCTCAATATGTTATTATACATGCGGAGCTCACGCATAAAAATGTTGAGAAATAATAAAAAGTATGGCTTTGTCATTCCATAGTTAAATGCAGTGCTTTAGTAAGGTCTAGATGGAATCCAATTTATTAGCGTTATCGCGCTTAGGCTACATTCACACGTCAGTATTTTTCTATATCCCGAATTTCGGTCCGTTTTTTGCGGATCCGTTGTTCCTGAAAATGTTTCCGTATGTCATCCGTTTTTTGCGGATCCACAAAAAACGGAAACATGTATAAATTTCACAAAGCAAATAAAGTTGTTTGGATTTCTTTGAAAAAAAGATTGAAAAAAAAAAGGGAATAAGTGATTTCTGTGGGCAGGATTTAATTTCCAGGAACGGATTCCGCATAAAACGGATGACATACGTAATGACATACGAATGTCTTCCGTTTTTTGCGGAACCATTCACTTTGTATTGTACCAGGATCCGATTTTTGCGGAAAAGAATAGGACAAGTTTTATATTTAATCGGACATGCGGAACGGAACAACGGAAACGGACAGCACACATTGTGTTGTCCGATTTTTTCCAGCACCCATTGAAAATCAATGGGTCCAGAACTGGTCCTGATCTGTTCCGCAAAAAACTGAACAGATCACGAAAGAAAAAACGGACGTGTGAATGGACCCTTATGCTGGAACTTATGGTGCAATTCAAGTGTTATTTGGATTGTTCCGTTATCTCATATAAGTCAATAGTGACCCTGCTGGGTCTCAATATAATTGGTAATGTTCCAATATTCACTATATGACATGCAATGCCACTGTGTCCCCAATATTTAGTGTCAGACACTTGTATTTTTCTCAGTAATAGATGCCCGGTAGATGCACACACACTGTATTATACACATTCACACCTTAGGTACATATAAGCCTACAGTATACATATACACACATACACAAATATACACATACTGTACACACACATACACGAGTAGATACATAAAAAATATAGTATACATAGAAGATACACTCACACATAAACACAAATATACATTCACACATAATGAGGCACGCACTATACAGTATTACACACATTCACACACATACAGTATAAGAATACAGTACACATAGAAGATACATACACATATCCACAAATATACACACACATGTTTTACACGCATATACGCATAGGTACAGTACATGTACAGTATACACAGTGGATACATATACCTAAACATATGCATACACACACAAATATACATTCACACCCATACTGTACATCTACGTATATAGCCACACAGTTGTGGTAAGGAAGGATTTGACCCATATACATCATGTATTACATATCACTGCTGCTCAGCTCACATTCGGCACACACATCGCTGTGCTAGATCTGTAAAGAATTGTTAACATAAATACATTAGACGGAAATGGAAATTCACATTTTGGGCTGAATGAGTCACAAAAGATTTCCTATGGCAAAGCGTCCCATACATTCCACAGATCTCCAGATCTTTTTTTATATATATATATTGGATAGCAAAAAGAATTCTTATAACTCAAAGAACACCTAAGTATTGATCAAACCGAATAATTCTACTATTTGCACATCAGACATTTCTTTAGAGCAAGTTTTGCAAAATTTAAAAGGGAAGTTAAAAAAACATTGATGATATTAATATATTTCAAAGCAAAAGACCAGTAGGCAAAAAAAATAAAGCTCATAGAATAGGTGGATATGGCGAATTCTTTACATCATTCGCTGGTACTAAAATGATAACGTCAAATATTAGACTTACAGCTGACCATACTAGTTAATTAAAGGGGCAGACCCCTAATATTACCATGATAATTCTTCAGTGGCATAGGGGAGATTACCAGATGTCATTGTCCACGCATTGATCAAACTAATGAGTAAGTAAAGGGTTAAAAATTGATCCCTAAGATTTGGAAGACTGTTGCTACAAGAGGAATTGTTAATTGGCGCACATAACATATACCACCAGATCTCTGTGGATCAGATAAATGGGCTCTGTATGTGCATGCGCTGTGAATGGTTATCCACAGAGCAGCCCTCACTAACAAACCAAGACAGATTTTTTTTTTTTTTAAATGGGTCCAAATTAAGTTTGTGCTGATTAATTTCCTCTTATATATTTATAGTGGCTGGAGCTCCGAGTTTCTACAGAGTTAAAAATACCCTGTATTTTCTACAGAGTTAAAAATACCCTTTTTGGGGGGGGGGGGGGGGGGGGGGAAGGATCGTTGTTTTCACACCGTTCAGCATTTACTAAAAATAACATGACAATCTAATTACAACTGTACAACTATGTAAATAACAAATTTCCATACAGTATTTTATGCCCTATAACATGGTGAACCTTTTAGAGGCCGAGTGCCCAAACTGCAACCCAAAACCCACATATTTATCGCAAAGTATCAACACGGTAATCTAACCTGAATACTACAGTCCAGTATAGTATATCTTCCATGTACTTTGTCATTTAGCTATCATAGCCTGCCTACATTCAGTGCGCTGCCTGTGCTGCTCATAGTGCACCCTGCACTGATGAATGGCAGGAAAAGTCTAAGACATATTGGTACACCATACACTTTTCCAGGGTGCAGGTGCCAACAGAGAGGGCTCTGAGTGCCGTCTCTGGCACACGTGCCATAGGTTTCCCATCACTGCCCTATATGATACACTTTTTTCCCCCAAAAATGTGTGGGGGGGAATGTCAATGCGTCTTATAAAGCCAATACTATTGAGAGTTTCCATTAGGGTCCATTCACACGTCCGTAGTGTATTGCGGATCCGCAATACACCCGGCCGGCACCCCTATAGAACTACCTATTCTTGTCTGCAATTGTGGACAAGAAAAGAACGTTCTACTTTTTTCAGGAGCCGCGGACCAGAAGATCGGGGGTGCGCTCCAGAAATGCGGATGCGGACAGCACACTGTGTGCTGTCCGCATCTCTTCCGGCCCCATAGAGAATGAATGGGTATGGATCCATTCCGCAACGTTGCGGAATGGATCCGGACCCATTCTACAGACGTGTGAATGGACCCTTATATAAGCGTTTATAAGTACAGCAGGATCGGGGAGAGGGGAATACAGCCCTCCCTGTGCTGGCTCTGTGCTTCTGTAGGCACTGCACACAGCGTGAAGACATTGGCACGCACTGTAACCTTGCGCTGTGTCACAGCACAGTAGGAAGAGGGGTGGATTTCAGGTATGGCGGTGGTGGCCCGACCAGGAGACGTGTGTTGATTTGTTTTTTTATCAGATCTGAGGTCTGATCAACATTGGGGGTCTGATCTGAGGTCCATTGGAGGGGTTTGATCTGAGGTCTGATTGGAGGTCTGAGCTGGGGTCTGATTAACAGTGGGGGTCTGATCTGAGGTCTGATTAACACTGGGGGTCTGAGCTGAGGTCTGACTTACATTGGGGGTCTGAGCTAGAGATGGATTTACATTGGGGTATGATATGAGGTATGATGAAAAATAGTTTTTTGTCTTTTTTTTCTACTCTAAAATCTAGGTGTGTCTTAAGGTCAGCCCCCTGTGATTCTGCCACAGAGTGGGGCTGATCGGAGGTCCTTTCCTCTAACTAACCTCTCATATACCATTATTAACTGTGGCATCCGAGGGGTTAAGTGACAAAGATCAGAGTTATCTCCGATAGCAGTAACTGCGTGCTGGTGTACTCTGTATTACACAGCTTACACCTGTCGTATATGGAGTTGAGTCTGCTACACATACTGCTCACAATAGGGGCCTAGCTATTGGGGGGGGCAGAGGTAGCAGTTGCTACCAGGCTCAGGAGCTTGAGGGGGCCCAAAGACCCTTGGGCCGCATAAGAAGACACCGGTATTATAGATATTACACCTCTGGCTGGAGGGAAGGGGTTAGGTCAAGAATTTGACATGGGGGTGGTGCTGATTCAATTTTTGCCTCAGGCAGCAGGAAGGCAATGTGCTTCCCTGGCCTTGGCCACAAAGCACTGAGATAAGGGGGCCCAAGCTGAACTCTTGCACTAGGGCACATGAGCTTTTAGCTACACCCCGGCTCACAGGTATGTCCAAGGGTCCAAAGAAGATAATAAACTATGATAATATGAAAACTGCTACATATTAACAAGTGACTCACCACTAGATTCAGTTGTCTGTCACTACTTTATGCTGCCTTTAGATATGGCAATATAAAACTGATATGAGGTTCCCTTTAAGAAATTTCAGCAATAGTTGACTGGACTGGACCTATGCCAATTTAGCCTCTTGTATAATAAAAAAAACTGAAAACTATAAGAGACATAAATAATCAAAGAACTAAACAGTGTGGAAATAACACTGACACCTAGATGCTGTCTGAAATGAAAGGCTGCCATGAAAATCTATTCCTGCTAATTAGTGGACCTGACAACCAGCAGTATTTTTATCCCACTATTGCTGATCTGCACCGTTACTTCATTCATAATAAGCGGGCCTTTGTCTTCTGCAAAATCTAATGATTTGATAAAATATATAACCTTCCTCTCAAAACGCAATGCAGATCAGTTAGCTTTAATCTACGCTCTTCCCTAGCTTTTAGCAATTTTAGAGCGATACACAAAGCATACTGACAGCTCTATAACTGCGGGGCAAATGATTCTTAATGGCAATCATATAGGCCATCTGTTGCTAAATTCACTTGTGCATTATAGGCAAGGAAAAACGTAGGTTGCACCTTCTGCACAGCGTCTGAACATTTTCACTGTCTGCAGTCCTGAAGCCTTCTCATTTTTTATTGCTCATTTTTGACACTGATGGTTTCCTTGTATGCCTCTCCCAACACTGAATGGGAACCACTAGAACATATATTTTAGGACATGTGTGAAATGCCCTAAACATGTCGAAATAGTGGGTGTAACTGCACCCACTAAACTCATCTCAAAGATATAGCCATGGGAAGATGGTGGCGTGTCCTTATTTCACCAGGGGCATGTGATGTATTAGGCGTCACAGACATTAAAAAGATGTTGATGAAATTAGTTTTGAGCGAATCGAAGTCCACAAAGTGAACTTCGGTCTGAACTTTAAGGAAAATTTGATTCGCCATGAAGCGGAATTTCCATGTGCTTCGTGGTAGCGAATAGATTTTCCCTGAAATAGTGTAAAAAAAAAAATCATTATACTTACTCCATGCACCACCATCATGATTGAAGATCTTGCACAAAATCGCATGCGCAGTGACATATGATGTCACCACGCCGACCTATGTGAGGATCATCACAGGCCGTGCTAGATTTCGCGCTAGATCTTCAATCAAGATGGCGGCGGCCGGCCCGTCATGATCAAATGGAGGAGGTAAGTATGATTTTTTTTTACATTTTACACTCTGTTATTGCTATCAGATGCTGCGATTAGCTATGTACATGGCATCTGAGGGGTACAATGATGGAGGGGGGGGGGGCACAATCACCGCTCCCTGTCATTGCACTCTCTACTAACAAAGAAATGTGCTTTGTGAAAAAGTAATTTGTCACTAAGCTAATTTTTTTTGTCAAATTCGGCGAAGAAGCCAAATCAAATTTTGCAATACTTTGCTTATCTCTAGATGTAATTTATGGACACATCAGGTCTTTTACAGTGATAGCTTCTCTGACAGAACAGGGAAGAAGATATGAGGTCACTTGAAAAATGGGTTGTCGAGAGAGAGAGAGACCCTTTTAATTCCTGATTTCCAATATCTGCAATGCCAATATTCATTCTGCAAGGGGTTTGCCCATCTCGCGGATTGGTGGCATATCACTAGAATGTCAGATAGGTGTGGGTCCCACCTTTAGTATGGGGCCCGCAAAGCGGAGAGGGCACCACACATGTGCAGTGTGCTCTCCATTTACTTTTCCAAAAATAGCTGAGTTGAGCGCACTCCACAATTTCTACAACTCTGATAGAGGTGAACTAAAAGCACACTGTGCAAGCCTGTACACCTCTCTATTCACCTCCATGGGAGTTCATGAAATGGCCAAGCCGGTGCTCGGCTTTATTCGTCACTCGATCTACCTAGCATAATTCAATACTTTTAGTAGTCGTTGTGCCTGGAATTGCAGCTCACAGCTGCTCTGTCCCATTCAAGTTGTAATACCCGCCACAGCCACTACATGGTGTCTGGAGCTGTATCTGGTTATCAAACAGATCACTTCAATTACATGACAGTGGGGGTGACGGGAGATTGGTGGGGGTACCCCCACCAATATGAGAATAGTAGACTGTCCATAGGCCATCAATATCAAGTTTAGGGAAAAACTCTTTGGTATGAAAAAAAGTCAGCCCTATCAGTTTGAAAGGACTGCAATCCAAAATAATGCCAATGGACAAGGGTGATGCTCTTTCCAGCCCCCCCAAAAAAAAAACAGACGCATTTTTCTAATCCTGGATGACCTGTTAAACTATCACGATACTTACATATTTCTTTGTTTGGAAAAGTACTTCTTTATCAACATTTTTTTCCATCAAAAAACACAAAGTAACACATAAACCTCATCAAAAAGAAGCAGAAAATTAAACTGAATTTGCATATCTGAAAAGAACGGAGCTCACATTCTTGTTGACTCATTCAAAATGTAAGGAAAACACTGAATAGGTAAGAACATTAATAATAAAATAGGAATAATAACATATTCACAGATGAATGAATGAAGTAACCGAAGTCTTTCAAAATCAACAAACAACATGGTCATTAGAAAAAAACAAAAACTTCCTTTAAAGAACATAAAAAAGTTCTCGTTCTTTGTACTCGGAAGGAGCAGCTATAGCTGTGCACAGAATAATAAAGACTCCTGTGGAACACAGAATAAGAGCACAAAAAAGTGTATTTCCACAGAGAAAACTGGTTGGATATTGCACTTCATCCAAAAGCTTTGTTCTCTTTTTTGAAAAGAGCATGTAGAATTTAAAGCTATATTCTGTCCAGAGATACAGAAGTAGTCCAAATCAATCCAGCGTAATGGACTATTTATCGTTGCCATGGGACCAGAGAAACCCCACATAACTATGCTTGGATAGGAAGCCGGAACCAAGAGTTCTCCACAAGTCACTGCCAGTCCCAGCAATGCATAGAAGAAGCCAACAATGTTGTGGATGGAAGCCGGTAGAGGGGCACTAATCATGGCCTGTCAGTGGACTTGGCATACGGACTGATGACAGTAATAAAAGCGGCGCAGCTCATACTGATGAGATTATTCTAGGGCATTGGGCTGTATCACGGAGCCATCTCGCGCCCCTCTATTGTTCTCATCATAATTTAGCATACAGCATAAAAATAAAGCTAATATGTTGATCTGACATCCACCAAGGGTTATTTATGAAGCCATAAAAATCAGCCTTGCGCAGCCTCGATGCCATAAACTCACGCTGCCAGAAATGTCTCCATTTGTAATCAGGTATCAGTGCATCCAGATGGAGGAGGGGTACAAAGGGTTAGACCTTCCGATAATAGGAGGCAGGATAATGAAGGTTTCTTCAAAATGTACTCATTTATGGATTACATGAGATGGTGGCAGGACTTTGAATATCATTTTTATATTTTCCTAGTTTTAGTTTTTAGAACTAGCTTTTAGTTCTTTTTAGTTTTCATTTTTCATTACTACTATGTCTACAATACATAAAAGCTGTCTGCATTACACAACCCTGTGTTAAATGCCTCATCTCACAAGGACCATCTCAGAAAGCTCCAGAACCATTTAACAATAAGGTTTCCGGGCTTTTATTAATGATGACCTATCCTCAGGCACCCCCGCTGATCAGCTGTGCATGTGCCGTCTCCCTTCTCTATTCCTGCTCACCGCTGCTGTCTATGGTAAACCAGTGAACAGGAAGAGAGACGAGAGACGGCACGTGCCATCTCTTGATACAGCTGATCGGTGGGGGTGCCGCATGATGCACTACCATGGCAAACTGTGCTTCCTAATGACATCATTCAGGAGGACAATTAAAAGTGGCCCTCCAGATCAAGAAAAAAAAAATCACATGAACTGGATGAAGAGAAGAGAACACTTAAAACAGAACACTAAGGGCCAGTTCACATGACTGATTTTAAAAACTATGCTTAAAAAAATCAGTGCGGAATCAGCTTTTTTTTTTCAGCCTAAAAAATTTTGAGTTTGCTTCACGTGGCGAAAAAATGTGTGGAAAATGCACAAAAATGCTTGAACTTACCTGGAGCTGGTTTTAATGCTTTCTAATCATTCTGCCCCAAGGTAGGGCCTGCTGCTTCTTTTTCCACGCTTCTTTTTTTACATGTGTGCAAGTGTTGCTTGCCAATAAAATGAATGTGAGGCTATTTTGAGGCTTTTTTTTTTTTTTGCCGAAATGCACCAAAATCGGTACAAAAAAACTCAGTGAGAACTGGCCCTTAGTGAACTTCTTTTTAATTTTTCCACCAATTCCCAGGCTCCTCTTCTGCTATCCAAGATGGCTGCATCACTTCTCTGGCTACCTAATGCCCAGGTGCGACATTCTGCAACACCGGAATTCCTGTGGTCCACTTTTGCCATCCGAGATGGCCAGACCACTTCTCAGGCTACCTCATGCAGAACCCCAGATCTCAGCATTCTGGATCATTTTTGAGCATGGCTTGCAGTAGGAGCTTGGGGATGTCTGCAGTCGATCTTAACCATCAAGACTTCAGTGAAGATAGGTTTAAACAGCTCATCTCCAATGTTTGTTCAAAGCAGTTTAATTCCTCACATCCATATGTTTCTCTAAGAAATAAACAGGTTCAGAATTTTCTGAAGACAACCTATTAATTATTTATGAATACATTAAAAATTAAAGAATACTAATTTAGCACAGTGCTAAACAGATGTTTGCCTATGATTTTAATTACCATAGCATCCAATCAAATAATTGTTATGCTGTTATTTGTGAGAATTGCAAAGTAGATTAAAGTCTAAGACACTGCATGAAAAATTCAATATGTTGATCGTTTTAAAAGTGAGTTTTCCAGGTCCACCAAACAAATGCTTAAATAATTCATGCTTCATTTGTAATAACTGCACTGTTACTGGATCTCTTCCAGCTGTCCGACAGTTCGATATATGAGTATCGGTACTTTGTCTAACACCTTATTCACACAGACAGTATTCAGTCAGTGATTTTAAGCCAAAACCACATGTAGATCTTTACCTTATACCTTATTTCTGTGTAGACTCCAATCCTGGTTTTGGCTCACAATCACTGATGGAAATGACTGACCAAAACACTGAGGTGTGAATGAGGCTTAAAGGGGTTATCCAAAGTCTAAAACATGCCCCCAATGCCTGGGCCCCTCATATACTTTTATATTATTAAGCTCCCAGGCACCCACATTGCTCCTGATCCCTGCACAGCCGCCGCTGCATCTCCCCATTGTGCGGATCAAAACATCCAACGACAGGGGGAGCAACCAATAGTAGGCCGCCACGGGAACAAGCCTCCCTAGTGTCACCCGCGATGCTAGAGAGGATCGTCCCTGTCATGGCCAGCTACTGGCTGCTCCCCTCATTGCCGGGATGCAGAACATGTAGAACATGCCGTGAAAACTCTCCCATAGAAGCCATTCAGTCAGCTCTTCCTCCCTACCCAACTGTTTGCAAAGACACATAGCTGTGTTTCACTTGATTAAATATCTGTTTTTCTTTTGTTGATCAGAGGTTATGTCCTCAAGATACTGTTTCCTAGGCTAGATGCTTATCTAATAGCAAATGTCATTGAGGGTTATAATTAATCTAACAATTAATGTTAGATTGGAAAAGTTGAACTTGATGGACCTGTGTCTCTTTTAGCCTATGCAACTATGTAAAAATGAATATCAAGCTAGTCAGCACCTCCTGCTCTACAACATGTTACAGCAGTGGATGTGGAACCACTGTGCCAACCAATAGGTTTCACTCAGGGTTAAATCTATGGGCAATTGGGCATTATCTGGCAGTTCCCTGGTTTTCATCCTTTATTCCCATACAGGCATCTGGACTTTGCTGCAAGGCACACAGCAGGCCATTACCTTCTGGAGTTGTCTCTGTGTAGTTGACTGCTGACCCACGGGGGTCAAAAGACACAGATGCGCGGCACTGAAAGAACAGGAAAAACTCGTACTCAGTAACAGGCTGAGGTCAAGGCAGGCAGAGTATGTGAGAATCATAAAAACAGTCCTAAAGTTAAAGCAGGAAGCTTAGGGTCAAAACAGTAATCAAGCACAGGTCAGGCAGCAGAGGGTCAAAGTCCAGAAATCAGGCAGTGGTCAGTACACGGGCAGACAAGCAGAAACAGCACATCTTTGTAGGATCTACTAAGCTTGCAAACCTATTGCATAGGCACAGCTATAGGCTGTGAAAGAATTTGGGTGTGTGTTGGCCCTTTAAGATCCAGAAGGAGTGCATCCTAGAGAAAGGTTGGAGAGGCCTATGCTGGCAAGAAGCGGGCTGCAGCCTACTAGGAAGAGGAACGCGGGACTCCTGTGGCCGAACACGCTAATGTAAGGCAGCAGAGGATCAGCAGGCCCAGACTGCTAGAACGATAGCAGCCTCCCATGCCGCCTGGAAGAGCTGAATGGCCGTGGCCATGGGCCACTGACATAACACTATACTGCATCAAGACTGGACTGCATTTTACATGTGAAAGGTTCCATTTAAGTCTCAGTTCTATAGAAACAATAATCTACAATATGCAACTATTCTAAGAGGCAGCCTGCACTCTGCTGGCAGATTTACTTGTCCCAGCAGCTAGCTTCACATTTGTCATTTTTGCTACCAATAACTTATTTACTTTACTCACTTATATAGCAGTGGCATATTTTGCAGCACTTTAGAGACATTATTATGCCTTGCTGTCTCCAGTGGAGCTCACAATCTAAATTCCCTATCAGTATGTCTTTTGAGTACCCGGAGGAAACGCACACAAACACAAGGAGAACTTACAAACTTCATGCAGATGCTGTTCCTGGTCAGAATCGAAACTAGGACCCAACCATGATGCTGCCAATAATACACTATGTTTTCTATTTACAGATTTTGCCTTTTCTTTAATATATAGATGGATTTAAAGGTTTGTACTCCGCATATGAATAAGACATAACTTTAATATCTATTTATTTTTATACAAATAGACAAAAAATACAACTGTTATGTAATTTGGCACTATAGGCAATACTAACGTGTTCTATTTTCTGCAGAATGCAGATATCATCTGTGACAACCTGTGCTCTCTGCAATGTGATTAAGGTAATTGCAGCTGTTATTGTGAGAACACCATTCACAGTGTACAGGCTTCCATCATCATCACCTGCAGAGCGGCATGATTAAATATGCCTTCCTTGCCACTGCTCTGCTCAATGAAGCATTACCTATAATGGCATTATTTTAGAAACATGTTAAACACCTCCAGACAACATGGAACACAAAGTGCAATGTTCCAGATTATTGACTTATTAAAAATTTTGTTAAGAGAAGGAAATGTAAAAACAAATGCAATTAAAAAGTTGCCCTCTACCTCTCTGGCTTTATCCGACTTTATAGGCACTTCATAAACATGGTGCTCAATCTGAGCATTACATTTAAAGCAGACAACTGACATAGAACTATATGGAAAAATGTATCAATGTCTGCAGTGCAGTTTCCCTCATAGCATATTATAAAACTGTCTGCCTGAAGCCACCACTAGGTGGAGCTAAATACAAGGAAATTGATATAGATATAATTGACTGCAATGGAAGCTGTACAAAAAATCTCTTTGCCCTGAACTACCCCAAGTGGAGGCTGCAGAGTCTCCATATCAGGAACAATGGAGGGAGTTCAGCTCACCACCCCTCTGGGCTCCATAGCAGTCACATGTTCTGCCTCCATAGCAGGTACGACATTGGAAATAGCTAAGCACAAACACTAACAGAAAATATCCTGTTATATAACAAAGGTTTTTTCATTTCTTTTTCTGCCATTAGCTTCCCACACTTTTTTAGCGATTGACCTTCATTATTCTGTTACGAAAGCTGCTGCTTTTTCATAGCTAGGTTGAGCCGCCTCAGTGCTTTCATGGCATCTTACTTAGCCCATTATGATGCCAACTTGACTCTTCCAGCATTTAAAATAGTGACTCACGTCAAGAGACTTGGTGGCACAAATCTCCAAAAAAAAGAGAAAAAGAACTGCACAGCATTTGAATTAATATCACTGCAAGCTTGTTACAAAGGCAGGAAAGATATGGTCCATTTGTGTGAGATGTCACTGGACTTGGGATGTTTATCAGTGTAATCTATCTTTTGTCGTAGGAGATAATAAAGGTTCATTTTATAATGAAGTTCGTTCCAAAAATACTTCAGTTTACTAAAAATCATCCGGCTGGAGAGGAACCGAATTGTTACGACACAGTGTCCCATTGTGTGGCTGTGAATGGTTCGCTGGCAGCCTCCCTGCACTTTGGGATATAAAACAGGCCCTTTTCTTACATGTTCTCAAAAAGTTGGTGCAGGAAACATGAGTCATTAGAAGTACAGATGCTTAAATTTAAATGAGAGGGACGGGGACGTACTGTATAAGAATGACATAAATCATTTCCTCGCAGCAATTACTCAATGAATAGTCTCATAAATACCAGATGATATTAGAGCCGCAGATCCTAATGATGAAACTTCAGTTTAAAGCTATAAAGTCATGGAAATGTAAATGATGAGGGGTCCTAATAAAATGTCAAAACTAATTGGAAATGTCATACAAAAGACATTGAGTATAACTGAATTTAAACTTTAATCAGACCACTAGCAATGATGTGGCATCATGTATGGGTTGGAATAACTTTGGTAAAGCAACTGACAAAGACCTAGTACAGTTTCAAAATGCGTTACTATTTACACCTCAATCTAATCCAAAATGTGAAAAATTTCAATAGGAAAAACTGTTTTTCCCCCCAAAATCAAAACTTATCATGTATCTACAGGATCTCCCAGAGTGGCCGACCCCTAGTGGTGACCATACTTACCTGGTCTCCACCATTGGGCTCGGTCTCAGTCCCTCCCAGGCCAGCTCTTACCCTCCCGGCATCAATTAAATCAATATACCCTTGCGTCACAACAACTGGTCACATGATGCAAAGGGAGCAGGTCACCGTTGCGTCCTGTTATTGGCTGCAGTGGTCACATGGGTCACAGATGTGGTGTTGGTCAGAAACTCCACACCGAGCACAGGAGGAAAGGGGACAGGAACTAGGCCTCGAAACTAGGGTAGAGGAGAAGGTCACCTCCTAGAACACCCTTAATCCAAGTCCTGACTGCCTAACTGATGGTAGGAAAGTTCATACACAGTAACCTAGAGCCCTAACACACCCTGTGGGGTCCTGGTATAGTGACGGGACTTGAGACAACCTATTCCTGCACCAGAAGGATGAATAGGAGTCTCCCTCAGACCTAGATACAAAAGACCGGGAAATACAACAAACAAAATACAAATAGGGAAGATGACACTTAACTTCACGTGGAGCAAAGGCAGCGCCAGGCGCTCAACTGAGATCCAACAACCAGGAGGCCAGAGTGCAGAAACTGAACCTATAAACCGCACCCCCAGAAGGGGTAAGCAGTATAAAATAGGGGAAGTTAAATGACCAAACCAACAACACCTGCCAAAGGTGTGGTCATACAAAAACAACACAGACACAAATGATCCACAAGGAACCATTCAGATGAATCCATGTGTTGCCAGTCTGTCTGATCTCCTGGCACCTGTCACGGGAGTGTCCGTGAAAACGTGTCCCTTCATCAACAGATGTTGATTTCAGCAATATAAGGAGAAGAAGAGCCAGTCCAGGGGCATTAGAGACCGAACTCAGCATTGGGGACCAGGTAAGTATTGTCACCACTGGGGGTCGGCTAGTACTGGATAACCTCTTTTAAAGGCTCAAACTTTAAGATTATGTACACTTTGAAGCCTTAGGCTTGCTGTATAGACATTGGTTCATATAAGGACCTCCATACTATACCTTAGTTTGTGGTCAAATTGCAGCAAAACCATCATGGCTCTACTACGAACAGATGATGTGATTAATGGGAACACTGCCTTATAATATTATTAATTTTCTCTTCATATTTTAAATTGCATTTAAATCTAAATAAAGTATTTGTCTTTCAGGGTACCTAGAAAATACATTCATATAATACATAGAGTGATGCTGTCCCACAGGCTTCAGCTATGTTCTTATCATCTTTACAATTAAAGAAATCTGCTTTTTAATTTAGGCGAATTCAACCATTTCTTAAAGAGGTTTTCTGGATCCCACAATCCCACCTTCACATGCCTGTAGTAGAAAGTTTGAAATACACCGTTCAGAAATTGCATGGATCAGCCTCTCCTCTTGGAAAATCCTCTTTGGAAAATCCTGCTTCTGCCAATATGACGTCCTAGTACCAGATTTCTGGCCCTGGCGATGGAGTGGATGTCACTACTGTTTCAATGGGGCCAGAACTACTCACCTCCCTGGTTTATGTGCACATTAGGCGGATACAGGAATTTGCAAATGTACCAGGGAGAGGAATAGTTCTGGCCCCTATCACTGCAGAAAAGAGGTCCCATTCATAGCCCAGACCAAAAACCTCATAAAGGATGGGACATTAGTGGAAGCAGGATGTTCATAAGAGGAGTATCACATTGCCGGGTTCCTGAGAGATCGATCCACATAACCAGAACAGTAAGTACATTTTAAATTATCTCCTACAGACATGTATAATTAAGGTGGGTTTGCAGGAGCAACTGGGTTCTGAAAACCCCTTTAATGTAGTTATTCTCAGATTTTATTTTTTTATTTAAAAGTAAAACCTGGGGAAATAAGTCTAGAAAAATTGCATTTCAAGCAATCTATTCTTCCCCAACCGTAGATCTGGTGATCGGTAAACTTGTGACCCCACTGGCCACTGTACAGTAATTTGAGTGGATTGCCTGGTTTGCTGTAAATAACCTGTGTCCATAATATCCCTAATATTGCTGACAAAGAGGAGCCCAACATGGTAATCTCCATTCCTATCTACAGTCAAGACGGGTGTTCAGTCCGGTCCTCAATTCATGACTGGAGGCAGGTCGGCTTGTTTCTGAAGAACCTGCAATTTTTAGGAAATTAGTTTTGGGTAAAACAAAACAATTCGGTGAACAAACATGCATGTGACTATGATAGCAGCTACAGTGAAGAAATCTACAAAAAAATCTAATGTTAATAATGGAATATTTTTTCTATGAAATCTGTGTTCAGCACTTCATCCAGAGTCGGATTGGCCACAGACCCTACAGGGAAATTTCCCAGTGGGCCGATGTCCAGGGGGCCACTCAAGCCCTCTTGATGGCCGCAGGCCAGGTACCTAATGATCTGATGCTCAAGGGCCACAGGTGCCCTCCTGAACTCAACTGTGCTATGGGCAACTAAGCCAGTTTTCCTTTACACCAGTTTTGATGAATCTCTTGAGTCCATAATTAATTGAAGATGTCCAGAGAAGATACGCATTGACTGGTTACAAATCTCAGGTCGATAAGTTATTTACATAAAAAATAGTCCGCCATGAAACTGCTTATAAGACTGCCCTTTGTAAGCTTGCTTTTCACTTTTTGACATTGCAATGGTCCAAAGCCTGCGTTATTTAGATGGAACCAGTTCAGAGGCACACAGTGTCCCTGAAGTCCTGTATTATTTGGATGATGCAACACTATGGAGTGCATGGGTTGCAGCAGCAGTTGTCAAAACCCCACCCTGTTTTAATGGAAGCAATTGACAGCTGTTGGGTAAAGCTGCAGATAGCATGTCACCCCAGCCCAGTTACAGATGTGTCCTTCCTCATTTTTGTCTTCGGCTCAACATATCCCAGTTATGTATCATGAGATGACCAGCTATTCAAAAACATGATTTCATGGTCCTGTGTCACAAGATGCCTATCCTAGATATGATCAAGGCCACCCACTGGCTGTGTTGTGCATTGCAGCCAGTCTGAGGTTTTGTTAGTATGGCAGTGATATTGTATTGAAATGTATTCCATAAGAAATTTAAATCCCTAACCAAATTCTAGTTTCTAGTGAACTGTAAATATAGAGGGTCTTTTACACTAAAGATCAAATGGCATTCCTCTTCCTTACCAATGTTCCTATCAGTCTACAGCCCCTTTAGGCTAACATTTCATTGGTTCCATATTTTATCCTTTTCTACCCATTCTTTTACTAACAAATAAATTGAAGAATGTTGAACTAAAAATTCATCCACAAATTCAAATGTGCATTAAAGGAGCATTTCACCAAGAACCTATGTAGGGACCATGTGTCAAAGGCTACAGTACAGGATTCAGATGTGGTTCCTGTCACAATACATTTCAGAGACTTCCAAAGAACCTTACAACACTTAATGCATTTGTGATGTTATCATGAATAAAACATAGGACTACATGCTGGACTACATCTGCATCTGTACCATTAGTAAACTAGTGTCTGGCCTCCAGGAAAATAAAAATAATTATTTAAAAAAATTAAAAACAAAAAATCTAATGAAACCAGCGTCTATACAGCTGTTTTAGGATGACAGATACCAGCATGCCAGAATAATATATTTGAAGACAGCTCCAATGTCCCACTATAGAAGCAATGCACGGTCACCAGCGGTCAGGCTCCTTCCCGCTCCAAACTGCAGAAAATAAAGCAATTATGACCAGCGTCTTCTCTTTTTGCAAGTTTATTTCGATCAACACTTCAGACAAGGCAATGTTTCGGCTTATATCAAGCCTTTCTTAAGCTTGAGAAAGGCTTAGGATAAGCCGAAACGTTGCCTTGTCTGTTGTGTTGATCGAAATAAACTTGCAAAAAGAGAAGACACTGGTCACAATTGCATTATTTTCTACAGATACCAAACGTTATTCTTATATCAACTAAAATATTAACTGGAATGGGTGGACTACAGTACCCAGAAAGATTGTCAAAATTTGGGTAAGTTTAGAAAAATACATCTGAGGGGAGATAAAATAACTATGTATAAATATATCAGGGGTCAGTACAGAGGACTCTCCGATCATCTAGTTATCCCCAGGAGTGTGACATCTGGAGGAAAGAACATTTTGTACACAAACATAGAAGAGGATTCTTTACGGTAAGAGCAGTGAGACTATGGAACTCTCTGCCTGAGGAGGTGGTGATGGTGAGTTCACTAAAAGAGTTCAATAGGGGCCTGGATTACAATATTGCAAGTTATAGTTACTAGATTACAGGAGAAAGGCTATTGGGGGACAGTTATTAAAGAAGTTGTCCGAGTTACAGTATGAAAAAAATAATATAGCACTGTAGATCTGATGGGCAGCACTATATAACTAAGCTAAGCAAGTTTTAGGCCAAAAAATATATATTTCCTCATTTCCCTGGTTCTTTTCTGGCCCTTTAAATGCAATAACAACAATATCTGGAGTTTCCTCATAAATATTTGTGCCCCTCCTCCTGCTCTGCAAAGGGCGTGAATACAAGAGCTGCCCTGTGTGACATGTCTGCCTGCTAGGATACTCAGCAGCATGTTGTATGTGTAGGACTATACGTCCCAGCTGTACAATCACACTGCTGATGCACACAGGATATTCCCCCTACCTGTTCTTGTGCAATGCTCTGCAGAACTCCTCTAGTTTGTCAGCTCCTGTACCCAGCATATGTCTACTCACTGCCTGCAGCTACTCAATAAAGCCTTCAGCCCTGAGTCTGTGCTTCTGAAGTGGTTAAAGTTTTCCTGAAGAATCCAGGGAGAGAGCAGACAACAGTACAGGGAGGCGTGGCCAGCACAGTGACGTCTTGTGTACAATAACATATCTGCTCTCTCAGGCTTGTGCACAAAACATCATCAGAGCAGGGAGAGAAGCTGACATCACAGGTCATGTGACCCTCAGTGAATTCTGAGAAAGCAGCAACTGTAGATAAAGTAAGTGCAGGGTAAAGCTTTTACATTTGATTGAAAACATACAAAGAACAAAAAAAATAACAAATATTTGCTCCATAATTTGGCCCAATGTTTTGAGCTTCTAGCCACTTTTTGAAGAGGAAAAAAAGGGCTGTGGCTTAGCAAGAGGGGCAGGGCATCATGTGGCCTGCCAAAATTACCACAACTTACTTTAGAAACTGGCATTGGTTATAAGAGGGCCAGAGATGTGAGTCAATTTATTAAGAGGCAATTATTAAGAGGCATTTGCTAATGCAGGAGGGTCAAGACTGGCGTATGAGACACCAGTCTTGATAAATCTCCTCCATTGTTCCAGGTTGTTTTCTGATAGGAGATAGGAAAGAATTTCCTTCTCAAGATGAGCAGAGGCAAATTGGCTTCTAACTCATGAGTGTTTTTGCCTTCCTGTGGATCAACCGTGCAGGATAACAGGCTGAACTGAATGGGCAGATGTTTTTTTTTAGCCTTGTATACTATGTTACTATGGCATGAAGCAAAGAACTAAAGTGTGTGGATCATGTAAAAAAGGGCATTACAAATGTGCCACCATGGGCCACAATATGCTCCACAATTTTGGTGCATTTTTGTAAAATTAAGCCAAATAATAGCATCAGCCACTATGATAAATCTGCTGCAGTTGACGACTATCAGTTTACACTTTCTTACCTACGTCAACTGCATGTGTAGTCTTTGCTTAGGTTCAGATGTGTCGGATTTGCCTATGGTAAATTTCATATGTATTAAAGGATAACTGTCATATTTTCATAAAAAATAAAATCAATTTTGGCATATGTTACTGCTGCAGCAGCATTAAGCATAAAGCAATCTTTAGTTTCTTCACTTACCACTGTTTTCCTCGAGTTTTCCCCTTAGTTACGGCTGTTTTGAATCCTACATTATGAGGATCTTCTCTAGATGGCTCCTCTGCCAGTTCTCTGAGGCCAAAACTGCATTCCCTCAGGTCACATACAAACTTGCTGTAGCCAGCAGCTTTCTGCCAGCCAATCAGATTGGATTACTGAGAGACACGCCTCCTCACTCTGAAGCTTAATGCAGGCATGCAGTGTGAAAGACCTCCCCTCTGTCTTCCTAGACGGAGACAGAAGACCCATAGTAATGGTCTTTTAAGGGAGCAGTGGAAAGGGACAGGAGACATTAATGAAGGCTGTTATTATAAGGTAATTACAGATCTTTTGGCAATCATTGACAGACTAACTCAGGTACACATGCCTAGCTCTAATAAACTAGCAAATAAAAAAAATATGACAGTTATCCTTTAAGATGAGGATCCACAATAGAAATCTGAGGCTGACATTCAGATTTCTGCTGCGGATGCCCAGTGGACGTATCAGCAGGTCTGCACAAGGATTTTCAGCATCCAGGGAGGTTAAACCGTGTTATAACGTGGAATAATCAGCAGCTTTTCCATGCTGAATCTAGAAGAAGAAAGCAAATGCTCCATCTTCTTATGGACCTTTTATATATATATTTTTTTCATTGTGCAAATAAAAATGCGAGCAGATTTTTTTCTGGAGCATGTTTATGATATTTAATCTACCTCATTCTTCTCACTACAACAAGATAAGTAGAATATTAGCAGATTTGATGTGGATTTCAAAGTAGAATGTGCACCAAATTCTCATTAAATCCAAAACATATGAATAGGTGGAGGAGGGGTTGCTTCCACCTAGGCAGTGGAAGGGTTGAGGCCTCTCTACACACTGCACTGCTCCGCTGTAGATGGTAATGATGTAATCCTGCATATGATATGCCATCATTGCTGAGCAGCCTGACAGGAACGCTCACCAACATTTAGTATATGCAAGTGATAGAACGTAATGTGTAGTGAGGTCCTGGCCCCTCCACTTCCTAGGTAGCTCTGCAAGTGGAGGCCACTAGTCCTGCTGCTATTCTAGGATAGGTTGCTGGTATCCTTTTTAAATCATTCCCTTTCATGTAACATGCACTCTGCAAGATTTTCATTGCATGAAGATGTCTCTTTTTCCCCCCTCACTGATAGATAATCATAGGTAGAGGCTTGTCTCAATAGTCACATTGTTATATAGAATTCCACCAATTGCAGACAACATACAGAGGAGAATCTAGAATATTGTCAAGTACAACACACTAATGCAGCAACAAAACAAGGCACATGTGTTGCTCATGCCCCCATGTCCCAAGACCTAGTGCGGTAACCCCTTACTTTTTAAACCCAAAAAGAATACCCTGAAATCTATTCTGCTGCAGAGCCCTAGAGGCCAATCCTGGAATATCAATCCAGGCGGTTGAAATTGCTTTTCTTGCTTCTCTTTTGATGTATTAGGGACTGAATAAACAGCAAATATGACAATTTCCCCAGGGAGTCTTCACAGCATCACCAAGTCCTAATACTTATCCTACTCATCATCAAGCTGAAATGTTTCCTTCTCCGTCATGCAACCATCAGTTTCTGTGGAGCCTTAGCCTAGAATGAATCAATGTTCTCCATATGTTAGCCCTTGTTTCAGATCTACTGTACTACATTTTATTACAGGGATGCACTTGATGATTTAATTCTTCAATATAAATGTACGGTATTACACAAGAGCTGACTGTGTGCAAACTACGTTATACTAACCCAGAACAGTGACCCTATTCATCCTTCTCTGATAATAGACTGAAATGGTGCCATCAGCACAAGAATCTAAAACATTCCTACAAATTGAAGTTTTGACACATACCGTAGCAATCTTCTCTGCATATCTGTCTAGAGGATAACTAGGTGTTGTGCGGACAGGTGTAATATTTGGTGCTTGGTGTGGGTGACGATAGACAATTAGCTGTCAAGCCTCCTGTTGGGTGTGATATGTGTCCTACAGAGGAGACAGTATTGAAGTTATTTATATAAAAAAAATATATATATCTATTGAACAGTTTATTTCACCACAGATTTATTTACTGGAATAGTGTCATGTTCTAGGGGGAAAGCTCAATGGGTTTATGTCACCTGCACAGTGCTGATCAATGATTTCAGCTAGGCCTATTCTAGATTGGGAATGTGGTTCATATTGCAGGTACACTTGCTGTAACGGAGATATGGACAATAAAACTGCGCTGATCGGGGAACACTGTGTGTGAGGGGCATATATAGTATAAGGAAAAAACTACATCCTGTTCAAAAGCAAAAAAATATATATATATTATACATGTCCTGAAATAAGAGAGAGCTTAAGCAAAAGATCTTGGTGGAAGCTATATAAATGTATGTTGTAAGCTCCCCCTAGTGGCGACTGCAGGCAAACAGAATATGCTTACTTATTTTAGCTGATTACATGGTGCCAACCTGTTCTGCAGTACTGTACAAGGACTGCCATAACTAAGAGGCAGTCCCTCGGAGGGGGTCACAAAAAAAAAAGGTAAATACACACAGGAGGAAATTCATCACACCCTGTACTCCAAAATTCTGTCCTGAAAAAGTCACTAAATATGGCTTTTGCATTTTTACACCACTCAGTCCAGTTCTGAAATGTGGATGGATGTGTTTAGCTAAGTTAATGAGCTTCATTTCAGATTTATCACTGGGACTACTTTAAAAAGTTGCAAAAAAAGTCTCAAACTCACTCAAGTAGGAGAGTAATGTAGAAAACTGGATTAGCATTTCTAGACAACGGTGTTAAGTTTAGCGATACACCAAATTTAACAAACGTCTGAGATTTTATTAATTTAGCTCAAAATACCCCAACGTAGACTCAAGCAAAACCGATTATAAATGGTACCCTTGTGGTATCAGGCAATTATAACACAGGCCCTTTAAAAGGCTACATTGCATGCTTGTGGGGCACCCAGCTCCCTGGGCATTGGCACTCTGGGGGAGATTTATCAAAACCAGTGTAAAGGAAAACTGGAATAGATAACCATAGTAAGCAATCAGATTCCACCTTTCATTTTTCAAAGGAGCTCTGACTGGTTGCTATAGGGAACTAAGCCAGGTTTCCTTTACACCAGTTTTGATAAATGTCCCTTCTGACTTTAGTCTCCTAAGAGTTGCAGCAATGAAGATGGTTTTACCGGTAGTTAACAGCATGGCTTTCTCTCCATGTGGCGTAGTACGGCACAATCTGCATATTGCTAATCAGTTGCGGCATGCCCTTCTTCAGTATTGCACACACCATGGAACAGAGCAGGAGAAGCTGAGCAGTGATATATATTTTTGTGGGAAAAGATTCGGGTACTTTCACACTTGCGGCAGGATGGATCTGACAGGCTGTTCACCCTGTTGGATCCGTCCTTCCGCTGTTTCGCCGTGCCGCCGCTCCATCCCCATTGACTATAATGGGGACGGGGCGGCGCTCCGGCGCAGTACGGCAGTTCGCGGTCAGAGGCCGCCGGGCTAAAAAGTCGGACATGCAGGACTTTTAGTCCGGCGGCCTTTTGCCGTGCACTGCCGTACTGCGCCGGAGCGCCGCCCCCGTGCCCATTATGGTCAATGGGGATGGAGCGGCTATACGGCGGCACGGCGAAACAGAGGAAGGACAGATCCGACAGGGTGAACAGCTTGTCGGATCCGTCCTGCCGCAAGTGTGAAAGTAGCCTTAGTAAAACCTGTAATTTATACATTTATATCTCTGCCTTCCCCACCTCCTGTGAACAGCTATCAGTCCAGGGAGGAGGGGATATCAGTAACTGATAGCATTGTGTATATAAGTGTATATAAGAGAAAGCTGTCAGTCACTGATAGTTCCTCCTCCCTTTACCAATAGCTGTATGTACCGTTCCTGAAATATTCCCCCAAAAAATCAAATATGGCACATCACATGGCCTACATTAGCCAATAGAAGCCTTCAGGTCTTTCTCCTCATATCCCAACTGCCATACACACAGTTACATGACCCTTAGCAGCCAATAGAAGCTTGCAGGTCCTTAGTCTCCACATACACACAGTTTTACACCGGGTTTCCATAACAACCCAGCCATTTTTCTTTATTGCTGTAGGCCAGCTTTATAGGGGCAGGGCACTGTGGATGACACTGTTAAGGGAGCGGAGTGCTGTGGAGGTCACAGCTAAGGGGGCATGTAAGGTGGCCATTTAGGCCAACCTTAAAAGATGGACTTAAAAACCCCGCCCCAGGTCCTGCTAAGCCACGCCCATGACTTGGTTAGGCCCTCCCACTCTGCAGCCGATGGAGATTGAAAAAATGAAGGTAAAAATCAACTTCTGCCAGCTGCAGGGGTGGAAGGGAGGGTGACTTTCTCCATGCAGCTCATGCTCAGACAGCACAGTGCTGCTGTCTGAGAGTGAGCTGTTCAAAAGGACATCCCTGTGTCCGTCCAGGCCCTGCAACTGGATGGCGGACAGGGAGTCTGAAAACCGGACCTCTGGCCACCCTGGGGGAAGGCTCCTGTGGAGGTCCAAGTTAAGGGGATGGTGCACTATGGAGGTCAGTGTTAAGGGGCAGATTGCTGTAGAGGCCCCTGTTAAGGGGCGGGTGTTGTGGAAATCACTGTTAAGGAGATGGGGTACTGTGGGGGGTACTGTGGTGGTCACTGTTAAAGGGGCGAACCACTATGGAGGTCACTGTTAATGGGGCAAGATGCTGTGGAGGTTACTGTTAAAGGAGCGGGTGCTGTGGAGGTCTCTGTTAAGGGGGCAGGGAACGGTGGAGGTCACAGTTAAAGAGATGGTCTGCTATGGAGGTCACTGTTAAGGGGGCGGGGTGTTGTGGAAATCAATGTTAACGAGACAAGGAATTGTGGAGGTCACTAATAAAGGGGTAGCCGCTGTGGAGGTCACTGTTAAAGGGGAGGGCACTGCGGATGTTACTGTTAAAGGGGCAGGCTGCTGTGGAGGTCACTGTTAAAGCGGCGGGCACTGTGGAGGTCACTGTTAAGGGAGGAGGGGACTGTGAAGGCCACTATTAAAGGGACAGCGGAGTACTGTGAGGTCACTGTTAAGGAAGCGGGGTACTGTGGAAGTTACTGTTAAGGGAGCGGGGTACTGTGGCAGTCACTGTTAAAAGGGCAGTTGCTGTGGAGGTCTCTGCTAAGGGAGCCGGGAATGGTGGAGATCAGTTAAGGGGACTGTAACCTATGGTCAGTATTAAGGGGCGGGTGCTGTAGAGGTCACTGTTAAGGGGGCAGGCCCCTGTGGAGGTCACTGTCAAGAGGGTGGGGTGCTGTGGAACTTACTGTTAAAGGGGCATGCTGCTGTGAAGGTTAAAGTTAAGGGGGCGGGCTGCTGTGGATGTCCCATTTTAAGGAGATGGGGCACTGTGGGGGGGTCAGCCTTAAGGAGTGGGGGGCTGTAGATGTCACTGTTATAGTGTATACTGTCACTATATTTTAACAACACACACAAACATTAAATGAAATAGATGAAATATACCCGTGCGAAGCCGGGTCCTTCTGCTAGTAAATGTATAAATTACAGGTTTCACAGAATATTTTCTCACAAAAATATATATCAATCTGCTCGGCTTCTTCTGTTTTTTAACATGGTACTTTCAGATCGCATTGCATTTTGTGGTGACAGGTCCTCTTTAACGAGAGCCGGTTGCTGCATTTCAGAGAACCCCTTTAAGTAGGCAAGTATTGTAAGTATTCTTGAAATAACAAATACTAAAACTTCTTTGTAAGCAGAATATCTCATATATCATGAAAAACACATGATTAAGTCACTGTAGTAGTTTCAAAAAACGTGACTTATGTATATTTTTCACAGCCATTTAACCTTTACAGATCTTTGGGTAGATTATCGGTGTTTACTGATTTTCTTCAGCTTTTTCAGCTCTGGGAATATAACATTTCTATATAATGATCCCTCACTTTCAGTACATGATGGCATTCGTATTAAGTTACTGTTGCCAGGCAACACCATCAACTCCTCGGCATCCCAGGGAGTTGGCACGGCCCTCGGTAGGATGCCTTCAGTACTGTTTTGTTGCCGGTGTGTCGCTGGTAATACTAGAGCTGGAACTTTAAAGGATCAAGACAGTAAGGTGCAAGAATTCATCTATTAATCCTTCCTGTTGAAAAAACGCTGGTGCTAAACGCAATCTGTCATTCTCTTGACAACAGAAGAATGACATAAGTCTACTCATTACAAGTATAATGATTGAAAACCTCTCTATTTCAAGGCAATGGACACCTTTATGGGGTTTTTTTAGGCCTTTTTCACACTGTCGGCAGTAGTCCCCAAATTCCAAATTCTATTGGGTGCCAAATCCCGGCTGAATGCCAGCATATTTGCAGTGTAGCGGCCAGATCTGGAACAGCCTGCCAGAACTGCTGCCGGCAGTGTGAAACAGTCCTTATTCCATTGCACCATTGGTATCCATTTGAAACTATTTTTAGCCCAAAATAATGCAGTAATAAAAAAATACATTCAAAAGGTGTCCATGACCTTTAAAGGGGTTGTACCTAATATGATATTCTGCCACTGATGTACGTTAGAGAAGTCTCTGACTGGTTGTGACTGGTAATCTCTGTACAAGCAATGGTAAATAGCTGAACTCACTAATATCCCTAGGTCGTGGTACCATTTGTATGTGAAAATCCAGTGAGGAGAATAAAATGGAGATGCTTTGGTAATTTATTGGGTTTACCTTGAGCAAACCACATAGAGGAAATTAGAGGAGACTAGAGGACATTAAAGGTCAAAACGAAATGCTCTCACCAGCTCTGAGTCTGCTGCAGGAAAGAAAGACACAGGAACAGAGAACGGGATGTGATGTCACAGAAAGGGAGGCTTTCATAAGCCCTTCCTATTTTCAGCCCACCAGTCTGAATTTGCAGGGGCTGTCTCTGAAAATAAGAGAAAATCCCTGCTAGCTCAGGACTGTTGGCAAATCTGACAGAACCTAATATGGTGCCCTAATGTACCATGTACTGTATATATGACATAGAAATTGTGGCATGATCTATCAGAAATGGTATTAAAGTAGTAATAAAGAATATTCATAAAGTATTTTATGCTAATAATCTTTATTTAAATATCCTCAGGATAGGTCATCAATATCAGACCGGGGGGGGGGGGGGGGCTGAGACCCCACTGATCAGCTGTATGAAAAGGCTGCAGGGCTCCTTGAGTGCTTAGTATACTTAGTATAGTCAGTATACCTCCATACAGTAGTACTGAGTGTCACGTGCCGGGGGTCACACGGGGGACCTCCGGGACGACATACGAGATGTACAAGGCAAAACAGGAACCAAAGAACACATAACCATACAAAGAAACCAAGACACGTGACAATGACAATAATAGAAGACCTCAATGTACTGAACCAGATCAGTGGGTGAGAACCCACTGCGCCACTGACTAGCAATACTCTGGAGGGGCGTAACTAAGCAACACCAGGTATTCACTAGTGCCTCTGGGGGTGAGGATAGACTTGAGCCACGATAGTTGCCAGGGGCTACTCCAGAGCGTAAACCAAGTCAGTGGCAGCAGGAGCCAGCGGCAAGGAGATACCAGACAAGGTACCGCTAATACATGAGCAAGGCATGGCATGGAACAGAACAGAGACAATACAGAGACAGACAAGGCATAGCAAGGCAGAAAATGGACATTCCCCCTCTGGGGAACACAGGAACCCTCTTTCGAAGGCAGACATGGACTGACAAGAACAGAAGCAGACATGAACAGAATACCAGAAGCAGTAAGGATTGCCAGACAGACAATAACAGGAACATGGAACAGATGCAGATCAGCTCTGGTAGGCTATCCAGATGCAGATAAGCTTTGCTAGGCTATCCAGGCGCAGATAAGCTCTGCTAGGCTATTAGACGCAGTTACGCACTGCTAGGCGAAACAAGAAATCATACAAGGCATGGTACAAATGATGGACAAGACATAGCAAGGTACAGGACAGAAGACAACAATGCAGGACCAGGCGGCACATACCGAGACATAGATGGCCGGACTCCTTGGGTCAGCAGCAAAGGGCAAAACCTGGCAAGACAAATATAGACAGACCTGACAGAGCATAAGGGTGAAACACCCACAAGACATGACAAAGACAGACTGACTAAGACTGACCTCAACACTCCACACTCAAAGGCAGAAATAGCAGACTAACGAGCGCACCTGAAAGGACACCCCCAGGAACTGAACAGGGGAGGTTAACCCCAGCAGAACCAAAACAGAGAGGGACCAAATCAGGCCAGAGGTAACCAAAACCCGCAGCCTACCTAGCTGCGGTACAGGACGTTGCCCCTAGCAACCAGTATGGACGGAACACTGCAGCCAGTATGCAAGAGTGCAACAGACCTGAATACCCACAGGGAGACAATACAGCCAAAGGGAGGTACACGCACACACACGGGCAGGAACACACAAGATACTGCAGCCAGCATGCAGTCAAAAGCAACCAGCCTACATGGAACACCGCAGCCAATACGCAAAAGGCGTGCAGCCAGCCTGCATGGAAATCCACGTCACGGTGAACCGCACCGTGACACTGAGCCACAACTACTCAGTATACCTCCATACAGTAGTACTGAGCTTCAACTACTCAGTATACCTCAGTACAGTAGTACTCAGCCACAACTACTCAGTATACCTCCATACAGTAGCGCTGAGCCACAACTACTCAGTATACCTTCATACATTAGTACTGAGCCACAACTACTCAGTATACCTCAGTACAGTAGTACTCAGCCACAACTACTCAGTATACCTCCATACAGTAGCGCTGAGCCACAACTACTCAGTATACCTTCATACATTAGTACTGAGACATAACTACTCAGTATACCTCTATACAATAGTAATGAGCCACAACTACTCAGTATATTGTACCTCCATACAGTATTACTGAGCCACAACTACTCAGTATACCTCCATACAGTATTACTGAGCCACAACTACTCAGTATACCTCCTTAAGGGATCGGTCTCTCTGGGGGTCACAATCACAGACTTCTCCTCTGACAACAGGGTTCAATTCCAAAAGGTGCTTTATTTTGGCATTTCAACACCAACACACACATAAACATCGAAAATAAACACCTGCCCATCTGCGCTTTACCTAATACACGTGTTGTTTCTACCTCACCTATAGAGCGCCGTTCACACATGGGATTAGATCCGGCTTCCTAAGCCATATACGGTCCAGCAGCCCTGAAGGCTGTGATCACACCAGCACCCTTGGGGGGAGATGGTCCAGAAGTCCTCCCGACTCTGACCGTGCTACCCTCTTTCCGTAGGCGTCGCTGGGCCCCCCAAACTTCGGGTATTACAAAGCCTTGTGGCCCCTCAGCTCTCCTGGCTGAGACCACACAGAGCCTCTCAGGCTCCCCTCTCTCAGGCTTCCTCAGCCTTTCTTCCTCCAAGTCATACATAGAGATTTGTTTTATCCCTCCTTGATTAGAGCAGCAGGCCTCACCTGCGATCACCTCCGGCAAAAGACAATACATGTAGTGGAAGGATGTGGACTGGCAGATCCCACTACTAAACCTATCCCCCAGTCCACATAAAATCCAGCCCAAAACAACATCTAGACAACACTGTCTCAGCAAACTACACTTTGCTAAAACCACTTATATTGTACACATCACCACACTCCAAACAGTATTACTGACCCACAACAGTATTACTGACCCTTTACAGAGGAAGATGTTCTAAGTTTGCTGTCTAAAGTGAAGACAAATAAGTCACAGGGGCCTGATGAGATACACCCAAAATTATTAAAAGAGCTTAGTGGTGAGCTGTCAAAACCGTTAACAGATTTATTTAACCAATCATTAGTAACAGGAGTCGTCCCGGAAGATTGGAAATTGGCAAATGTCGTGCCCATTCACAAGAAAGGTAGTAGGGAGGAATCGAGCAACTATAGACCAGTGAGTCTGACATCAATAGTAGGCAAATTAATGGAAACCCTATTAAAGGATAGGATTGTGGAACATCTAAAATCCCATGGATTGCAAGATGAAAAACAGCATGGGTTTACTTCAGGGAGATCATGTCAAACAAATCTTATAGATTTTTTTGACTGGGTGACTAAAATAATAGACGGTGGAGGTGCAGTAGACATCGCATATCTAGATTTTAGTAAGGCTTTTGACACTGTCCCACATAGAAGACTTATCAATAAACTGCAGTCATTGAGCATGGACTCCCATATTGTTGAGTGGATTAGGCAGTGGCTGAGTGACAGACAACAGAGGGTTGTAGTCAATGGAGAACATTCAAAACAAGGTCATGTTACCAGTGGGATTCCACAGGGATCTGTACTGGGACCAATTTTGTTTAATATCTTCATAAGTGATATTGCAAAAGGCCTCGATGGTAAGGTTTGTCTTTTTGCTGATGACACAAAGATATGTAACAGGGTTGATGTTCCTGGAGGGAAACGCCAAATGGAAAAGGATTTAGGAAAACTTGAAGAATGGTCAGAACTCTGGCAACTAAAATTTAATGTGGATAAGTGCAAGATAATGCACCTGGGGCGTAAAAACCCAAGGGCAGAATATAGAATATTTGACACAGTCCTGACCTCAGTATCTGAGGAAAGGGATTTAGGAGTAATTATTTCAGAAGACTTAAAGGTGGGAAGACAATGTAATAAAGCAGCACGAAATGCAAGCAGAATGCTTGGATGTATAGGGAGAGGTATAAGCAGTAGAAAGAGTGAAGTGCTTATGCCGCTGTACAGATCACTGGTGAGACCTCACTTGGAGTATTGTGCGCAGTACTGGAGGCCATATCTCCAGAAGGATATAGATACTCTAGAGAGAGTTCAGAGAAGAGCTACTAAACTGGTCCATGGATTGCAGGATAAAACTTACCAGGAAAGGTTAAAAGACCTTAATATGTATAGCTTGGAAGAAAGAAGAGACAGAGGGGATATGATAGAAACTTTTAAATACATAAAGGGAATCAACTCGGTAAAGGAGGAGAGCATATTTAAAAGAAGAAAAACTACCACAAGAGGACACAGTTTTAAATTAGAGGGGCAAAGGTTTAAAAGTAATATAAGGAAGTATTACTTTACTGAGAGAGTAGTGGATGCATGGAATAGCCTTCCTGCAGAAGTGGTAGCTGCAAATACAGTGAAGGAGTTTAAGCATGCATGGGATAGGCATAAGGCTATCCTTCATATAAGATAGGGCCAGGGACTATTCATAGGATTCAGATATATTGGGCAGACTAGATGGGCCAAATGGTTCTTATCTGCTGACACATTCTATGTTTTTATGTTTCTAACTACTCAGTATACCCTCATAAAGTAGTACTGAGCCACAACTACTCGGTATACCTCCATACAGTATTACTGAGCCACAACTACTCGGTATACCTCCATACAGTAGTACTGAGCCACAACTACTCAGTATATCTCCATACAGTAGTACTGAGCTTCAACTACTCAGTATACCTCAATGCAATAGCAATGAGCCACAACTACTCAGTATACCTCCATAAAGTATTACTCAGCCACAACTACTCAGTATACGTCCATACAATAGTAATCAGCCACAACTACTCTGTATACCTCCATACAGTATTATTCAGCCACAACTACTTAGTATACCTCCATACAGTAGTACTAAGCCACAACTACTCAGCATACCTCTATACAGTAGTACTGAGCATCAACTACTCAGTATACTTCAGTACAGTATTACTCAGCCACAACTACTCACTATACCTCAATACAGTTGTACTGAGCCACTACTACTCAGTATATCTCCATACATTAGTAATGAGCCACAGCTACTCAGTATACCTCCATACAATAGTAATGAGCCACAACTACTGAGTATACCTCTGTACAGTAGTACTGAGCCACAACTACTCATTATAACTCCATACAAAAGTACTAAGCCACAACCACTCAGTATACCTCCATACAGTAGTAATGAGCCACAATTACTCAGTATACCTCCATACATTTGTACTGAGCCACATCTACTCTGTATACCTCCATACATTAGTAATGATCCACAACTACTCAGTATACCTCCATACATTAGTACTGAGCCACAACTACTCAGTATACCTCCATAAATTAGTACTGAGCCACAACTACTCTGCATACCTCCATACAGTAGTAATGAGCCACAACTACTCAGTATACCTCCGTACATTAGTACTGAGCCCCAACTACTTAGTATACCACCGTACAGTAGTACTGAGCCATAGTGTTGATCACGAATATTCAAATCGCAAATATTAATCGTGAATATCGGCACTTCGAGAATTAGCGAAGATTTAGAATATAGTGATATATTCATAATTTCGAATATTCTATTTTTTTTTTCTTCAGTAACCTCCCTTCTTGCTTGTGGGCCAATGAGAAGGCTGCAATGTCTTTGTCTGAGCTTAGCAACATCCCTAGTAACCAATAGGAAACTTGCCTACCCCTTACTATATAAGAACCTCCCCAGCAGCCATTTTCTGCAGTTTTTTTTAAAGTTCTGAGAGAGAGCAGTGTCATTGCTGTGCTCTGTGCTTTCCACACTACATTAGATAGATAATTAGTTAGCTTATATATAATACAGATAGTTAGTGGGAGATAGTCAGTGTAGGTTATATCCTGATATAGTGTAGCTGTTGCAGTGCAGTGTGTTAGGTAGTGTGATAGGTTCTGCTGTCCATACATATATGCAGACCTGCTAAAATGTGACGTTTCACTTATTGCGCCAAAATATTTGCATTGTTAGTGACGATTTGCACAATGGCAAATATATTGGAGCACTCTAACTGCATATAAAGCCATTTTTAATGTTCTGCCGTGCCAACCATTTTCTCCAGTCTCAGGAAACGTCTAGCAGCTTGGAAAATGTAGCAAAAGTGGACCACTCCTGTATTTTGCGCGCATTACGCGAATATTACATTGCCGATTTTTCGCGATCAAGAAAATAATCTCAAATTCGCAAATTCGTGAATATATGATGAATAATCCCCTAAATATTCCGCAAATATTGTGAATTCAAATATAGCCCGTTCCGCTCATCACTACTGAGCCACAACTACTCACTATACCTCCATACATTAGAACTGAGCCACAACTACTCAGTATACCTCCGTACATTAGTACTGAGCCACAACTACTCAGTATACCTCCGTACATTAGTACTGAGCCACAACTACTCAGTATACCTCCGTACATTACTACTGAGCCACAACAACTCAGTATACCTCCGTACATTAGTACTGAGCCACAACTACTCAGTATACCTCCGTACATTAGTACTGAGCCACAACAACTCAGTATACCTCCGTACATTAGTACTGAGCCACAACTACTCAGTATACCTCCGTACATTAGTACTGAGCCACAACTACTCAGTATACCTCCGTACATTAGTACTGAGCCACAACTACTCAGTATACCTCCGTACATTACTACTGAGCCACAACAACTCAGTATACCTTCATGCATTAATACTGAGCCACAACTACTCAGTATACCTCTATACATTAATACTGAGCCAAAACAACTCAGTATACCTCCATACATTAGTACTGAGCCACAGCTACTCAGTATACCTCCATAAATTAGTACTGAGCCACAGCTACTCAGTATACCTCCATACATTAGTACTGAGCCACAACTACTCAGTATACCTCCATACATTAATACTGAGCCACAACAACTCACTATACCTCTATACATTAGTACTGAGCTACAACTACTCAGTATACTGTACCTCCATACAGAACTACTCAATATACCAATTACCGTAGTAGTAATATTAGTAGTCAATATGTTCCATTGACTAAAGAAATACGGGAATATGGGTACAGTATTATTTTTTCATTTGCATTTTCCCTTGGCAATTATAACTTTTTTTCATGACTTTATAATCGTTGGGTGTCCACCTTCTAGGACCCCCACCAATCCTGAGAATAATGGGGCTACGGCTCTAATTTAGTGCTGTGTCTCCTCCGAAGTTTACCCGCACAGCGGCTCCCCGGCCACCTGGCTGTAAAGGGAACTGCAATGCAGCCTCAATTTAAGCTAATTGGGGTGGCTGCAGTTGCCTGCACAGCCGGCTGCCTATGAGTACCGCTGGGCAAGGTACAGACAGCATTGATGTAGCACATGGTGGAATCCCAGAAGTCAGACCACCACTGATCATAAAGTAATAGCATATCCCCAGGGGCGCACCACCAATGAGACCAGGTGAGGCGATTGCCTCAGGCAGCACCAGGTAGGGGCAAATGAGGGGCAGCCAAAGGGCCATGGGCTGAAGGGAAGGAGTTAGGTTAAGAAATATGCCATCACTTCACAAGATTGGAATACCCCTTTAACCCCCTAATTACCAGCCACAAAAAGACTCTATGAGGAGATACGTTTTTGGACGTGTCGTGATTTAACAGGGCTAACTTTTTTATTTGTTGCAACCACCAAAATAAGTAATTACATGGGTTCCCTAATTTGTTACAGTCGTTTTGATACCTATCATGTATAGTCTTATGTGAACAGGGTGCCTATGGTGATGCTTTGGATGGATGTAGATGTTTTTTCCTTTTATTTTTTATTTTTCATTTATTTCTATTGTTTTATTTACTTGTGTGTGTGTATTTTTTGCAGGAGCGTTACTGTAGTAACATAGAGGGACTGAGGACATACTTAAAGGAGTTGTCCCATGAAAAAATATTCTACATTTGTTAAACCAACGCCTAGATCTGAATACTTTTGTAATTGCATGTATTTAAAAATATAGTACAGTCACTGAGTTATTCACTGAAATCTATATGTATAGCGCCACCTGCTGTTTGCTTTTTTTCTAATTTCTCTGTCCTGCTCACTGAGACGGAAGACGGTGCTCAGTTCCATCCTGCAACTGTCACCACCAGGACATGCCCTCTGAGAAAGTGCAATGCCCCCTAAACTGCCAGCTTGAAATAAATCTAGTAGAACAATTGGATGAATGAATGAAGGTGGAGATCTCTGGATCCACGTGAGGTACAGGGCTGGTTCTCAGCTTGTTAGAAAGAGATTGTCATGTACTATATGCTATTGGATTTACATTTTTTATTTTACGTTAATCACAGGATAACCCCTTTAAGTCTAAATGCAGTCTCTTCTCGGTAACAAACCAAATATAATATAGACAATATGATAGTCATTAAGAAAGGCACCTCTTGAAATGTGTTCTATTTGCACTTTTCTTTATTTCTCCAAACGCAATGTAACATTAAAGTGAGGTAATCAATTATGTTTAATCTCCGTAAAAGCTTCTTAGCCATTACCAGCACATGGGTAATGATTGCATTTAATTTCTACGTTTATCACCTGCTGTCTTCTAATAGGAGCATGCTAATATATCATCGGAAAAATCTGCCTCACTATTCTTCAGCACATATGGTGTAATCTACTTGACTTCATATTACGGCCTAAATATCTCCCGCGAGATCTGAAACAATACTTCCATTTTCTGTTGGTATTACAACAGTAGATGTCTACAAGGTATCTCTTGTAGAATTAGAAGGAGCATGCATGCTGAGTAATGATATGTTGCACTCGCTAATCATTCCTTATGGCTGCTTTTCAGATTATTTTAAGGGCTCATCAACTTTGATTACATGAATTACATTAAAACTGCACATATAAAAGCACACATCAATGACCAGGGGTCCCACACTCTTAGGGTACGGCCACGTGGCCAGGTTTCTAGTCAAAAAAGTGAAGTCATATCTGTCCTTTATATTTTCTCTCCTTTTATGATCCAATCCTGATTTTGGCTGTACCCTTATAATGATGTCCTAAGTTTTTTTTTTTTATTGGAAATTATCTGCAGCCTTATAGAGTCTATGTCTAAATGTGTTGTATCCAAAGTTCAAGACACCCTGCCAGACCAGTCATGCAATAGATACCAATAGCACCCAACCAGTCTTATTGATCCTGTGCCTGCTGCTGCCCGTCTATGCCTTGAAGACACAGACGCCACACCATGCTTCTGCTGGCAGTCCAGTACAAGCCAGTGGCCCTCCAAGTCACTGGCGCCTAAAGTGTCTTCTGCAGGCCAACCCTGATTCTTCGATGCCTGCACTTACCTTAGCCAGTTTTTTGTATTGACACATTGTCGCCTGTCCTGACCTCTGTCTTGTTTCTCAGATACGTTTGTACACAGCCTGTCCTGACCTCAGGTTTGTCTCCTGAGTGTGACTATTGCCTGACCCCTTGGTGCTTTGCACCAGTGTCTACAACCACTATAGGTCTGCCGCCAAATAAACCGGCACCATTTTAATAGATAGCAGCCTATTGGCTCCCCTGCAATAAAAACCAGATCCCTACATAGAGGTTAAAGGGTGAAAAACAGGGAAGTACCAGAATAATAGCCCTTAGAGTTCACAGAAAGTCAAACCGGTTAGTTAGTACAGTGGGTCCACAACCATAGAAACATAGAATGTGTCGGCAGATAAGAACCATTTGGCCCATCTAGTCTGCCCAATATACTGAATACTATGGGTAGCCCCTGGCCCTATCTTATATGAGGGATGGCCTTATGCCTATCCCATGCATGCTTAAACTCCTTCACTGTATTTGCAGCTACCACTTCTGCAGGAAGGCTATCCCATGCATCCACTACTCTCTCAGTAAAGTAATACTTCCTGATATTACTTTTAAACCTTTGCCCCTCTAATTTAAAGCTATGTCCTCTTGTAGCAGTTTTTATTCTTTTAAATATTCTCTCCTCTTTTACCTTGTTGATTCCCTTTATGTATTTAAAAGTTTCTATCATATCCCCTCTGTCTCGTCTTTCTTCCAAGCTATACATGTTAAGGTCCTTTAATCTTTCCTGGTAAGTTTTATCCTGCAATCCATGTACTAGTTTAGTAGCTCTTCTCTGAACTCTCTCCAAAGTATCAATATCCTTCTTCCTTCTGGAGATATGGTCTCCAGTACTGAGCACAATACTCCAAATGAGGTCTCACTAGTGCTCTGTAGAGCGGCATGAACACCTCCCTCTTTCTACTGGTAATGCCTCTCCCTATACACCCAAGCATTCTGCTAGCATTTCCTGCTACTCTATGACATTGTCTGCCTACCTTTAAGTCTTCTGAAATAATGATCCCTAAATCCCTTTCCTCAGATACTGAGGTTAGGACTGTATCACTGATTTTATATTCTGCTCTTGGGTTTGTATGTCCCAGGTGCATTATCTTGCACTTATCAACATTACATTTTAGTTGCCAGATTTTTGACCATTCCTCTAGTTTTCCTAAATCCTTTTCCATTTGGTGTATCCCTCCAGGAACATCAACCCTGTTACAAATCTTTGTGTCATCAGCAAAAAGACACACCTTACCATCGAGGCCTTCTGTAATTTTGCTCATAAAGATATTAAACAATATGAGTCCCAGAACAGATCCCTGAGAATCTGTCCGTTACAACTTGGTTTGGCTTAAGTTCCTTCATAATGTTCATTGACTTTGTTGGTAAGAATACTACTGAATGTCAAATGTGACAGAACTGCTGAAAAAAGGTTCATAACTGAGCTACTGGTGGCAGTGTTACATTACTTCAATAAACTGTACTGTATTTACTTGATTTATCTCAAAATAGAGAGGTAGAAAAAGGAAGAATCGGACACACTGTGGCTCTTTTCTAGATGCAATTGATCATTTACAAGGGTTTGTCCATGGGGTATATCTGGTATCTTTTAGACACAGGCTACAGACAAAAGACCCTTTATTCCAAATCGATCTTCCAATAACAGTACCCCAGAAAAGGGTTGCTTCAAAAGGGTAATTGCTATGATAATATAATGTTCTGATTAGTTGTATTTGTATGCCTTATAGCATTGTATGGACAGTTTATGGTCAACTGTCATGGCTCCTCCTCCTAGTTCACCAGGAGATGGACTTGGGGCTGTCACCTGGTTAGTCAGAAGAGAGTCTAAGTGAGCTACAGTAATGTAAGTCTAACTGAGCTACAGTAAAGCTCTATGTGTGCAAGCTCCTCAGAGCTAGACCTGAGCACAGAGAACCATAATCTCTGAGACTTCCACAGCCAAGGTAGCTAGTTTATCATCACAAGTGCTCCAGGGGGAATGAAGATCAGAAGGAACAGAATCTACAAAGCTATGGGTCAGTCAGCAATGTATTGTGCATGTTTAGGGCAAAAAGAACCTTACTTCTGTAAGAGGGAACATTGCCTTGAGACAGTTTGTTCAATTGTATCTTAAATCTGCACCCCTCAGTCCAGGAATTTACAGAAGCATTTAACAAGTACCTCATTGAATGCCTAAGGTTCTTCTGAAAAACTTTAGAGAGACACAGAGAGAAAAAGTACTACAATCTCCACGATTGCTGCTGTCTATACTTTGCTATCAGGAGGAAGCGCACTGTGATCTACTTGGAACTGTTGGATGTGCTACTTCTTCAATTCTGCATTTTAATTTATTCTCCACTCCAGCTGCTCTCCTGCATTGCACCCAGACCAACATCTAACACCAAGGGCACCCCAACTAGCACCAGGCAGGAGCCCCAATAGGAGTGTGTGTCCTGATGGCCCTAGGGAGATTGCCACTATGAACTATGAGTGCTACTATCATTCCCCGGAGTTGTAAAGTGCCCCCTGAATTGTAAAGCGCTGCAGAATACGTTGGCTCTATATAAATAAATATAAATATCCTGAAGGCCACAACTACCACTCGCATCTCCTCACCTTCTTTCCCAGGCTTGCTATACAATATATTATAAGATATAGTAACATTATCTATCTATCTGGCTCAGGCACTAGATATACGACTATAAAATATCGATGTCAAGCTGCAGTAGAGTGCTAGGCATCTTTCCCCTCTGACTCTCTGGCTGTTTGGCATGAGAACAATCACACAATGCCTGTGGGTTTTGACAGCAGGCATGCCACACGGTGTTAAAAGCAAAACTGTAAGTCTTAGAGACTGCAATACATTCTTGTACCCTGTTAATAAGTGACTGGTGATCTGATGTTAATTGTGAGGGATTTACAGCATAACCTCGCATTTTTGCCATCTGTCTGTTGAAATAATGCCATTTACTGTAATTGTATGCAGTCTAAAGGAACTTTGAAAATCTGTTGCCATACATAATTCCAGCTAATTCTGCCACATTTCTTGTAGGCCTGTGCCTCTGGGTGCTATATACTATATATGTAACACTAGGGAAAAATGAAAAAATAGGCACCTGGAAACAAAAGAAATGTCATCAGAAAGTGACCTATTGTTTAAAATCAACTTGCTATGTTAACAGTTTTAAACAATTTTTTAGTGGTTATTTTTAATTTTCCATGACAATATCTACTTTTAAAAAATCCTGTGGTTTTTGCACTGGCCACTAAGACTAATAATAGGCTCCACTTCTTAGTCTGTATAGATTACTTTATGCTAGTTATCTGCTCATGATTACAGGCAGAATTGTGAGTGACAGATGTCATCTATATATAGATAACACAGGATCCACCATTTACAATAGGTGATATCACAGCTTATCTGCTCCCTCCTGACTTCTGAACAGGTCACAGAGCATGACTAGAAAACCTTTCCATAGAAGTCAATGAGGTCCTCTCCAGACTATTGTGTCTGACACCCATGGTGGCTGCAGTGAAGCATATCTCTAAATGCTGTTAACAACAACTCAGGCAAGATGGTCGCCCCCCATAATCATGTTCAGGAAATGGAATTTGAAAAATCTACAATCACATAATAATAGAGTAGAGAAAAGGGTATGTGTCCGGTTCAACATTCCCTTTAATGCGAATGAGCTGAGCTTGACAGTGTATAAACTGCTAGTGGTGCTGGGTCAATGATCACACAACCAAGGTAGTGCTCCCTTTATTTTGGGTTCTGCAGCAGGGTATATGTTCAGGCAGGGTCAGTAATATTGGGTAGAATCTCCCCTTGCTCCCATACAGGTTGCTACTCTGGCATGGTAACGGCTATACAGATGCTAGATATTCTCCCGTTGTATGATATTAAAAGGTCTTTCAACTTAAACACATAGTTCAGCCAAGGAGGTTGGTGGCTGCTGTGCATGGGAGATCCGTTGCCCCATCCAGTCCCAGACATTATCGATGAGAGAGAATGAATCGAGCTTGCCAGGAGAACTCCTGGATATCCTGTGGTGTATGTAGCGTGGACAGTGTGTGGGCTAGTTTTATCTTGTTGGAACACCTAACCGAGTTAAAAAAGAGGCAACAGGACTGGTTCTGCCATGTCATAATCATGCGGAAGGCTGGTCAATGTTCCCTCAATGAATACTAGATGGCAGTGGCCATGGTAGCTCATGTTGCCAGCTGGTGTTAGCCCTGTGTCTCCACACCATTCATGATGGCATTAAGTGTTCTCCAACCCTCCTACAAACTCAAATATTTTTCCTGTAGCTCTTTTTAGCCAGGGCATGTATCAATGTTTTTTTTTTTTAAAGAGTTTTTTAGCATTCCAACTTCATTGCATGAGTTCTTTCCTATGTACTCTTGTCTGACAGACATGGAGAAAGGATAGAGGTGAGGAGGAAGTAATTGTGCATACTTATATACAGATTGGTGACTGTATGACCAAAGTCTGCTACCCACAGCCTTCAATATGCCTGACTTTGCTTGAAACTTCTTGTCCAAACTAACAGGGGGGAAAAACTACAGGTGTATAAAATACAGCACTAACACACAAAAAAATAAATTACAAAAGTGAACTAGAATTATTTTAAAATTTGATGGTGGGACAACCCTTTAGGCTGCAACCTAAATCCAGATATATAATGAAATGAATCAGCTTGGGCATAATTTTGAACATAATAAGTAGAATGCTGGACCTTATCTTCTTCAATAAAGGAGCAGTACGTCCTTTCCTCACTGGCTAAAGTTATCCATTCTCAGTGGAGGATGTGTCCTCTTCTGAGTTTATTCTGAGGTCTTACTATGTATGCCCTTGCATATTTTGGCTAGAAACATACTTAGAAAACAACTCTATCTGGAACCAGTGAGACTCATAATTACCTTTTTGGAAAGTCTACACAGTAGTATCATACAAAAGAACATCTATTGCTCTTCTGTATACGACAAATGATCATATAACAATTATTTCAGTCGACTTTCAATTAATGTAATCCCACAAGGTCTATTCAGAAAAGTGTCCTCATCATATATATATATATATATATATATATATATATATATATATAAATACTACAATTATACATCCTTCTATATACACAATTCTGAATAATCAAAAATCCTATTATGTCCAAACCTCAGAGGACCTGCCAGTGTAGAGTGCCATGATGTCCCCGTTCACAGAATCTTGTTTTTCTGCAGATGGAGAGTGTGATTGTTCTTGGGTATAGTTGCTTGCAAAAATCAATTATGTTAGTTGTCTGTATTGTTTTTATTGTTTTGACGTTGTCGGAGAATATCGGACCAGCTAAATCCAGTGGCCGGCGTGCTGTTAATGTTCTATATTTTAATAAGAGTCATTTTTTAATACACTTGTTTCTATGGAGCTTTTCTTATCTCAGTATACAGCAATGTCTAGGGAATTGCCAAGGATTGCTTGTTAACAATAAAACATTAGGGCATGAAAGCATCAGCCGTTTTATTCAGCTTCTGTAAAATGTATCATCATTTTTGAAATATTAAATCTGATTAAGAAAAGTTGGTTTTAATACCATACAGTATATCAGACCTGGGGATTCAATAACTGGTTTTCTTTCAATTATCAAGTATATTTTATAATTGCAGATTTATTGAAAGTGATTTTATATTTTACATAACTAAACACACCTCAAGGCTCCTGGTGTTTATTAAGTGGACTATTTCTAGAAACAGATTTTTCTATCCGACAAGGAAGGAAATGTGAAACTTCACTGTTGTAGAAACAATGCTAGTTTATGACATATTATTGTTATTATATATTACTATTACATAGTTATTACATTATATCCCTCTGTAAACATTACGTTAAGCATATTCAATGTGCTATTTATTTTAATCTCTCTCCATAGTATTTTCACCCACATAAGCACAGCATTAAAATGTCAATTTCACTACGTCTCAGCTAATTATTGTGTGAAATATGTTGGAGTGTTGATAAGAGCTGGAGCTTTTTTAATTCCTTACTTCTGAACACCCTCCAGCTTTGACACACAGGCATTCAAAAGATATGTAAGAAGGCTGCAAAGACCAGATTTCTGGAAAGACCAAATAGGCTTGGCTTGGAGCAATGGAGTAGCTTTATGTAAATTTTATTTATATACTTATATTTTGATTTTATTTCTATTTTTGATGATTTCCAGCATAAAGTTAAGTATGCTCATTTGTGCTTCCAGGCAGAAGAAAGCGGTCCAGAACTAAGGGGGGGTCACTTATCAAACTGGTGTAAAGTAGAACTGGCTTAGTTGCCCATAGCAACCAATCATATTCCACTTTTCATTTTTCAAAGGAGCTGTGGTAATAAAAGGGGGACTCTGATTAGTTGCTACAGGCAACTGAGCCAGTTCTACTTTACACTTGATAAATAACCCCCTAAATGTTTATAACAGTATATTAAAGGGGTTGCCTGTGATATAAAAAAATAGGTCCTCCCAGACAAAGATGGTAATAAAATGATAAAGTAACATATACTCACGTATTTCATCCCCAACACTTCCAGTGCTGCCTCTCTGATCCTCCTCGCTGGGTTTTGCCTTTTTGTCTGCAGTGATGTCATGCCCATATGCTCGATGTGCTGCTGCTGCAGCCAATCACTGATTAGGCAGTCATGTGGTACGCTGAGTCCAGTGGTTGTGTCACGGAAGTACCGAGACATACGGATGTCCCCGCAACAGTGAGTGGCAGGAGATCTTTGAGACTGGCAAGACGTGGTTACATGTTTACCTTGCGGATCAATAGGCGTCTGTGTTGTTTCTGGTACTGGCCACATCCTTTACTTCCAGGTATTGCTATTGTGGTAATTTACAGTGCTGCCCATAATTATTCATACCCCTGGCAAATTTTGACTTAAAGTTACTTTTATTCAACCAGCAAGTAATTTTTTGACGGGAAATGACATAGGTGGAGAAAAAACAACAACATTTCTTAGCTTTTATTTACATTTGAGCAAAAAGTGTCCAGTCCAAAATTATTCATACCCTTGTCAGTAATCAATAGAAAAGCCTTTATTGGCTATTACAGCAATCAAACACTTCCTATAATTGCAGACCAGCTTTTTGCATGTCTCCAGAGGTATTTTTTCCCATTCATCTTTAGCAATGACCTCAAAATCTTTCAGGTTCGAGGGTCTTCTTGCCATCACCCTGATCTTTAGCTTCCTCCACAGATTCTCAATTGGATTCAAGACTGGACTCTGGCTGGGCCACTCCAAAACGTTAATGTAAATGAAGGAAACATCATTGTGACCAAACAATTCAATTTTTGTTTCATCTGACCATAACACAGAAGACCAGAAGTCTTCTCCTTTGTCCAGGTGAGCTTTTGCAAAGGCCAAGCTCCTTGGTCTGCATCCGTGGAACCCCAGTGTGCAGTGTCCGTTGGATTGTCTGCCTTGAGACATTGCCACCAGCAGAGCCCAGATTCGCCAGGATGGCCTTGGTGGTGATCCTTGGATTCTTTTTTACCTCTCTATCTTCCTGGTCAGCACAGGTGTCACTTTTGGCTTCCGACCACGTCCTCTGAGATTTTCCACAGTGCGGAACATATTGTATTTTTTTAAAAATACTTTGCACTGTAGCCACTGGAACTTGAAAACATTTAGAAATGGCCTTGTAGTCCTTTCCTAACTTGTGAGCAGCCACAATGTGCAGCCGCAGGTCCTCACTGAGCTCCTTTGTCTTACGCATGACTGTCCACAAACCAACTCCAGAGAGCTGCTGTTTTTCACCTGTTGAGTTTATTAAAACAGCTGTTCCCAATTAATCAGTGTAATTAGGATGCTTTAGAACAGCTTAGACTATTTGGAATGGTATTGAACTTTTGATTTTCCCACAGACTGTGACAGTTTGTGAAGGGTGTGAATATTTTTGGACTGAACACTTTTTGCTCAAATGTAAATAAAAGCTGAGAAATGTTTTTTTTCCACAATAATGCCTCTTGTACATCGTCTTATTATCTTTTGGGAGACACCTCTGTCATTTCCCGTCAAAAAATTACTTGCTGGTTGAATAAAAGTAACTTTAAGTCAAAATTTGCCTGGGGTATGAATAATTATGGGCAGAACTGTAACTTTCCCTATTTATAGTTGTTTTTCCCACAATGCTGTCCGGTTTAGAGCTTAATTTTCACCTGTGCATAGCTGGTGTTTGGATGCTGGCTGAGTTCCTGGTGCTGCCATAGCTTCTTGGAAGTTAAGTGTTACTTTACCTTTTGTATTTATTTTGTCGTTTCTGTGTGTTGCATTTCCTTGTTCTTTTTTATAAGGCCTTCCTTTTGGAGGAACAGGTTGTCTAATTCCTGTCATTAGTACCAAGGTCCTTTAGGGTTAGAAAGGACTTTAGGTATTCCTGTGTATAAACTCACCTACCTTTGGGGTCTGTTCATACTGGTAGTCAGGGCTTTGGTTATGGTTTTCACTAAGAGGTGTCCATCTTCCTTCCCTAGTTTTCAGGCCTTATTTCCTTTCCCCTTTCCGTCCTACATTTGGTGTGGAGTTTCCCTCCTACATTAGATCATGACAGGTTGGCCAAGAAGAAGCCATCATGAGATCGGCAGCACTAGAAGTCGTGGTGGATGTGATAGGTGAGTATATATTATTTTAATGTAAAGTAACAAAAATAGGCCATAGATGTAAATATAACAAATGAGGTGGAAGGGCACCGACAGTGTTGTTTTTTTTTCTTAAGGTAAATTTTGTCTACCTATCACTAGTGTGTGCTCTCCTATACTGTGATATATGACACTAACATCCGTCCTTTGCTTACTGCTCAAAGAAACCTAGGGAAGGGGAAGATCTGGTCAATTAGCATGTAGACAAGTTCATAGGAACACTCCCAATAATTGGCCCAAGTGGGACCAATGGCTGGACATACAAGCAAACATTCATTTGTTGGAAAATTTGATAGTTTATATGGCACAAAACATACTTTCATTTTTGCAGCAGACTGTCTCATGTAAACACTGGTGTGCTGCCCAAAAACTATATATCTGTATGGAGACGAGCAATCATTCACCATACAACAGTGATGATTGATGCATTTAGGCAGATAGGCATCAAACTTGTGAGCCAAGAACTTCCTTATTCGGTATCCCTGTCCTCTACACTGGCCCGAGGAAATCGCCCCTCCATTAGGCTGCTATTTGCTTCACTATAATGCAGGTAGGGCCCTTCTCTGACTTTGCTATGGAGTCTTTAGGCAACGTCACTTTTAGCCAGTACTGTTCTGTACCTAAACAAAGAAATCCATTCACCTGCTCTGGGAGGTTCCTCTCAGAGATGCTTCCAGTCCCAGGCCTGTACACATCCACACACGGTCATGTGGGCCACTCCGCCCAACCACTGGCTACAGAAATGATGTGTCCCCTTCATGTGCCACTTAGGTACACGTTACCCGTTGAGGCCTATCAGGCCTTATAAGCGACCCCATAAGGATGTATACAAAACTGGGACGAAACCTATGTGCTGGAACCAGGCAGCGGGAGCAGGTGAGTGGAATTGTATATTTAGGAACAGAGCGATACTGGGAAAATATAAAATGTTGCCTAAAGCTGGAATACTCCTTTAAGATGTCTACTTCCTCCCCAGAGAAGTGTTATACTGGGTTAATAATACTACCAGTCCTCAATTGGTATTGCACGCTTTGAACTACAGTGAGTGGGTATTTCTGGTATATATTCTGTATCACTACAAAAGCTGTGTTTTATTTCATTGGTTAATATTCCTCTGTTCTTCTGCAGATCTCTGTGGATTGACAATAATGCGGTACACCATTGAGCCGAGGTGAGAACTTTGTGTCAGGCCATATAGTCTTACTGACAGCAGAGACAAAGTGCTTTGCTGTCCTTCTGGCCGCTGCATATTTCACCATCCTTCTCTTGTTATTTTTCTGGCAGGAATTACAATTTTTACATTCAGTGACTGCCGGAGAGCAGGAGAACGCATCCAAACACTATACAGTTCTTCTCCTATCTATGTGAGGAGCGAGTGTCAGGTGGAATAAAAGAGCTGCAGAGAAGAAGCTTGTAAAGGATTTATTTTACTCTGAAGTAATGATTGCTAGGCTGAGACCTAATCATAGACCTACACATTCTAGATAGAAATCAGTGGCCCCATAGCGGTGTCATCGTTATATCCTAATAAATATGGCAGTTATCTATGTGTCCCCAAACTTATGCCATGATTAAGATCTTATTAATCATTTTTCCAATAAAGAATCAAGATTTTATTTTCCTGTGCTGAACATTTACCTTTGTTTCTTGGGCTGCCAAAGACCAGGTAGCAACGTAACCACAAACACAGATCAGTTACATTCCCTGCGCCGTATGCGCTCACACCAGTGCGCACCAGCCACATGCCACAACAGCGCTAAGAAAGCACTTCACCAACGGTACTTCTTCCATTGTGGCTTCCTCTATGCCATTGCACTTATATATATGCATCTTGTATGGGCCCGCAGACAGCAGAGACAAGCATTGGTCACTGCTGTTTATGTCCACTTACAGGGGTTGTTTCTGCCATAAACTTGGGTAGAACCTATAAATATAATAAAATACCAAAAGAAGCAATATTTACCACTTTTTACCCCTGCTGCTTCCAGCGCTACCTTCAAAATCTTCTTTGATGCTGACATCCGCTTCCAGGCTAGACTGGTGGCGTTCCATGCACATAGGTCAAGGTGCAGACATGCAGCATACAGGACATCACTTCTGAGGCCAATGGTTGGCTGCAGCGGTGACATAGTGTGAACAGAACGTCTCTGCTGCCGCCAAGCGGTGGGAAGCACCGGAGCACTACACTTGAAGCGGCAGGAGAGAAAAGGGGTGAGCAACATTTTATTTGTGCTATTTTATCACAGTTATCATTTAACTCACACAACCCTTTAATTAAGGCACTATGATCCTGTTCAGTAGAGCAGTGCCAGCATGATTTGAGGGCATGTGACCTAGGAATAGGTGACACAGACTCTGGAAGTCTGTCACTGTCCATGTTCATTAAGAGATTTGTCACCGCCGCAGTTCATCCAGTTGGTTATGAAGAAAGATGAAAAGAATTGAATTTATTTAGTCTTGAGAAGAGACGTCTAAGGGGGGACATGATTAACCTATACAAATATATAAATGGGCCATACAAAAAATACAGTGAAAAACTGTTCCATGTAAAATGCCCTCAAAAGACAAGGGGGAGCTGCCTCCGACTGGAGAAGAAAAAGTTCAGTCTCCAGAAGCGTCAAAGCTTCTTTACTGTAAGAATTGTGAATCTGTGGAATAGACTTGAACAGGACGTGGTCACAGCAGGAACAGTGGACAGTTTCAAAAAGGGTTTAGATGATTTCTTAAAAGTAAACAACATTAATGCTTATGAAAATGAAATGTGTAGAAATCTGAGTCTCACTTCCTTCTGGGATTCGCGTCCCCACCTACTCTTACTGTTAATAACACATAGATTCATAATTTGAAGAACATAAAAAATTGCAGAAGTTGAAGCAAAAGTCAGGTGTGCTATCCACCAGGGCCGGGTGTTTCCTAATCAAGTCCTCAAGGAAGCCCGACAGATTATATATTACCGCTTTTCCTTAATATTTCACAAGGGACTTAATTAGTTCACTCAATCGATAAGCCCATCTTTATTTTTTTTCTCTGTGGGACATCCTTAGGATCTGGCCTGTAGGGGCTCCTCAAGGACAAGCTTGGAAAACTCTGTGCTAGATACATTTTTCCCAGCAGTGTTAATATATGTATTTCATGCAGACAGAACCATATTTATGAATTTCTCCCAATTTATGACTCCATGAAAGGTATTTATAAATCCTGTTTGTTTTTCTTTTTTTCCTTTTGGCCGCCACTGAAAATCTAAAAATAGTTTTTTTTTTTCATTGGAAGCATTTTTCATTGGAAAACTATTTTTCAGAATGTTATAGAGCCCTGCACCTCGCACTACAGAATAGATGAAACACAACATTAGATTTATCAATCAATAAACCCCGTTAGCCCCTAGATTGAAAACCACTAAGGGAAAGGGATTTCTACTCTGCTCAGTTTTTTATACTGTGACAATTGATTTATTATACTGTAAGCTACAAAACTACAGTAGAAATTGCTGTAGTCTATGACTTTTAAAAATAAGTGTATCGTAAGTAACAAAACTTGCAGTTTAGCTTGTTGTTTGATACATATGCGCTCATTATTTCCAGTGGTTTTTCAAAAATGACAAGATAAATTATAAAAAATATGAAAAAAATTACACATTTGAGATCTACTCTCTGGGACATGAAAAATGTATTTGGATATTGCATTATGGTGGGAATAAATGGCATATAGCAAAGCATTGTGACTACAGTAACCAGAATGTCTATGGCATTAAATGGTTTTTACAATGGCCCATGATGTCCAAGCTAGACTCTTGAGTGATGGTCATGATGCATTCTGTGTGCTGTGTGTTGCTTACTGCTACAGACTATAACAATGGCTTTTAATTATAACACATAATACAGATTATAACATATGGATTTTCTAGGAGAACAATATTGATGTCCATTCTTTAGGATAGATCATCAATATCAGATCTCTGGGGATCCAACTTTTGGCATCCCCATGATCACCTCTCTGAAAGGAACAGCGCTTGGACAAGTGCTGTGGCCTCCTCACACCAGCCCACGCCCAGAATGGAACTGAGCTGAACACATATGTGACCGATGAATGTAAAGTCACTAGCCTAGAAGGTCGGATGCTTCGCCTTTTCTAACAGCTCATCAGTCTCCAATTATTCTGCTGTTGATGACTTATCCTTTAGAGTGCTTGGTTAGGGTCAAGCCCTAGTCACAGGCTCCATACAAATGTGGCAAAACTGAGTCTGTTAACATACAGTCTAAGTGCAAAGTTAGCCATTTGCCAGAGCTTATTGTGATTTCTTATGGTATCACCTTTTCCATAAGGCTGCTGGTAAAGCCTACTGAGCCTACTGGATACTTGGACATCATAGCTTTCCTTTTAGTAGATTGTTAAAGGAAATATGAATTATTATTTTGGCTTAATATAAAAAAATTATATTAATAAATAGGCGTAATCATCTATTGCTGACTCCGCCTATTTCCTTTTTCTCCCTGTTGCTCTGGAATTTGTGGCTATTTGCTTTTCTAACTTTGCACCACCTGTTTGGCAGCTCCATTTGATTACGTTTGTACCCACCACCTGTGTTGCTCGTGCTGCGGGGATCGACCAGGGGATTCAGGTTGTGCCGCCCCAGCCCCTCCTTACTTTGCATACTACTACAGAGGGGTCTGGATAGATTGGAGGCTTGGGCAGATAAGTGGCAGATGAGGTTTAACACTGACAAATGTAAAGTTATGCACATGGGAAGGAATAATGCAAGTCACCCGTACATACTAAATGGTAAAAATGAAAAAGGATCTAGGGATTTTAATAAACAGCAAACTAAGCTGCAAAAAACAGTGTCAGGCAGCTGCTGTCCAGGCCAATAAGATAATGGGTTGCATCAAAAGGGGCATAGATGCCCGTGATGAGAACATAGTCCTACCACTTTACAAATCACTAGTCAGACCACACATGGAGTACTGTGTGCAGTTCTGGGCTCCTGTGAACAAGGCAGACATAGCAGAGCTGGAGAGGGTTTAGATGAGGGCAACTAAAGTAATAACTGGAATGGGGCAACTACAGTACCCTGAAAGATTATCAAAATTAGGGTTATTCCCTTTAGAAAAAAGACGACTGAGGGGAGATCTAATTACTATTGTTGTGGAAAAATTATTGTTCGCCATTTGGTCGCCATCTATCCTATGGAGATGCGCAGATTCGTTCGCATTCGCGTTCGCATCTGCGCAGAGACTTTCGCACGATGGTCTGGTCGTCCCGACCTGTAGCTGATTTGTGCCCGGCCTGGTATTACTGCAGGATACCAGTGTCATAGCGCCGGCTGAGGAGGGAGGGATAGGGACCGCCGAGCGGGGGTTCCTTCATCCACGAGGATAAGCGAGGCAACGGAAAGGGCGCGAATATGTGTGTGAACGCGCGAACATAAGTTCGTGCTATCATTCACATCTTCGCCAGCCAATCACTTCATACCATAACCTGTCTCCTCATTGGTCATGATTGTAAGACCCCCTCCCATCTTCTGGTATAAATAAACCACGCCTAGCCGCTGGGAGGCAGGCACATTATTGGAACCTACTTGAGAACGTCTCTGTGATGTTATTTTGGAGGAATTGCGCACACATCGATGTACACTACACCAAGGATTTCCTGATTGTACTTCTGGCGGTCGTTTTCGGTTGTGAGAACGAGACAAAGAAGCACACGGCGACATCACTATGTATAAATATATCAGGGGTCAGTACAGAGATCTCTCCCATCATCTATTTATCCCCAGGAATGTGACTGTGACGAGGGGACATCCTCTGCGTCTGGAGGAAAGAAGGTTTGTACACAAACATAGAAGAGGATTCTTTACGGTACGAGCAGTGAGACTATGGAACTCTCTGCCTGAGGAGGTGGTGATGGTGAGTACAATAAAGGAATTCAAGAGGGGCCCGGATGTATTTCTGGAGTGGAATAATATAACAGGCTATAGCTACTAGAGAGGGGTCGTTGATCCAGGGAGTTATTCTGATTGCCTGATTGGAGTCGGGAAGGAATTTTTTATTCCCCTAAAGTGAGGAAAATTGGCTTCTACCTCACAGGTTTTTTTTTTCTTTCCTCTGGATCAACTTGCAGAATAACAGGCCGAACTGGATGCACAAATGTCTTTTTTCGGCTTATGTACTATGTTACGATGTTACTTACACTTATTATAGGTCAGCTGTGAAAGATCATCTTAGCCTTACCTCTTTTTTAACCCTTCACTTGATTGATGCACTGGCATATGTATATACAGATGGATATTTTGTATTTACATTTTATCACGACTTTAATCATGGAGACATTTTGTCTATTTATATGTAATCATGTATTCACTGTATTATTCTGATAAGTTTGATTCTATAACTATATGTTGTGACTACTTGATGCACTGAATGGTTAAATTGTTCACCTTTATCCGATGACTTGATTCGGGTATATATACCCATGTGTGACACCATTGTATTGCTTGACAAAGGCCCCATCGAGTTGCCTGGGAATAAATGGATCACCACCTTTTATCACATTTGGAGTGCTGCCTATTCTTTGGATATACTATATATAGATACATATATACATACGCATATTTACATATACAGTATATACATACATATACACATACACTAATTCTTGTACTACCCTCTACATAGATTTAAAGGCCACTTACGCAGGCTGATGCTGTTGCCATTCATCGCACTGTGTAAATATGCCCAGAGATCAGCTGACAAACAAGCGTGTCTTTTATGCAGACATAAAAAGCATCAGTTGTCAGCTGCCGATCGCCTCGTGTAAACAGAGATACAGTATGCTGACAATAATATAGCTGTATATGAATTAATAATCCTACTAATGGTACTGGTTGTCAGACCCCCACAGATCAAATACTGATGACCTATCCAGAGGATGTAAAACTCCCAGAAAACCCCTTTAACTGTCTGGAAGTCTGTAGTCAGTCCTATTCTTTCAGACTGGGCGATCAAGTAGCTTTATGGATAAAGGTACATTCACATGAACGCAAACCGTCCGTTCCCGTGCTGCGGACCGCAAATTGCCTTCCGCAATGCACAGGCCATATGAATCTCATATTGGGGCCCAGATCCATTCACTTGAATGGGTCAGTGATCTGCAATATACACCTAAAGATAGGACATCTCCTATCTTTTGCGGTGCAGACCAAAAAGCCCATGGAATCCAAGTGCTTCAGTGGGCTTCTGATCCATGCCCCTGCTCTGCCCCACACCGTATCTGGAGGATTGCAGACCCATTTAAATCAATGGGTCCACATACTTGAAACAGGATTATATGGCTGGTGCCCATATATTGCAGAACTGCCTTATGTGGGCAGCAATAAGGGCACGGACGGTGGTGCGAATGGACCCTAAGGGCACACCCTGCAAGCCTCAGGAGGAGCAGAGCAGAGGATTGTAGTGGCTCGGGCTGCAATAATTATTCACATAATTAAATACAAAATAGGTTACATAAAGGAATGCGTCAAGCAATAGCATTGCAAAAAGCCCCTCAGCCAAAAAAGCTAACTCAGGGATAACTGGAAAAACCTATAACCGAATACTGAGAATAGATAAGCTATAAAAATATTGTTTATTGAAATACATGATTAAAACATACAATGGGAGATGACGAACAAATCAGTCATTTAAAGTGCGGTACAATCCTGGGAGAGTTTAATAGAACAAGTGACCTAACAAAGGAGCCTAAAGACGAAAAATCTACTGCATAAAATATATAAGTACATATAGATGTCTCAATCAATGAGAGCAGAAGGTGCCATATATTGTAAAGTGCAAGTGCAAACTGCAAATAAGCAGTAAGAAATAGCAGCTCTGCAGGTGCATAAATCAGCAATTAAATAAACATCTATTTAGTAAGGTGCAACAGATACCATGATAAAGTGCATGTGCAAGGCACAAACCAGTGGCAGTAGAGCATGGTAAAAGCTTATTCAAAGGCTCAACAGGAGTGGTATATACAATGTAAGCATAAAAGGTCACATACCGTAATTTAAAGTAATAACTCCACAGGAAGACCGCACAATAATTATTCACAGTAGCAATCCTCACACCAATGCTCCCTAGGGCCAGGGCAGTTATAGGAGGGTGCATACTTTCTTCCCATGAGGCACACCCCGATATTGGGGCTCCTGCCTGATCAGCCATGAACAGCAAATTCCTTGCCTACACGCATGGCCTTGTGATCCTGGACAGTCTGTGAATATCTTTTCCAGCTTTCCCTCAGAGATTGTACACTCAACAGGAATGATGCTTCTCCTGGAGCTGAACTGGCATCTGCCCTGGCGGGCAGATCTAAGACTTGAAGTGACTGATGCAATACTAACTAGAAAGCTCCTCCATCAGTGGGGGAAGCTAATTCCTTCTGCTGAGTCAGGGCATAACTAACTAAACAGTGAGCAGACAGCTTTTGGGAATACAAAGAATAAACAGATTAAATATCAAATCAACAACAATTTGCAAGTGCCCTGTTCCGGGGTACTGCACACATACATGTCCTCCACCCAAGATCAAGGATACTTTCTGAACCACACCGTGGATGTCCAACTCCCAAAAGAATAGCTAGTAGATCCTAAGGTGTGTCCATGGAGAAACTTGGAGGAAAATCCTATATATTCCATGCCTGTATTTTATTCATTTATGTCTATGAGTAAGACCATTGTTATGGTCGAAATGCATCAGCCCAGACCGTGATGGGCGTCTTTTTAATGTGAACAGTTGTCAATAAAGAAGATATGATTTTGCTCGCTGGATCCACCTCCTCCTTCTGTTACCACCATGCTTCTGAGGCTCAGCTGCCCAATTTGCTGAGTGTCCAGAATTAAATGACATTGAACCGAAAAAGAATGGTGACATCATTAGTCCCGGCTCAAGGGGTTCAATGAGGTTTCTGTCCACCCTTGACGTGTTTACAGAACATTGAGTATTCCATCTCATGAGCCTAAATGTTGGCTATTGTTCTTGTGCCTCCCCACAAATACCTAAATAAAATCCATCACATCACAGAGGAAAATTTAATTTGGAAAATATACTTACCAGAGTCATCAATTTGACTCCACATTACTCTACAGATAATATTGATTACCTTTGATATTAAATCTTCAAGAAGGAGCAAAGCACTTAGTAGTAAATTAGGCAATGTTTAGACAGGCAAGTAGAACAAGTTCTATGTCATCTGCCAGGCAGTAATGAATTTCTAAACCCAAGGGCTTGCTGTACAGAGGTAAAAGCAGAGGAACGCGAAGAACATTTTTACGAATGAATTGACAAATGAAATACATAGTTTTTAAATATATATTTATTTTTTACAAATAAGAAGACCATAACAAAGACCATCTAATGATCTAACCTAAGCTGGTTATACATATTACATATCTGTCAGCAGGTCCCACTGATCTCAATAAGCAAGCCAATAAATTCTGTCTCTCTTTTTAAGAAAATAGTGCTAAGTAAGATTTCCCAAAAATGAGCAAAACCAGACATGCCTCCTTTGAAGTAGTTTTTTAAGACAATTTAAGTCTATACAGGGTGGTCCATTCTTCAGGACTTTAATTTATAGTACTAGCCAGAGTGTTTTGTGGCCACAAAGAGTTTCTCTCACTGTGGAGGACCCAAGAGGTCCATGCACTACAGCATATGTATGGTCTATTCATTTCTGTCACCTCTGTTTTACTTTGCTTATTTCTCCTGCTGCAGGATGAAGCTGTATCCACACAGTGTGGGGTCAAATAGCTCTTTTTTTTTTTTTTTTTTTTTTTACTTCAACTGAGTTTTACTGCCACAATTACCATAAAACCACCAGAAAATTCCACAGCTTTGTCACAATTTTACAATAACTACGAGCTGGCCATGCTTGCACACTATAGGAAAATGTGCTGGCCTGTCTGGTGGCCGGGACCGCAGGAGTACACATAGGCAGGCACTTTTTCCTACAGTGTGCTGGATTACAGGGTGGTCATAACTAGGGATGAACGAATTGACTTCAGATGAAACATCTCAAGTTGATTCACATTAAACTTTGTTCCAATAATGTATCTATCTATCTATCCTATCTATCTCCTATATATACATATATACACTACTATACACTATCTATCTACTATATATTATCTGTCCACAGTATACACGAATATACATATATACACTACTATACACTATCTATCTATTATCTATCTATTCACAGTGTGTATGTATACATATTATATATATATATATTATATATACACACACACAAACACTACTGTACATTATCTATCTATCTACAGATGTAGTCGAGCTAAAATAGACTCTTTCACAGTGTTATCTTGATTATCTTGTGACAAAAGCCATTGAAAATGTAGTTAACTTTTTTTGCCATTCTTTACTTAACGTGCTAACCAGCAAGTTTAGCTCGGCTGCATATCTATCTATATCTGTATATTTCCTATGTATTATCTATCCACAGTATACATAAATATACATATATACACTACTGTACATTTCTTGTAACTTTGCCTATCACATACTTATCACATATTTTCCAATACTGCCGACCTTAATCTGTCTTCTTAGTATAACACATTTTGCTTTCAATAATTATTGTGTTTTTCACGATGAATTGTTCCCTTATCTGTCTGTAATCCAGTTTTACACTTTTATATTATTCCCTAGCCCTATTTTGTCTGTTCCCGTTGTGGAAATCTAATTGTGTCACCATGATCTACAATCACCATTGTGGCTTTAACTGTTATAGGTCTGGAGTGTTATGGCCAATACAAGAATCAATAACTTCCAATCTTTTTAGTGAATTGCCGCCTGAGGCTTAGTTACCGTCCAGTTACCCTGGCTAGGTTAGCGAGTTGTGCCTGAAGAAATGTGCAGATACTAGGGTCTTCTGCTTCTGACTGCACCACTGGGAGAGACTAAGCTTCGGGTAAGGCCTCTTTCACACTACAGTATGTTGAATTCAGTGTTTTGCGGTCCGTTTTTCACGGATCCGTTGTTCCGTTTTTTGCTTCCGTTGTGGTTCCGTTTCCGTTCCGTTTTTCCGTTCCGTTTTTCCGTATGACATATACAGTATACAGTAATTACATAGAAAAAATTGGGCTGGGCATAACATTTTCAATTGATGGTTCCGCAAAAAACGGAACGGCTACGGAAGACATACGGATGCATTTCCGTATGTGTTCCGTTTTTTTTGAGGACCCATTGACTTGAATGGAGCCACGGACCGTGATTTGCGGCCAAATATAGGACATGTTCTATCTTTTCAACGGAACGGAAAAACGGAAATACGGAAACGGAATGCATACGGAACACATTCAGTTTTTTTGCGGAACCATTGAAATGAATGGTTCCGTATACGGACCGTATACGGAACGCAAAAAACGGACCGCAAAACGGAAAAAAAAAACGGTAGTGTGAAAGAGGCCTAACTGTTATCATCTACCTTAAGACTATATTCTATATATTAAAACAATACTGTGAGACATTTTCCATCTGTGGGGATGAATCAGGCGCATGCATCTCATACCTGCCCATATGTGCAGAGGTAAGCATGCGATATAACCTTATAGGCAGTGCAGTGGTGGCTGCACACAATGATGGCGATGCTTGTAGGATTTTCTTCACAGGGCCTAATCTCCTGCTGATATGTTCCATTTACATCTGGGAAATGGCTCAGGAGTAGAGTAAGCTAAGGGGGCTGGACTTGTGTTCTACTGCAGACAAGACAGAGGGGGAGGCTGCTGCTGCAGCCAGTTGTCTTACAACCAGATGCAGGATATGGAGGAGAAGGGCGTATATGGCTGATCTCCTGGGATGAATAGAAAGTATTCTGTTAAATATTTCTCAGTATTAATTGCTATATGAGATAAAACAGAATCATGTGTGCATTTTCTGCTTAGTGCTCCATTAAAGAGCATTTGTCATCAGATTTGTACCTATGAAACTGGCAGACCCGTTGAATGTGCGCTTGGCAGCTGAAGGCGTCTGTGTTGGTCCCATGTTCATATGTGCCCACGTTGCTGAGAAAAATGAGGTTTGAATATATGTAAATGAGCCTCTAGGAGCAACAGGGGCGTTACCGTTACTCCTAGAGGCTCTGCTCTCTCTGCAACTGCCGCACCAAACTGCACTTTGACAGGGCCAGACAGTGAAAATGTCATCATGCCTGGCCCTGTCAATCAAAGTGCAGGGGTTGCAGAGAGAGCAGAGCCTGTGGGTGTAACGGCCCTTTTTAAATATTCCAGTATTGAAATGCTCAGAAATGTACCATCCAATCTATATAGTGTGCTCCACTCGATAATGACATGATCACAACCTGGAGCCATTAACTAGCTGACTCAGCAAGTGATGGTACACTGGTGGTAATTAAAAGCCAAATTAATTTAACCCAATACATTTATGTCATGTCACATCTTGATCCTGTGAAGCTCTTATCCTGTTCTGCACACGTCATCCTCCCTACTTGCCTTGGATTCTCTTCCAACTCTGACAGCATTTCAGCTTCGCTGCCAGCTTCTTAGTAAAATCTGCTGTGGTCCTGATTGCACACAGTGCGAAATGTAAATCATTTTGGAAGCAGACTACTGTAACATAATGCCACTCAGCGTTATGGCTTTCTACAATAGTATATAAGACAATACCAATAATTATTATTATCGGGGGTATACAATCATAATATAATACAAGTCAGTAAATAATATTTGTTTCATAACTGCATTCTGATGTCAGAACTACAGATGAGCAAACCATTTAAGATTCGGTTTGTTTCACGTTCGCAGAGAGAGAGAGAGATACATCTGCATGCTAAAATAATATGTAATTTAGCTTTTTTTCCAAAAGGATTTAAAAAAGCTGAGCGTTTCATAACTACAGCATATACTTCAAGTCTTTACTCAGCCTTTTAAACTTACTCAGTAAAGCTAGGAAAATAGCTAAGCCAGATTCACATCTGCAACAAGCTCTTTCAGGACAAATTAGAGCAGATAGAGCAGATAGATTAAGCTTTTCTAGTTAAGAGGCCTTGGGAGACCTCTGGGTGGGTACTATTTATTTTCTGGAAAGCAGTTAATGTACATGATAACTACTGTAGGCTACATAACATTCTCTTTCAATACAAAAATTCTGTTTCTATTTGGGAATGTTTTCCAAACCGGTAGAATCAATTCGCTCATCCTTAGTCAGAATCTATGATTATACAATGTAATGTAGGTTAACTGCTTAACTCACATGTATTGCTTCCCCTCTTTTTAAAAATAGGTTCAGCAGCAGCAGCTGCAGCTGCAGCGTATATTATACAACACAGTATGTATTCTTGCTGCAGCAAAACCACCTAAAAGGGTATTCCGGTGGTATAAAGTTATCCCCTATCCACAAGATAAGAGAAAACTATTAGATTAATGGAGGTCATAATGCACACACGTTCATGTGTATGGCCCGTGTATTTTTGTAAGGTCCTTGCTGCCCCTCAAACACTGCTGGTCGCAGTCAGCTTGGGGAGGCAGGCACACTCACATATGGCTCTTTGGCAGAGCGGTATTTGTGGTCGACATTTTCTCCATAAATTTAATTTTGTTAAAACATGTTTGGATTTACCAGAGGAATAAAAACCATTCAGAACATGTTTTCCAACCTCTTTTCTTGCGTTTAGCAAGATACACGTTGAGGGAGACAAATCACATTCACTTTAAAAGTCTACACAAAGGTACACCAACATAAAGATGACACCATTTTTAGAGATAGATAGAACCACAGGGCCACATAACAGAGGAGAAAGCAAAGGAGCTCTTGTGCTCTTTATGGTTGGGCAGGGCTACGAGTGTACAGCAGGGCTCATGTCTGATCATCATCTTGGGGAAAACATCTAATCCTTTATGAATCTGCACATATCATTTGGTGGTCAGGTTGCCAGTTGTCAGAAGATTTGTAGCCACACTCTGCTCCAGCTCATAAAAGAGATGAACACGGGGCTGCATCCCTATTCCTAAAAGGACATTCAAAATTGTACATTTTCTAAACCTTAAAACCCTATGCAACTCAACGAAATTAAAGGCGCTATCTCATGATTAATATAATAAATAAGAATCAGACTGTACTTAGTACTTGACAATCTCGTTATAACAAAGCTAGAACCGGCCCTGTACCTCACATGGATTCAGAGATCTCCACATTCATTGCTCTGCTAGATTCTCGTCATGATGGACAAGGGGAGTGTCCTTTCTCAGGGGGGAGGGGTTTCCTTTCTCAGTGGGTGTGTGTTTTTTCAGGGGGCATGCCATTCTGCTGCAGCTCTCTCCCTATGGCCTCTTCCACATGAACATTTTTTTCTCTGTTTCCTTCCTTATTTCGTGTTCCATTTGCGGTCCGTTTCCGTATTTCCGTTTTGTTCAAAGATAGAACACGTCCTATTACTGCCCGCAAATTACATTCCGTTGCTCCATTTAAGTCAATGGTTCCGCCCAAAAAATGGAATGCATACGAAGTGCATTCGTGTCTTTCATATCCGTTCCGTTTTTGCAGAACCATCTATTGAAAATGTTATGCCCAGCCCAATTTTTTTATGTACTTACTGTTTAAACATTATTGTATGCTTCCGTTTCCGTTTGCGATCCGCAAAAAACGGATCACAAATGGAAAAAACGGAATGGCAAAGCAGAACAGAACCAGGAAGGAAACATTACAAAAAAAAAAAAAAGCGGATCCGTTTAAAATGGAACGCAAAACCATACGGTCGTCTGCAAGAGGCCTATAACTGTCGATATGGCTGGAGGCAGTTAAAGAATTGAACTATGGAGCATGTGCGACCACTTCAGTGATGTTACTGAGGTGGACAGCGAAATAAGCAAAAAACAAAACAAACAAGTCGTGCTATACAGAAAGATTTTATTGAATTACAAAAGTATTTAGCATGTCCTGGATGGAAAATGTAAAATATTTTTTCCTGGGACAACCCCTTTAATAAGGACCCTCCATCTAGAGGGTTTATTCTATCCAGACAACACATATGGGGTTATTGATTAAGACCGGTGTTTTAGATGCCAATCTTAAAAACCCATGCACTGGTGCTTGATGCCCCTAAGTTATGTAGACGCGCCGGCCTCTACATCACTTAGGTGTTGGCTATGCGACAAGCTTAAATCTAGATTTAAGTCATTTTCTACGACAAAAAATGGTGTAGAAAATGGTAAATGAGACAGGCTGGCTGCCCCACCTTCTTGCCACCCACACAACCATAGAAAAGTGGGGTGTCACTACCAGAGCTTTGAGACGTTCTCACAGCTCTGTGTCTCCACCCCTGTGATGATGTCACTTAGAGTTTGGAGGTGTTCTCACTGTTCTGTCTCTCCGCCCCTGTGATGAGGTCTTTACTCCCAGCTGTTCCTCCTGCGTTTGATTTCCCTGCCTTTAAATCACCCCTCCTCCTATTGCAGGGCGTGGATTATATTTCTCTTTTCAGTTGTAGCTCTGCCTTGAGTATCTTCACTTGTTAAGTGATTAGTTCTCTGGACCTGTGTTCTGTTGCTGCAAGCACTCCGGATATTGCCAGCGGCCCTTGGATCCGTCTTCTCTGCGGCTGCAGCTCCATCAGCTACGTGTGCAGACATTGTTGTGTACCTGGTGATTTTCTGACTGGATCTGAGGTGGCCACGGTTCCCTCCATATTCTGAGCAGGGCATCGGTGGCCGTGCCCCTTCCACTATTGTAGGGGTTACAGGGCTCATCAGTCTTAGGCACGCGGGCATGCCTCGTTCCACCACATGGATCCGGGCATGTGCTTTAGCAGCATAGGGAGAGTGTTGAGGGTCTGACAGGGGTCACCCTTTCTCTTCCCTAGTTTGGGTCCGGTCAGTAGCTCTTTTTACTGTGTATGCTCTGGTTACCCTTAAACAGCCGTGACATGGGGTGAGGAGGGAAAAGTCGCAGATTCGTCCTCAAATCCCCTTCACGACTGAATCTGCGACAAAAGTATGCCAAAAAGTGTTGTACTTATCATCATAAATGGCCTCCATAATGTTTTTTGAAGTTAGTCTGCATCAGGAGAATGATCTGTTCCGTACATTGCAAAATCACACTGACCACTTATTTTAGCACAGTACCAATAATGTGTTAAAATCAACAATTATCAACATTTCATCGAACAGCAACCAGAAATGTAGCAGAAACTGAGCTTTCATTCTAAGCTTCAAAGGTGACAGCTCAAAATGTCCGATTATTGTCACAAGGGATTTTCGACCAAAGTCCCCACAGTGTATTTATTCTATCCTCTTACAATAAAGAAAACCGTTCTGTGACATCACAATGTCAAAGAAAACAAACATTGACAAGATGCACTAAGAGACCTGATCTTAAATCTCAGGCCCATGGTGTCATTATCCGACACTGCCACTCTTTGTAGCGTTGTATGAATGTCATCCTACCTCTCCCAGAATACTTAGACTTAAAGATAACACAATCCAAGACACGAAAGGTTAATCTTAGAAAAAACACACACAAAAAAATGCTCGTAATTATTTAACACGTCTTCACGGTAACCTGATTTTTTTTGTATCTGTTTAAGACTTTTAATATAAATATTTAATGCACAATTCTGTTTCTGAAGACATAAAGAATTCATTCTGCAACCAGAATTTTTTTTTTTTTTACTATCCTATGTAACCTAAGGGGCCTTTCACACATAATTTTTTTCAGCTGAATTTGGTGCCAACTCCGAGGCAAAAAACCCTCGGCGATAGCACGGAAAGCACTATCCATGTCCTTGCTCCTTACTTGGCACAGTGATGGCAATAAACCATGAATGGAAGTGCAGCCTCCCACTGAAACCATGTTTCCAAGCTGCCAGCTGGTATTTATTTTGGCACAGAATCCAGTGTGAACGGCCCCTAAAGGGGTCATCCAGAATTTTTTAAAAAAACTGTCTAGGAGCAGTACTTGTTCAATCTGCCACTATTCTGGCGTTCTATGTTGGTTTCTAACTATTTGTCCTACAGTGTTGATGTGGTGCACTTGCATATAGCCGCTGAAGCCAACCACGGCTTTCAGTGGCCTCATGACATACAGTACATGCAAGCCTCACCACTGAGACCAGTGACTGGCTGAGGTGACCACAGGAATGGAGATGCTGAAGGGTGGAGGATTGAACAGAGACGTATTTTTGTTTTTTTGTTTTTCACGTGTCCTGCTGTCAGTGGTGCACCTAGCCTTTCTGCTGCCTAAGGTGAAAACTGAAACGGCACCCTGCCCTCATGTCAATTTTTTACCTAACCTCTTTGCCACAATGAAAGCGCTCATTGCCCATGGCCCTTCCGCTGCCCCCCTCTTGCCCCTACCTGGTGCTGCCTGAGGCGATTGCCTCACCTGACCTCATTGGTGGTGCACCCCTGCCTGCTGTTTTTAGCCCAATGTAATGAAATCCTGGACAACCTCATTCAATGTCCAATCAGCTTACCCCAATACTCAGTGAATATGTCTCAAGTGACAAGCTGATTCCTGGGCTCCTCTTCTGTCATCCAGGAGGGCAGCACCACTTTTCAGACTACCCGATGCACACTGTAGATTTGATAGTCCAAAACACTTTCGACTGCTCTCAGATTGGCCAGTACTGCTCATGTGAACAGTGTTGGCCAATCTAAGAGCAGGGCTTAACAATTGAGAAGTGTCTTGAACTACCAAATCCACAGTGTGCATCGGGTAGTCTGAAAAGTGCTGCTGCCATCCTGGATGACAGAAGAGGAGCGGGTGGATCTGCAACTGAACAGGTAACATGTAAGTGTTCTGTCCATTCCCCAGTTACTGTGATATGATGTTTTTTCTTGAACTGGAGGGTCACTTTAAGTATTGACAGCTATCTCTATATGCGCAGTCATATGAGGAAGACTATCGGTCATTTCAATCAACAAGTTACACTCAATCATTTCCCAGAACACTATATATTAACTCAGCTACTCTTGCTCTATAACATACTGCTAGTAGATTGGATAGCTTTTTCTGGAGACTGGATCCCTTTAAGAGGTCACAGACGTTTTTTATTACACATAAAAAAAACTGGTTAAGGGCTCAAGCACACGACCATTTGTATTCACAGATCTGAAAAAATAAAATAAAAAATGGATGACGATCCATTGTAGCAATGCCTGAGGCTGTCCTTGTCCACTAAACGGACAAGAATAGAACATGTTCTTTTTGCGGATCGAACATGCGGACATACGGACACGGAATGCTCATGGAGTCATGTCTGTTTTTAGTGGCCCCATTGAAATTAATAGTTCTGTATATGGGCCACAAAAAAATGGAACGGACATGGACAAAAAATATGTTCGTGTGCATGAGCCCTAAAAGACAGAAAGCCTTTTGGATTAATCCGACGATCCAATGTATATGCCAGATCACTAGTCTTCAGGTGTAAGCTCTGTTCTACCAAGGTAACGTCTGTACTCTCCAAACATTACATAATAGAAATGCAAAAAAAATTCTAATAAAAGTTCGTTTTCATTCAAAAGGGAACAACATTTATTTCAAAAGTGCTGAGACATTTCAAAATGAAAATTGCATTTCTACAGTTATAATTAAATCCACATTTAATGGTACATTTCAAGCACTCTTTAATCATCCCTTACAATTGCCTGTAGCACTGGACGGAACAGAGGAAGAGTAATGTTGGAAATTTTGGTTCCAGCTATAAAGGAAAATTAGGAACAGATATGTGTACATTTAAAGCTCGTTTTATTTAAAGCTTCAGATGTTTTAGATGAAAGTTTCAAAAATAGAATTCTTTCGATTACAGAAACGTTGACAGAACAGAATGCAGTCACGAAAACAGATCTTTCCTTTAAATAAGGTTTTAAGCGAATGTTTCATATTTTTTTCCTATATCATACATGCAAATGAAATAATATCCTTGATTGTCGGAGGATTCAGGACTACATTAAGTAAATTACTGTTTTTGTCTGGATTAAACTTGAGGAAATAAAATTATATTTAACGTTATGAAACATCATTATGGAATTAGATGACATCCTCACGATTTACGCATCATGGGTTTTAGGTGGCCCGCCATCTGGAAAATAATGAGAACGGTTGATACTCTAACTGTTAGACAAGCAGTCCCCACAATTTACGTATAATGGGCTCTAGGTGTCCCACCATCTTAAGATTTATGAAAACAAGTTAGACAAGCAGTACCCATAATTTACTTATAATAGGATCTAGGTGTCCTACCATCTGGAGATTTATGAGAACAGATGACCCTCTTATTGTTAGACAAGCAGTACCCACAATTTAAGTACAATGGGGTCTAGGTGTCCTACCACTTGGAGATTTATTAGAACAGTTGACCCTCTTATTGTTAGACAAGCAGTACCCACAATTTAAGTAAAATGGGGTCTAGATGTCCCACCATCTGGAGATTTATGAAAATGGGTGACCCCCGTATTGTTAGACAAGCAGTACCCACAATTTACGTATAATGGGCTCCATGTGCCTCCCCATCTGGAGATTGATGAGAATGGGTGACCCTCTTATTGTTAGACATGCGGCACTAGGAATTCTATCCACATTTGCATCTCTACTGTGAGATCACAACCAATAATCTTCCCAAAATAAATATACCCTAAAAAGTACATCATTTTCTGCTGGTATCTACATGCAACAGATGTCATGGTAAGATTTTTTTATATCCCAAACCAATTTCTTTAAATTTTAACACTGCATTTTTACTATCTAATAGCAGATGCTGCGATCATGTATGATCGCGGCATATGAGGGGTACAATGACGGGGAGCCGTGATTGCACCCACTACTTACAAAGAAATGTGCTTCGGGACAAAGTAATTTGTCACAAAACTATTTTTTTTTTTTTATTCGGCAAACCAGCTGAATCGAATTTTTAAGAACTTTGTTCATCTCTGCTGGTGACCTATCTTGAGAATAAGTCATCAGTATCAGGAACCTAAAAAAAAAAAAAAAATTTCTGCGAATCTCTGTTTATTTTGCATTTTAACTATGAATTGAAATATTTTGGGAACAAAAACAGCACAGCAAAAACAGCACAGCACCAGCACAGCAAAAAATATAAAAATTTTGGGGGGAAAAAAACAGCACAGTATTTTTTTGCTTTCTTACTTTCTTTAGAAAATTCTTAGGGTCCTATTAGAGAGAGATATTATTGCTTGAATTCTCGTATAGTTGATTCGAATTTCAGAAATTATTGTCACATGTGATAGTGGGCAATGATCAAATGATGAGGGATAAATTAGATTGTTAGTTGCCACCAAATACCCTCAACTAATCAAAAATCTGCCAGTCATTAGCAGTGTAAATGCTCCAGAGGTGAACGAGCAGCAATTTCATTAATGAGCAGACAGTGAAAAATATTTACTGATTGTTTTCTGAAACTGAGCGTCTTCTAAATGCAAACTACTTGCTAAATTGTGGACCATTAATGAAAAAATATCTTCCCAATGAAGATTATAGAGGATGTGAAGCAAGTTATGCAAGGGCATCATGACCGCTGCCTTCATGATATGTAACCAGGATATAAGGTATTATGTTCAGATTTGATGCATAATAGATGAGATGCAGCTAAAGTTGGAAACAAGATGTAAAGACGTAAAAGTATCTTTAGGAATGTCTTTGTTTTAACTATAAAAATTGCTATAAAACAGCAGGTCAATGGGTTAGGGAATATAAATCAATCGGCATTGAAGTGTAATACAGCAAAGCCTAAAGGCAATTTCTTAGCAGTTGAGACTTCTGAAGTTTGGAAGAACTACGAATCCTAGACAGTTCTTAAATGGGTATTCCCATCTGGACATCCAGAGTATATGCCATAAATGTCTGATACAGATCCAGGGGCGGATTGTCCCTGGAAAAAAACTTAAACTGGCCCCATATTGTAGGTGGGTTCAAACTGACAGAAGACGGGCCAAAAAAGAGTAGGCAGGGAGAACCATAGTAGGCGGAGCCTGCAATACTATAGTGCAGAACCAAATACCACAGGACAGCACAAACTACTGCCGCCCTCACCACAGTATTCAACTGTATCACCATAATCAGGACAGAAATACTGTTGAGTTCAGTTGGGCACCTGTGGCCATTGAGCATCAGATCATTATGTACCTGGCCTGGGGCCATCAAGAGGGCTTGAGCGGCCCCCTGGGCATCGGCCCACCAGGAAATTTAATTCTATGGCCAATCTGTCCCTGAGTGGGTCGCACCTCTGGGACCATCAATAATCTCAAGAACAGGACCCCACCGTACACTGCAGTGAATGGAGAGGTGGCCTCACATGTGCTGTTCTTTCCATTCCCTGCTATGAAACTTAAAAAAATAGCTGAGAGGACTTGCTCAGCTATTTTCAGATTCTGGAGGTGGATAATACATGACAATAGGTGTTGGGGTCAGCTCAGCTCCTCCTTCCCACCCCGAACAGTAACTACAGCTGATGCCACAGAGCATGCCCACAATTTATTTGTTTTTTACATGTTTCTGCTTTGCAGTTGATAACTGCTCTGAGTTTGTAATTGTGAATTAAATACATTGAGAATATCTTCAGTTCACTAAAAGAGTTATCTGATCCCTGAAATGCCCCCCATATGCTTGGGCCCCTCACACACAATGCACTTACTTCGCTCTCCAAGTCTGTGGATGAGAACAACTGGGCATTTCAGGGGTCAAATAACCCCTTTAACATCTGTGTAACTATAGTGTAGGTATACAGTGAGGAACAGAAGTATTTGAACACCCTGCGATTTCGCAAGTTCTCCCACTTAGAAATCATGGAGGGGTCTAAAATTCACATTGTAGGTGCATTCCCTCTCTGAGAGACAGAATAAAAAAATTATAAATCAGGAAATCACATTGCATGATTTTTAAAAAATGTATTTGTCTTGCACTGCTGAACGTAAGTATTTGAACACCTGAGAAACAGCAAGAATTCTAGCTCTCAAAGACCTGTTACTGTGCCTTCAAAAAGTCCACCTCTACTCCACTCATTAATCTAACTTAGTAGGACCTGTCTGAGCTTTTTAAAGACACCTGTCCAGCCCACAGTCAGACGCCAACTACTACAATGGGCAGGACCAAAGAGCTGTCAAAAGACACCAGAGACAAAATTGTGGACCTCCACAAGGCTGGAAATGGCTACAGGGCAGTTGCCAAGCAGCTTGGTGAAAATAGATCAACTGTTGGAGCAATTGTTAGAAAATGGAAGAGGCTAAAGGTGACTGTCAGTCTCCCTCGGACAGGGGCTCCATGCAGGATCTCACCTCGTGGGGCCTCACTGATGATAACAAAGGTGAGGAATCAGCCCAGAACTACAAGGGAGGAGCTGGTCAATGACATGGAGAGCTGGGACCACAGTTTCAAAGGTCACTGTCGGTAGAACACTACACCGCCATGGTTTCAAATCATGCATTGCACGGAAGGTTCCCCTGCTCAAGTCATGACATGTCCAGGCCCGTCTGAAGTTTGCAATTACCATCTGGATGATCCAGAGGAGGCATGGGAGAAAGTCATGTGGTCAGATGAGACCAAAGTAGAACTTTTTGGTCTAAACTTCACTTGTCGTGTTTGGAGGAAAAAGAAGGATGAGTTGCATCCCAAGAACACCATCCCTACTGTGAAGCATGGGGTAGTAAAATCATGCTTTGGGGGTGCTTTTCTGCAAAGGGGACAGGACAACTGCACTGTATTAAGAAGAGGATGAATGGGGCCATTTATTGTGAGGTTTTGAGCAACAACCTCCTTCCCTCAGTCAGGGAGTGTCTATGTAGCTTGGTAGGAGGAGCTATAAACTAGCTGGGTGTTGTTAACGTCAGTGATAGAGGAGTGTCTATGTAGCTGGGTAGGAGGAGCTATAAACTAGCTGGGTGTTAGTGGCAGTGATAGGGGAGTGTCTATGTAACTTGGTAGGAGGAGCTATAAACTAGCTGGGTGTTGTTAGAAGCAGTGATAGGGGAGTGTCTATGTAGCTTGGTAGGAGGAGCTATAAACTAGCTGGGTGTTGTTAGAAGCAGTGATAGGGGAGTGTCTATGTAACTTGGTAGGAGGAGCTATAAACTAGCTGGGTGTTAGGGGCAGTGATAGTGGAGTGTCTATGTAACTTGGTGTGTGTTAGGGATGATGATGGAGCAGTGGCTGAGAAAGGGGAAGTGCATTATGGGTTTGGTTGAATACAGGGACAGCAGATACATCATACAGGATGGAAAGAAACCAGAGGTATTTATTTACATGGTGAAAATGGGTCAGGAGAGTCAAATTGAAAAAGAAAAGCATGGGTAAGATATATATGAGGTAAGCAACTACACAAGTATATCTGTTAAAAACCATAGGAATCCCATAAAAAGGTTAATCGGATGATTAGAAGCTCTGTGGCGACTGCGGAAAACTACACAACCCCTCCAATACTGCAGATATCAGGGAGTAGGGTCCTAAGCTTTATGCATCAGGAGGGGGTATATCATTTTGAATTTGCTATAGGCAGCATGTTAGTTATTGGATTTATTAGTGTACTAGAAAAACAGCAAAACTGAATTCAGTTCAAGACTAATGACCCAGTTTCCAGGCTACTTTGATATAAGGTAATTAGAGGAAGTATACAGGATTTGTACATTTCTAATACAATAATAATTCCTCTCAATTGCTACATTACATCAGATGCTATTGGTTCAGTCCCCTGTGTCTTGAGCTTCATTGTTAAACTAGAGAATAGCACTTATCACTAGAGCCATATTCACACTTCAGTATTTGGTCAGTTATTTCCATCAGTTATTGTGAGCCAAAACCAGGTGCGGGTCAAAAACACAGAACAGGAGGAAATCTTCCATTATACATTATCGCTGTGTAGGCTTTATTGATGGAAAAAACTGCCCAAATAACTAAAAGTGTGAACTCGGCCTTAGTCTAGGGCTCAGGTATATTAGAATAAAACCTTTTTTGTGCATGTCTGATCACTTAGCCGAAAGCACTTAATGCTGTTTTTTATGGATTTTGGATTCTTTGCTCAAACTCTAGCAGGAGTTTTCTGGTATCATCTTCTGTATATATTTTATTCACAATGTAGGAACGCCGAAGCATCCCTCTACGGCCAACAACTATTGCTATATATTCCTCTCTATAAGATATTTTCTCATTTATAGATTTATGAATTCTCAGATCTCCCTTTTCCTGTGAAGGAGAGGTGAAAACTACCAAACAGATCTGGCAGTGATAGAGGCTGCGTACTGTAGAGCTTAGCATCCTGAGGTGAAGATGACAAACCACCTAGTGGAAATCATCACTCTCGGGACTGACTGTACCCAGTTGGCTTTCAGCTCCTTGTTCTTTTTTACTTAAAATATCAGATGGTTTGATAACATCCAGTGAATGCAATAGCTTTTTCATAAAATAACTTTCTTCATTTCTGACCATTTAATATATTACTATTATTAAGTGTATTTTATGTTTTGTGGACTGTTATGAGAACATGCAACTTTCTTTATGATAATGTATTAATACATGTTGGATCTTATAGAAAATAATATATTGCATAAAGAGAGATATCCAAATGCTATCACAAAGCAAATCTCGGAGCTCTATAATCACCGTTATGGCGTGAGTTCCAATGGCTGGAAGTGAAGTTTTCCAAGAATCAGCCACATGGTTATCCTTATAAAAAATAACTTTCTCACATCACCGGAGGTGGTGCTACATGTGGCGCGATTTTTTATTTGGAGCACAGTGAGTATTTAGAGCAGTGCCTGAAGATATTCAGTGCGTCTAGAATCCTCAGGATGCTATTATCTACATCTTTCATCATACTTTGGTCCCCTGAAGAACCAACATTAACAGAAAAGTGGGGAAAAGCGTCGGGGTTATGTGAAGTGCTTACTTCAGGGCCTTACAGGTGACAGCACAGGGTTTAGCCATAAAGAAGTGGGATCGCCCCGTTAGGGGAGGGTGTTCTGCTTGCAGGCAGGTGTAACTGATTAAGGGATAGATCCTTCTCCTGGTCCCGAACCCTGGTCCATACTTGGTACAACTTAACCATGAGTAAGAAGTATAACCATTACAGGCTTATGATATGTTCAAATACGCACCAGATATAATCTTGCTATGCATGCTATCATAGCTACCAAAACACACCGATGTTGATATGGCTACTGAATGTTATTTTTTTATTTATCAAATAATCAATTTTGTTGGGGTGGTGTTTAGTATATTTTACATTATTTCATTATTAAAAGTTACGTTTTAGAGTTTTTCTGAAGCAGTAATAGCATATTGTATCTTAGGTCCCATTCACTATTTTTGTTCTACATCCGATCCGCATTTTTTGATCAGATGGTGCCGCAAAAAATGCAGACAGCACACTATGTGCTGTCCACATCCGTATGTCCGTTCCGCAGCCTTGCAAACCCCCAGGCCCTGTTTTGAGGAAAAGAATAGGCATTGTTACAATGCGTCCGCAAAAAACGGATGCAACAAGGACAACACATGGATGTCATCTGTATTTTTTACAGATACGCATTTTGCAGACCGCAAAATACAATGCACCCTTATATTGAGGTAAAAGTATGCTAAAAAGAGCCAGCATCTTAAGTTGGCCATTAGAGATGAGCGGATTTCTTAAAAATTTTATTCGGGTACAAATCAACCAAAATTGTCCAGTCAATTCGATTCGGATCTATATAAATTCGACACAAATTAAAAATGTCCCAATTCCCTGAAAAAATTCTCTCTTCTCCCTGAGTTTTTTTTGAAGATTCAACTCGAATTATAAACTTTAGAATCGATTTGCACATCTCTTGCACTCATACATCTTCAATAACTGTCGACTTAACGATTTTTAACTTTGTCAATAGTTAGGAAGGAGCAAGCTGCTGCCATACACCTTTGGCAGTAGCTTATCTTTCGTAGGGAAAAAAAAAAACTAATTTGGTCAATTCTTCTGTCTTCCGACTGTCGGAAAAGACTCAGGAGCTCCCCATATACATGAGATTGTCACCTGGTCTCGAAAAAAAGAAAAGTTCAAAATCATAGTGTCAATAGTAGTGACAGTAGGAAAATAAGGATGGATCTGTTGTCTGACTTTCCATTGTCTCTTTGTCATCTGGAGAGTCAAGTGTGAAAGTGTGCCAAAAACATCAGGGCACATTAATTAATTGCGTCTAATATGTAGAGAGTTGAGGGTTGAAAATCGGGGCAATTATCGGGAAGAAGACTTCCTATAAATGCTTGCTCCTGATAACTGCACCAAGTAAAGGTGCCTCTCATGCAGATATAAAATATAATAAAATAAAAATCTCAGACAACCACTTTAATTCTAAAATATATTTTATCCTTAAGGAGTTAAATTGTAACCAACTTTAGCACATAGTATATCACAAGCAAAATTTTACAATGAGGCATTGTTACCAGTTTAGGTTTCCTAAATATGCACATTTCCCCCATGGAATATAATTACGCTTCTGTTTTCCTATTGAACTGTCTTGATCACATAGGAGATACGGAGGAGAAACAATGCTGTTCTATGTACTGTTATTATTTTGCCAAAAAAAGGCACTAAAACCTGACATAATTGGCTTTACTAGTTGAGCAGTCATTGTTTCTGAGAGCATGTGGTGACAATTTAGTCTGTAGTTTGAGACATGAAAATTAGTGTTATCGTGGTTTATAAATTGACAAGAATGAATTGAAGAAAGTCCTAAAAAACGTAGGTTTATAGATATCTGCAGCATGGAAGAGGCTTATACAAGAGATCAGCTTTCTATATGTTGAAGGTGGAAGACAACAAAGCTTATTTGGAAGAGGATTATAACAGAGAATACACATGGGATATAAATATGCTGCTTAAAATACCATCTGGAGAGAGCTAAAAAGGAATTTGGGCCTCAGGGGTTGCATTTCCTAAGAAATACTATAAGTACAAAAGGATGTCTTGGTAATTGCACAAACAGATGCAAGAATATGTTACATCAAAATGAACAAGCCACCTATAAACTGAGGATGCAGCTATATTTTTCATTATACCAACATTCCAAAAACATCTACGGATTACATAGCCAGTCTTACGATGTGGCTATTTCAACCACTCTGGGATGTGGTGTTACCAAGGGTTTACAGGACTCCAGATATTCATGACCTATGATGATTCAGGTGTTGGACCCTCAATCAGATGTTGATGACGTAGGTCATCAATATCAGGATCCCAGAAAGCCCCATTAAATACCAAACAATATGACTTCTATTGAACCCTTAAAGAGAGGGGAGAAGCCCAGATTAGTTGCAAGCATTTTGCTACTCAATGGCAAAAACTCGTGCAAAACTCCTCTCTTTAGGGGAACTGGATTCTTAGGAAGTAACAAGGTGAGGAACTAGCTCAAAGGTGATGGAAAGCGAGTAAAGGGAGAAGCAAACATCAGGACCTTTTGTAGTGGGTGGAAAAACCCAGCACCATAATGGGGGGGGCGGCATTTTGATTCTTAGCTACTGGGCCCTCTTTCTTCTATGTATGCCATCAGGTGTCACTGAGTAATAAAGGCAATAGTAATGGTGATTTAGGTTTGTCCCAATCGGCTGCTTAAGTACTAAGGAGCCAATGCCAAAATGTCAACCCCTTTGATGCTTAGAAGATAGTATATTATTAGGGTTGAGACAATTGGTGGTAAAACGACCATTAATCTACCAATTTTCAGTTGCAGGCAAAAAGAATGAAAAATTTAGTGTCTTCCCTCAATAATTAGTACTCATCCCCTTCAATTCCTTTTATTTTTATACAGTATCTTGGCCACAACCATCATCAGGTAAAAGCAAATTTGACAGTGGCTATGGCTTAAGGGGGCATAACACAATTTTTTAATTGAACTTTTTATCATTGTCTTGAATACAATAATCTTCCTATAAATTCTACTAAAAGACTATTAAAATGGTTCTCCCAGTGTGAACTCACAATGTTATAAATATTACATGCTTTAAAGCACTTCTCCGAAGTCTTATCCATGTGTGAGAAATCCTCCAGGACATCTAAAAGCCCCTTTGTTCAGAATCTTGTAATAATTTGTTACCTTCCTTTGTAAGTAAAATGAGAAAATGTAATGTTTCATAAACTTGTGGGCACACGGTGACATGTTACTTCTTAAATCTACTGCTCTGGGATATTTACTGATAATTAGAAGGGCATGTTGAACGGAAAAAAAGAACAGAATCTGTGGCAGCATTAGAGTGTATTGTATAATATTCTTAAAAATAATATTGGCATAATGCGTTTGGAAAGTTTTCAGACCCTTTCACAATATAAAACAACCAGGAATCTTCCTAGCGTTGGCCACCCCACCAAACTAAGTAATTAGGGGAGAAAGGCCTTGGTAAGAGAGGTGACCAAGAACCTAACGGTCAATTTGGCTGAGCCTCAAAGACCCTGTGTGCAGATGAGAGAACCTATCAGAAAGTCAACCATCACTGCAGCATTTCACCAATCTGGGCTTTATGGCCAGAAAAAAAGCATGTCATTAAAAGCTAAATGAAAGTTTGCAAAAATCACTTATAGGATCTAAGACACAAGATTCTCTGGTCTGAGGATACCAAGATTTAACTTTTTGGCCTCAATTCTAAGTTTTATATCTGGAGGAAAACAGGCACTGTTCATTGCCTGCCCAATACCACTTCTACAGTGAAGCATGGTGTGGCAGCATCATGCTGTGGGGGGGGGGGGGTATTTTTCAGCAGCTGGGACATGGAGAGTGGTCAGGGTTGAGGGAAAGCTGAATGGCGAAAAGTGTGGAGATATTTTTAATGAAAATCTGATCCAGAGTGCTCTGGACCTGAGACTGGACTGAAGATTTACTTTCCAAAAAGACAATGACTCTAAGCACACAGCCAAGACAATACAGGAGTGGCTTACGGACAACTCTGTGAGTGAACTTAAGTGGCCAGCCAGAACCTTGACTTGAACCTAATTAAGCATCTCTGGAGAGACCTCAAAATAGCTGTCGACCAACAGTCCCAATCCAACCAGACAGAGGTTGAGGGGATCTGCAGAGAAGAAGGGCAGGAAATTCCCAAATTAAAATGTGCAAACCTTGTGACATCACACCCGAGAAGACTGGAGGCTGTAATTGCTGCCAATGGTGCTTTAACTAAATCCCGAGTAAAGGGTCTGAATAATAATGTCAATGCAAGATTTTTGTTTTTCCTTTTCAATAAATTAGTAAAGATTTTTAACATTTTATTCTCACTTTCTCTTAGATTTTTTTTCATTCTAGCACAAGGTCGCAACATAACAAAATGTGACTAAAGTGAAAGGGTCTGAAGACTTTCCGAACTGACTGTAGTATGTATTACATAGACCATTTGTATATTCTAGGTAGTATTTGTAATGATACATCTTTTGACTATTGTTGCTATGGCTTATTCATTGGGGGCTGCAGCTTTTGGAAGAACTGTGGGACCCCGGTTGTTCCAAGCAAGGCAGCCACAAAGGTAGAAGGATAATTCAGGTGGCACATGTATACTGATTTCACCGTAACATATAAATAGAATGAAAGAACAGTTGAGCCACTGAGTTCGTCTGTGTATACATTTTAATTAGCAAAAAAACAGGATAATCTTTAATGTTGTGCAAATTTTTCATGGAGGCATACCACATGAGAGCTCTGGAACCCATTGTGGAAAAGGACCTGCTATGAAACTGCTTTTACTGGCCCATGACATAGGCCTCATGCAAACGACCGTTGTTCTGGTCCGCATCCGAGCCGCAGGTTCTGCGGCTTAGATTAGGACCCATTCACGTCGATGGTGCCGCAAAAGAAGCGGACAGCATTGTGCTGTCTGCATCTATTGCTGTGTTCCGTGGCCCCACAAAAAAATATAACATGTCCTATTCTTGTCCGTTTTGCGGACAAGAATAGGCATTTCTACAATGGGCCGTCTGTTTCGTTTCACAAATTGCGGAAAGGCACATGGGCGGCTTCCATGTTTTGCGGATCCGCATTTTGCGGACCGCTAAAAACGGAACGGTTGTGTGCATGAGGACATAGTCAAATAATTTTTTTGCAGCTACTAGTAGAGGATGCGCTCCTCATAATAATTTATCCAGCTTCTATGTAGTTCTATTGTAGCTACATAAATTCATATGTACTTAGCTCCCTCTAGTGGTGGATGCAAGCATGTAGAGTTTCATCATTTACAATGGGAAGGAAAGCAGAATATTTGGAGCTCAGTGGGCACAGATTAATCACTGCATTTATGTCAGCTTCATGACATAGACAGACTGCAAAATATTACATTTGGACTGAGTGCTACACTTTTTCAACTGAGTGACATGGAGTGTTAGAAGCCTCCGTCAGTATAATAGCGGTTGAATGCATATATTGAAGAAAAAGGCATATTCTTCGTGTTTTTTCAGTCTTTTTTTTTTTCAAAAACAGCTGCTGACAGATGTCAGCTTTTTTTTTTACTTCAATAGTTGTGTTTTTTTGGGGGTCAGTAGTACATTTCTTTTTTCCAAAATGCAGCATGCTCTCGCTAGGTGTGGTGTTTTTTTTACTGGACTGAAAAAAATGTATGAATGAAATGGATGTAAAAAATGAGTGAATAAAAAAGACACAAAAAGAAAAAAAAAATAGGTCAGTAAACCACTTAATCCTAATAGAAATACTATGTCGGAAGGAAGTGACAGAAAACGATTTAGACAGACACAATTTTACATATTGCTACAGGTCCTGAGATTACGGAATATGTCCTTGCTTCAACATAATAAGGGCTCATTCACACAACTGTGGTTTGGTTCCGCATCCCAGACGCATTTTTTACGGCTCGGGTGTGGAACCATTCACTGTCCGCATCCGTTGATCTAAAAAAGGACCGTCCTTTTCCGTTCTGCAAATTGCGGAAGGCACACGGACGGCATCCGTGTTTTGCACATCCGCAATTTGCGGACCGCAAAATATGGCACGTTCGTGTGAACAAGCCCTAAGCCAGAGTAAAGCTCACAACATATTTTTAGCCATGTGATTATCCTTACCTTTGGAGTTCGTGCATGCTTTCCCCATCTGGCATCTTTCACCAAACTTATATCCAATAGTTCAGTCTCCTAAAGAAAGAGAAAACATGGATATCATTGAAAGCTGGCCACAATTACTACAATGGCTTTGTGTTAAGTATTTTAAAGACCCCCAATAGTACATTATTTTTTTACAAAAATTATAAAATCATTGGCTCCATATGAGTATATTGTGAAAAGAGGGCTATGTTTTCCCTATTCATTTATCATTTAAACTGAATTAGATCAAGTACACGTAATTTAAAAAAACTATAAAATCACAGTAAGACTGGTGCTAAACGCCGATCTTGGTCATGACACCCGTCTTTCGACTAAGGCCGGGTTCACATCACTGTTATGGATTCCGTTATAACGGAAAAAAAATAGAATCCATAATATAGAAATCAAAGCGGAAACCTTTAAGAGGCACTCCATTTTAATCCATCATAATAGAAGTCTATGGGTAAGTATAACAGATCCGTCTGCTTTCCGTTATGCAGAATGGAAAACAAAGTGCTGTCGGCCATGTTATAACGGAAAACAATAAAAGAATGCATAACGGTGACGTGAACCCGGCCTAAGTAATGCTGCATAGCATTGCAGCCATAGAAATGAAAGGGGTCACAAAGCACCACTCACAAGCTGCCATGATCGGGACCCCAGAATCACTAAAAAATCTAACCCTGCTTGATTTTTTTGCGATTTGGGATCATGGTGGCAAGTTATGCTGGGATATTGCAATCCTTGGTCCTGCAATGGGTGTCATGGCCTAAGATCACCATGTAGCCCCAACCTAAAAGTCATAAATATGTAGGGGGAAAAAAACTAAAAGTAAAAAAAGGATATATTTCATCTACAATTTTTCCCTTAATTTTCAAATACCCAAATTTCAAGATGTCATTCAAGAATATGACTTCTACATAACCAAAATCTAACAAAAATGTACACATATCTTTCACATCTTTAAAGCCCTGACTTCTAAAGCTAGAAAGAGAAATCAGCAATTGACATTTATTTGTTTTAGCAAGATAATCAATAACTGGCTTACTATTATGGACAAACAAAAAATTCCAAATTGAAAAGTAATTTCCTTAAGGAGAATAGCAGAACTATAAATGCTCAACTTGAGGTCAAATATTAGCAATTAACATCTTTTCGCCATACATTTCTCACTGTAGAGTTTTTCATATACTGGATGATACCTTATTTATAGCTAAATAATAAATTACCGGCCTATCAAAAATATAAATGGAAGCTCTGATACATATAGGTTAGTGCTTATGTAAATTGCTTTAACATACCGCTTTTTTTTTCTTGCTGACAATTCTAGAGGACTTTTCTCACGTGAAACACAAAATAGATGCAAACTGTGCTCAGAAAATATAAATTTTCAAATCTTTCTGAATTCTGAGTTTTTTGACGTACTATTTTTTTAAAATATATTTAACAAGGTATGAAATACTAAATACCTTTATTAAAAAAGAACAGTAAACTGTTTGGTTGAATGTTTTGAATAAAAGCAGAATGAGATTACAATTCAGTCATTTCTAGTGATGCCACTAAAGCTAGCAAATTTCTAAATCACTTCATTTAAAAAATATGCTTGTACGCACCTAAAAAAATAGTGTAAACGAATAGCCACTAGGGGTCAGGCAAGATCCGTCCCTAGTAACAGGGACACAGAAGATGGCTCACAGGAAATGGGAGCATGTCAGAGCTGGCTGAGATCCTGAGCCTGATAAAAGAACTGCTTCTACACAGCTTTAGAAGAGCAGAGAAGCGCCGGTATGTAAGTGTGATTTTCCCCTACTTATCTGTTCTATGAGCTCCAGAGCTGAAAACAAACATAGTGGGAAGTAAGGGAATGGACGTCACAGCAGGACAGTGCTGTCAGACTTCACAGAAGGGATATGCCCCCTGCTTCTGAGTGAAATGCACCTCCAGTAGCGGTGCAGCTGGCCGGCGTGATGACGTCATCTCGGGCCGCGCAAGATTTTCAAGCAAGATGGCGGCGGCCGGCCCATCGTGAGCAAATGGAGGCGGTAAGTTGGATTTAACTTTTTTTTTATGTTAATCTTACACAGTTTTTACACTCAGATGCCGCGATCATGTATGAACGCGACATCTGAGGGGTACAATAATGGGGAGCGGCGCTGTACCCGCTACTTACAAACAAATGCGCTTTGTGATTAAAGGGAACCTGTCATGTGGATATTTGATTATAATCTAACTAATTATATACAATCATTAACTACTAAAAAGTACCTTAGATGTATTCACTTACTGGTGTGACAGATGGTTACCTCATAATATACACACAGACGCCGCATGCTAATTCTGCTTAATTCAGAGCTATAGCCACTCCCCTGCCCACCTGCAACTGATTCATATGGAAAAAACTGTCATTCAGCAGCAGGTGGGCGGGGAGAGTCAGGAGCTCATGAATATTCAGGACCCATCATTATCAGCTGGAGCTTTTCAATACAAGATGTTGGCAGATTGACTGGGTCAGTTAAAGAAAGTGACCCAGCATTTTGCTAAGAGAATCAGTCACTTATTTATGTTGCCCTTAGTTAGGACACCATAAAACTGGTGACAGGTTCCCTTTAAGTAATTTTCCACGGAGCAAATTATTTTTTTAATTCGGCGAAGCAGCCGAATCAAATTTTCTAAAACTTCGCTCATCTCTAGTCATAATAAAGCAGCAAAACAAAGAAATATTGAAAAATCAGCATGATCTAAAGAATGTGTTCCTGATAAGTGTATTATAAGTGTATAATTATTGCTTTTAAATGAGACTAAACCGTCTATATTTTTGCTAAATTACTTCTTTCTGCTAATAGTCAGAAAAATTAAGGGAACGCTTTATCTTATTTTATTACTACTCTTATTAGTATGACATAAATATAGCCTCATACCCATTGAATAGTTACATTTGGAAAAAGTCTATAAATTAAGCTAATATTCACAGAAATGCTTAGATTTATTTCTCCTTCAGAGAGTTCTCCTTCCAGAATCTTGATCTGGAAGCAATTATATATATTTTTTTTATTAAAATGAACTTCTAATCAGCAAACAGATCACAGCATGAAAGAGCACATTAAATTCTAATTTATAAAATCATACGCCATGCTAAACATTCACTGTCACAAAAGGGCAGAACAGAACTTATGCTAAAATATTCTAAAAAAAATACCCATAGGAAACAATGAACTAAATGTTCTCAGTGTATCAAAGCATCTGCTAATTCTTATAATATATTCTCCCATAATATTCTGAAATCATAATCATTTGTTTGTTTTCATAATTTTACAGTTCATAAAAATAAGTGTTCAGTATATGCATTTTATATATTACATTTTGTATTTATTGTACAGGTTGTGGCGATTAACCCGCAGAGGACCCACGCTGTACATGTACGGCGCAAATGTCCGTGACTTAGGGACCAGCGCCGTACATGTAATCAGGAGGGTGCAGTCACTGATAGCCGGACCCCTGCTGCATGCGCCGGCATATGTAAAATAACCAATGCAGGAACATTAACTCTTGATGTGCCGCGGTCAGTGCTGACCGCGGCACCTGCGATGTCCTTGCGGGTAACGGAGCTTCCATCGGGTCCCCGTGCTGCTGTGACAGGGACCCGATGGCATGGCATCATGCTGCCTTCCTTAGGCCATCGTCACTGCCTTCCGGGAGAGCCTGTGAAGCAATTCAGTAATACACTTACAGCCAATGCATCACAGAAGTATTGTGATGCATTGTAAAGGGGATCAGACCCCCAAAAGTTGAAGTCCTAGAGTGGGACAAAAAATAAAGTGTGAAACAAAGTTAAAAAATAAAGTTTTACAAAAAAATTAAAGGTTTCAAGTTAAAAAAAAAAGCATCCTTTTCCCAAAATAAAGTTAAAAAATGTGTATAAAATAGGTAAAAAAAGAAGATTATACATATTAGATAATGCCGCGGCCGTATCGACCGACTCTTTAAAAATATCACATGACCTAACCCCTCAAATGAAAACCGTAGAAAAAAAACTGTGCAAAAAAAACATTTTTTTTGTCACCTTACATCACTAAAAGTGCAACACCAAGCGATCAAAAAGGCGCATGCACCCCAAAATAGTACCAATCTAAACGTCACCTCATCCCGCAAAAAATTATATCCTACCTATGACAATCGCCCAAAAAATATAAAAAAAATATGGCTTTCAGACTATGGAGACACTATTGTGTAAAACTTAAGTATATAAAAAAAAGATACATATTAGGTATCGGCGCATCCATAACAACCTGTTTCATAAAAATACCTAACCCCTCAGGTGAACACCGTAAAAAAATTAAAACGGTGTCAAAAAGCCATTTACTGTCATCTTACATCACAAAAAGTGTTATAGCAAGCGATCAAAAAGTCATATGCAGCCTAAAATAGTGGATTCCTAGAGACCCTGAGTCGCCCTGGTAATCCCTCACCAAGGAGCCGGGAAGAGACGACCTGTTCATCCCAGTCATGGAGGAACAGGAGTCTCTTTTTAAGGACAGGCTGCAAGGAGGGGAACACATACAGCATATGGAGTTGGCAGGTAAGCGAAACGCATAACACACTTACCTGCCACAGACACACTGACTGGAACCCATGCACAAGTGCTGCTGTCCACAACAACATTAAAGGACACAGCACACACCACAAACCACACAGGAACCCAGGACACCATTGCTGCAATAAACGTGAGACAGGGGAATGTCTAGCAAACATGCTGGACACCAAACATCACCAGCCATGTAACACAACACAACACCCTGAACATAACCCATGCAAACAAAAGATAAGAAAGGTAAGAGACACCATGATAACATCAATGACCACAAGGGTGGCCCTCACTGGACTGATGGTAAAAGGAACAGTGAACCACCAGCATACACCAAGGCTGGAAGAACCCTCAGCTTCAGGCATCCAGCAGAGGCTAAATAGCCCAAGCAGCCACAGCCACACACACATAAACCCAGTGTTCACAAAACACTAGGAAGGGAGTTAACCCTTCCAACACCAGACAGAGAAAGGAAGCCACTTAAAGGGGAAGTGCACACACAAGCATACCAAACCACACGTTACCACCGGCAACAGCATGCGTGGCAACCATGTCATGGCAATCACCCAGAAGGCCGAGACACTGCCACCGCATGCTCTCACAGCAACACGTGCAGTGGGCAACTGCAAGTGTGGCAACAGTGTCACAGAGCAAACCAAAAGCCGTGACAGTATCGCTGCATCCGAAAGAACCTGCTGTACAAAAATATCACATAACCTAACCCCTCAGGGTGTCAAAAAAGCCATTTTTTGTCACCTTACATCACAAAAAGTGTAATAGCAAGTGATCAAAAAGTCATATGCACCCCAAAATAGTGCCAATCAAACCGTTATCTCATCCGGCAAAAATTATACCCTACCTAAGACAATTTCCCAAAAACTATGGCTCTCAGACTATGGAGTCACTAAACATGATTTTTTTTTTTTGCTTCACACTTACAGAAATAAAAAAAAAGACATATTAGGTAGCCAAAACAGTCGTCCAAAAAAAAAATACAGCTTTCAGAATGTGGAGACACAAAAAAAAACATTTTCAAAAATGCTTTATTATGTAAAATTGAAACAAACAACCAAAAAAGTAGTCATATTTGGTATTGTCGTGTCCGTAACAACCTGCTCTATAAAAATACCACATGATCTAACCTGTCAGATGAACGTTGTAAATAACAAAAAAATAAACACAGTGCCAAAACAGCAATTTTCTGTTACCTTGAGTCACAAAAATTGTAATATAGAGCAACCAAAAATCATGTGTACCCTAAAATAGTACCAACAAAACTGCCACCTTATCCCGTAGTTTCCAAAATGGGGTAACTTTTTGGGGAATTTCTACTCTAGGGGTGCATCAGGGGGGCTTCAAATGGGACATAGTGTCAAAAAAACACTCCAGCAAAATCTGCCTTCCAAAAACCATATGGCATTCCTTTCATTCTGCGCAATGCTGTGGGCCCATAAGGCAGTTTACGACCACATATGGGGTGTTTCTGTAAACTACATAAATATTGAGTTTTGTTTGGCTGTTAACCCTTGCTTTGTAACTGGAATAAATTGATTAAAATGCAAAATCTGCCAAAAAAGTGAAATTCTGAAATTTAATCTCCATTTTCCATAAATACTTGTGGAACACCTAAAGGGTTAACCAAGTTTGTAAAAAAAAGTTTTAAATACCTTGAGGGGTGTGGTTTCTAAAATGGGTTCATTTTTGGGCTGCTTCTATTATGTAAGCATCACAAAGTGACTTCAGACCTGAACTGGTCCTTAAAAAGTGGGTTTTGGAAATTTTCTGAAAAAATTCAAGATTTGCTTTTAAACTTCTAAGCCTTCTAACGTCCCCAAAAAATAAAATGGCATTCACAAAATGATCCAAACATAAAGTAGACATATGGGGAATGTAAAGTAATAACTTTTGGAGGTATTACTGTCTATTATAAAAGTAAAGAAATTGAAATTTAGAAATTTGGTAATTTTTGTTTATAATTTGGTAATAATTGTTTTTTGTAAAATTAGAATTTTTTTATATATAAAAATACATTTTTTTACTCCATTTTACCACTATCATGAAGTACAATATGTGATGAGAAAACAATTTTAGAATGGCCTGGATAAGTAAAAGCGTTTTAAAGTTATCACCACATAAAGTGACACATGTCAGATTAGCAAAAAAAATGGCCTGGTCCTTAAGGTGAAAAATTGCAGGGTCCTGAAGGGGTTAAGGTGATATGTCACTAGTATAGACTTTTAATGTTTTATAACTTTAATTAAAATTGTTTCATTAGAAATAATGCATTATTATAATGGTGTGCATGGTTATTAATCAATTTATTTTTTTTCCACTCTCAGGGACTTTCACTTAAGGCAAATGTTATTTAATTATTAATGCATTACATGTCTGTGTTTTTCAATGCAGTACTGTTGATAAGGCAGACTTCAGGAATGACATAAGAGGAACACACAAGTGACAGCCCATGAGGCTTTTGTTGGGCTCATAGTCATGCCTTAAAAGTGATAGATTACACCAGGGCTGATGATCAGAAAATGAAGGAAGCCTCCTTCCCTTGCAATGCCACGATTGCTATTGAACGCAGCTTAACAAAGTTTAAAAGACTGAGGTTAAAATCTCTTCCAAGACCAACCTTTTTCAATCAGAGATCATGCGGGGACATACATCTAGGGGGGCTAAATACATGCAATTCCAGTGCAATTCAGAAAAGGCTTAAACTTCTTGTATAAGATTAGGATAACATGGGGACTTTTTTCAGAAACAACCCCACTATTGTCCAGTGGAGAGCTGCAATGCTAGATACAGTGCATGCAGAATGGTGGTCCTAGTGCTATATGGGCATCACACCATAACACAGATCCTGTAAACAGGTCAATGTAAAAAGTATGACCATCTGCATGGGACCTTAAATTGGTTGTTCAGACCCAAAAACAATTTTAGCTATTGTCCTGAAATTGTGCAAATGACAGACAGGCCACTTCAGCACAGAGGCTCTCATACCCATTCCTTCAGGTCCCTGCTGTACTGAAAGTGTGACATCCTATCAAGTGCAGAACTGCAGCCATTCACTGGTCTCAGCAATGACATATCTCCAAGTGGCATGTGACCACAGAGACTCAGGGGTCAGTGAGCAGCTGAAACAGTGCATGCGACCATAGGTGGGACATCACACATGCAGTTCTCTAGGGACTGGAAGTAGTGGGGAGGGGAGCTTAGGCGATAGATTGGAGTGGCTGTGAATTGGTGTTTTTTTTTTCTTTTTCTTTCAATTATTATTAATATTTATTATCAAAGCGTCATTCATTCCATAGCGCTGTACATATGAGAAGAGGTATACATACATAATACAGACAATTGCACTAATCATAAACAAGACGAGTTACAAACTGGTACAGAAGGAGAGAGGGCCCTGCCCGTGAGGGCTTACAATCTACATGGTATGGGAGAAGGTGCGGGTGAAGCTGGTCATGGCGGTATAGAGGCAGCAGGGTCACTGGTTGCAGGCTTGTCTGAAGAGGTGAGTTTTTAAAATTCTTTTGAAGGATTCCACTGTAGGTGAGAGTCTGATATGTTGGGGTAGCGAGTTCCAGAGTGTGGGGGATGCACGGGAGAAATCTTGGAGGCGATTGTGGGAAGAGGTGATAAGAGGAAAGGAGAGAAGGAGGTCTTGTGAGGATCGGAGAGTGTGTTTGGGGATGTATCGGGAAAGTAGCTCAGAGATGTAGGGAGGGGACAGGTTATAGACGGCCTTTCAATGACTTTTACACTTCCATAACTAAAATTACTTTGGAGGCAGGACAAACCCTTCAGGTGTTCATACACATCAATAGCTGTTGGCCAAACACTGATTTGGCCGGGAACTATCTGTCCCATCTCCCCCATGCACTTTCATAGTCAGTCAAACATGTATGCGTTTTCAATGGGGAGAGAGGAGAAAAGCACTGCCAGACACCTCTGTTATGGAAAAACTAAAGGATAGAGTGTTAAAATTAAACACGCCTCATCTTTCTCTCCACCGATAACATCTGTCAGGGGAGAGTTGGGAGCTCCCCATACACATCAGCCAGTCCAGCCTTGTTTATTGTGCAGGGGGCCTTTAGTCTTTGAACAGACACTAACTGCTATGACCAAGTCTACAAATTGGTCAGGCTTAATAAATTAAAAGAAGACGTGTGATAATAATCTATAGGTTGGTAAACCTAAATGCATCATTGCAAAATCAATTGCTGTTTTTGAATAGACCTTGTTAATATTGACCAGAAACGCTTCAATTACCATAAGGATATTAGTTATAATCTATTACCTCACCACAGTTACATGAGCAGCAGAGCTAATCATAGCAAGCTGTATTGTTTGCTTCAGTTTGGTAAGTACAGTGTGATTACAACCTGACATGCTAATGCAAGTGATTAATAGTGTTTTTTTAATTATGACTGAGACTTTCTGCTGTTCTTTAATTGTTCATCTACATTGCTCTAGTAAAGCACATTACTCTTCGCTGCAACATGAAATATATCCAATAGTTTGTTAAAGTGACTTGTGACTTTATGATCTGATTATAGAAAGCAAATTGGGCCGCCCATGTAAGATGGGGTTGGAATGCAGCAAACCATAAGGAGCCTACAATTCTGAACCATAAAATGTCTAAATATTGGATATAAATGACATTTGGCTTATTCGATCTGAAGAATCTAATGTATCATTGTAAAGGGGGAATATTAATTACCAATATTATGCGAATATCGATAATTAATATTCATAAATAGGAGGAGCCGTCTAGTGAAGACTCCGCCTATTTATACCTTTATATAACAATAACACAATACTTTCGCTATGCTTACACTGATCGCTACACTAGCTGCATGCGCCTTACTTACTACCGCTAACAAGTACACACTACACAAAGGGTACAAATATTACGGTATTTATTACAATACACTACGCACGCAATACTGACAACACAACACTAAATATACAGTACTCAACTACACTACACGTTCCCAAATTCCACCCACAAACTAACTATACAATACACACATACAGGTATAACAACCCACCCCACCTGACTACTTCTATCCCTAAGGTATACGACGAGGATCTACGGTGGTCGTGCTGGGGTTAAGCAGACCACAAACACAAAAGGTTAACAATGGGGAGCTGTACAGCAATGCAGGGGTGAAGTATTCTGCAAGTGTACAGTGAGGGGGGGGGTGTGTGCAGGGGTTAATAATGCACAGAGTTAACCAGGGGAATGGGGGTATGGCAGGGGTAAATCAGGGGCACAGAATCAGGGGAATAACCAGGGGAATGGGGGTATGGCAGGGGTTAATCAGGGGAACAGAACCAGATAGTGGGGGGGGTTAATAGAATGGGGTTTCGTTGGTGGTATAGTGGGGGGTTAATAGAATAGGGTTTCGTTGGTGGGATAGTGGGGGGGTTAATAGGGTTTCGTTGGTGGGATAGTGGGGGGTTAATGGGGTTTCGTTGGTGGGATAGTGGGGGGGGTTAATGATACTTAAGATCCTGCTCGTTGTCCAGGGGGGCTCGTCAGTCCAGGGGATGATCCTTCAGGGAGGGTGGGCGGCCGGCTCTCTTCTGCTCTAGTGTCGGGCCAGCCGGACTTATATGTCCAGCCGCCCGCACTCCGTGCCGCCCACACAGCGGCGCGCGAGCGCGCACCACTGTGAGGGACACGCGGGCCGGCGCGGTGAGATGACGTCACCGCGCCTGCCCGCGCATCCCTGCACGCGCGCCGCAGGGCCGCGTGTACTTGCTGACAGGCGGGAGATCCTTTGATCTCCCGTCTGCAGCTCTTGGCATTCCGGACATCGCAATGGTAATTGCGATGCCGGAATGCGCATAATAGAGGGAGCGGAGGTGTCTCCTCTTTCTCTATTATGCTTTAATTATCTCCAGCCGGGCTGCAGATAATTAGAACAAAAGGATTCAAATTCATTAGAATTTGAATCCTTTTGAGGTCACCAGAATGACCGGACCTTATCCGGTCATCCTGGCGCCTTTACTCAGAATACATCAATGTGAATGCTTGGGCCACATTCACATTGATGCATCTGGGTCCATGTAGGGGGGGTTTATGTGATATGGGGCTGTGTGTGACATATTCAGGGGGCACATTAATTCAGGGGGCATAAATATCTTGAAGGGGCACTTATATATATATATTGATTGAAGGGGCACATATATATATATATTAATTAAAGGGGCATATATATATATATATATTAAAGGGACACATATATATACATACATATATATTAAAGGGGCACATATATATATATATATATATACATGTATATATGTACATGAATTTGCGGGCCACACTATATGAATTCCCACAGGGGCATGGATGAGTCCCTGGGAAATATCAGAGGCGGATGGGCGCAGGTGCTGGGCACATCTGCGCACATCGCCCTCTGAGGGGAACATTATGCACCGCCAATACATACACATACACACATACACCCATACAATACGTGCCACCCTTCCTCAACAATCATAATACTAAATAATCCCCAAAATGGGCATTTCCTACCATGTATGACATATTCATTAGGTATTTGATAGGGGAAGGTCTAACCCCTAGGGACCCACCAATTCTTAGAAGAAAGGCACATCCTACAAGAAATAGCTTGAATATCTGTACTGTAACTTTTATCAGTCCTGTACCTGCGTGTCCATCACAACCAAATCAGTGTCAGAAGACAGTGAAGGGACACAGGATCTTTTAGAAATGGCTAAAAATGCTTTACCATACTGAACCAGTATTATTCAGTTGGATATCAAATTTAAATTACATCGGAAAACATGCTGAATAACCAGCTCAGTGAAGGATGCATTGGTTAAATTAAATGCCACATACACCATGAAGAATTTTAGCGGTTCATGAGCTACAATATTTGCTCAGCAACCCAGATCTTGCCCAGTTCTGTGCTGCACTTTTGTTTTGATGTAGCTAGGGCTTGCTGTAAGCAGAATAACTAAAGAAAGGACTACAGTTCCCATGATTTCTCTCCTGCATGTAAACCATGTTCAATCATAAACCCCTTAAGGATTCAGCTACACAGAAACATGTCTTGTGCAACTTCAAGTTGTAGAAAAGAAGTGTGACACAAAAAATATGCGCGACTTGTCTACAACTTGCTGTCAGGCGGCTATTTTAGAACTGTGACAGCCAAATTGCAGGCAAGTCACGTGTAGCGCGCAACTTCCATTAAAGTCAATGAAGGAAAAGTTGCGTGTGACTTGCAACACAAAATGCAATATGTGACTGTTGCAGTTGTAGAATGTTGAGTGCCGTATTGCGTCACCATTTACATATATTAAAAGAAATGCCATTGTGTAGCCGAACCCTTAAAAGGCTTGTCCGGGCTTTTTAATATTGATGACCTATGCTCAGGATAGGTCATCAATATCAGATCAGCAGGGGTCCAACACTCGACACCCTCGCCGATCAGCTGTACGGAGAGATGGTGCGTACAGTGCTCACGTGCTGTCTCACGTCTATCTTCCTGCTCGCTGCTGTATGTCTATGGGACAGTAGCAGTGGACAGGAAGAGAGAAGGGAGATGGCATGTGCGCACTGTGTGCGCTGTCTCCCCATACGGCTGATTGGCGGGGGTGCTGGGTGTCAGACCCCCGCCGATCTGATATTAATGACCTATCTTGAGGAGAGCTCGTCAATATTAAAAAGCCCGGACAACCTCTTTAATAAGCTAATGTCTTTTATGCCAATTTGCTTCACATCTGACATTCAAGCCACTGAGGGAACTATTTGTTAAACTTTAAAGAGTTACCTTCTTGAGACTGAGCCACCACATATAGGTATAATGATGGACAAGTCCAAAATAAGATTAAAAACCAGGTCTACGATTATTTAATGCATTCATAGAGATGAAGTGCCATTTCTTCTACAGAGATCCAAAAGAAGCTTTTAAGAGCTTCACTTAGGAAAAGAGACACAAGAAACACCTGGTTTTCCCTTTTGAAAGTAAACATGAATATAAAATATTTAGGCCACGCTGCTTTTAGAGTCCTCCAGCCAGTACTTGTTTCCTTCATAAACCCTTCCAGAAGCTCAGAAACTAATATTTTAATATTTATTGCAAATGAGGTATAGCATGAATTAAACATTAAACATCTAATATATATTTTATTCTGTAAAACTTTATATCTTTCACTAGTGGAGAATGAAAGCCTGATTAAAAGCCAAAAACTTCTTAAACTGAATTAGTGATTCCCTATTTTACCATATTATGTATTCTGAAAGTACAGCCACGAAGGGCTTGAAAAGAAAAAAAAAACTGTTGTAGAATATGAACCATACAAAGCCAACAAACCATACAAAGCCTGACGGAGCCTCTCAATGCGAAACGTGCGTCGAGGTGTAGCTCCGGTCGCTTGCTCTGGGTCCAGCATATCATGGGTAATCTCTATTCTGTTGTTACGCTTGTTTAGCCTGCTATCTTATGTCACTGCTTACACCTGGCACACTGGCCCTGTCTGTTTTACAGTCTATTGGCTACTTGCATTGTCCATGTGGTCATCCCAGTCACCCTGGGTGGGCTAGTCTACCATGTGTGACCATATTTACTCGTTGTATGCATGCAAGCATATATAGCATTCTATGTTACCTCGAATGAACCTACAGTTCCTATTATCTATGCTGCTCCATACCCAGGGCTGTGACCTTTTTCCTTGTCAGCTGGGTTTTGTGAGGGAGGTTGTATTTGACCCCTTTACTTGAGGTCTTCCTTCCCTCCTCTACCTTTGTGCCTTATGTAATATATTTTGTGTTATTTGACCATGTCTTAATAAATTACATATATTTTATATGTGTGTCTTCTCTATTTTTCTTCTTGGGTTATTGGTTTGGTTCTTTTGTTGGCTTAATATATAATATACTAGACCCCAGTGTTATTTATACACTGTATGTTAGTTTTTCTTGTATAGGTTGGTCTAACAAGTACAATATGAACCATACAGTCTGTAAAGTATGTAGGATATTTTGTCATTATGTACTGTATATTACCAAAATAATCTACTTTATTACGTTTTTTTAAGTAAGTCTATATAAGTGATCTATTTAAATTTAGTGTCAGATGGGATCATATTCGGCTCAACCTTATGGGCTCCAGTAAGACCCTGTTATCATATAAAAAACTATTGTGTTAAAGCATTTCCCTGTGGACCAGTGTGATGCTGCCACCAACTAAAATGTTAACTAGAACTAGGCTTTTACACCTAAAGCACCATTATTGTTGACATCCAGTCAGTTCTGATTGACCTTGGTCCTCTGGAGCATCATACGCAGATGGTATTGATGATGTTCCTGGCCATCTACACCAAAATATTTCCTCTGTTGGATACCACTGGGTCCAGTAGTAGATGTATACTATAAATGTACTACAGATGACCCAGTAGCACACACCACCACTCACCTCCAAAGAAGACACGCCAGGGCACTTCAAAAGCACACCAACTCTAATCCCTACACATTTTTCACAGAACTGGAACAGTTTTTTATGCAAATTGTGAGGAGAAGATTAAGACATGTCCCCTTTCTGTCAATTGGATAGGCATAGCGGATAGGTAAAGTCTTTAAGTCTACTTTGTCACCATCTTGCTTTAAAATGCTAAAAATGTAGACAGCAATTTGAGTGACACGAAGTAAGAAAAACATGATTTGTGCAAATTAAGTTGGAAAAAAATATCCTTCAAAACTTAAAGAGTCTCATTAGCATTTAGCACTATACATTTTGATGACTGAATTGAGATAATCCGATTTTGTCAGATGGATTACCATAGCCCAGAGATATACAATAATGCAGCCCCAAAGAGTTAAATGACAGCCCTGCTACATCTGTATAACGACTCCGCTGCGTGCAGCTAACAGGTGCACAATAACCCACTTTTCATTATGTGAAAATCTATACACAAGAAATCTGTGCTAAATTACTAAGCAGGCCTGTTTAATTAGACATTGTCCATAAATATGACAACATATTTCGAAATCAGCCTTGTTCTTGAACGGACTTGAAAAATAATTTGAGAAGACTCCATGGGCAATTATTCTTATCTTATTATAGAAGCTAAAAACGTTTCAAGTTATGCAAAGAAGACGCTATTAAATATTAATGAAACAGACTTAAAGATACACAGAAATCAGCAGCCTACAGCAAGTGCCTGCCGAAAAACATACTCAACAAATTTGAGCTCATAGTGGCAAACAATTGACTTGCCATGTTTTTCTGTCTCGCCAGCTGTCCATATATTGGGTGTTCACTATACCTTTGTAACTAATACATAGTAAACATCAAGGCCTCCTCATAAATTAACTTACTTCTCCGGCAGGTCTGCATGCTAGACTGAATTCCGAAATTATTTATACCATTTCCTGGCATAAACAATTATAAATGTGCTAGGGCCGCGGCCCCACCAACATCTCGCCCTTGCCATGCCTCCTTTGCAGAAATTGGCAACAGCATAAAAAAAGTTGCAGCTAAATCCAGTCTTAGTCTAAGGCCTCATGCACACGGCCGTTGTTTGGATCTGCATCTGAGCTGCCGTTTTGGCGGCTCGGATGCGGACCCATTCACTTCAATGTGTCCGCATCCGTTGCTCCGTTCCGCGGCCCTGCAAAAAAAATATAACATGTCCTATTCTTGTCCGCAAAACGGACAATAATAGGCAGTTATATCAATGGCCGCCTGTCACGGCCATGGCTATGACCGTGACTCTTGAACCGCATGCGATTGTTAGCAGTTTGGTTTTGTTGTCAATCACAGGCGAGGGCAGTGGTATTTGCCTCACCTGTGGTTGCCGCTGACAACGCTATGTATGTGGCAGCTTTCCTGCTGTGCATGCGGTTGCACCTAGCAACCTCTATGTTAGGTGTGTGTGTATTGTGTTCACTGTGTTGTTTGTCTGTGTGCACTCTATGTAGTGTGTTGTGTGCACTGACACTTTTCCTGCACTGTGGTTGCCCGTGGCAATGTTTGGTAATGTGTACATGTGGTGGCAGTGTCCCGGCCTTTGGGCTGACTCCCAGGACACGGTTGCCACCCATGTCGTTGCCAGCGGTAACAACCACAGTGTGTTTTTTGTGTGTGGACACGGTTCCTTTAAGTGGTGTTTCCCTTCTCTGGTGCTGGAAGGGTTAACTCCCTTCCCAGTGTGTGTGTGAGGCACTGGGTGTGTCTGACCCTTGGGTGTGGCCTCTTAGGCCTTTAAAGCCTCTCACTTTACCATGGCTCAGTAGGTTGCTTCAGTCATGCTTTGCTGTAGCAGCCTCCTGTGATTTCCTCCTTTTTGTAAGGGCCACCCTTCCGGTCATAGGATTAAGTTTGTGTGATGTTCAGTTTATGTTTTCCTTTACTATTCTGTGCAGCTATGGATCTGGGTTCCTGTGTGTGGATGTGTGTGTGCTGAGTTATATTTGTATTGTTTGTGGACTCCAGTTTGCCTGCACACGGACCCAGTCAGGAAGGCTGACAACACAGTGAACACAATACAGTGAACACAATACACACACACCTAACATAGAGGTTGCTAGGTGCAACCGCATGCACAGCAGGAAAGCTGCCACATACATAGCGTTGTCAGCGGCAACCACAGGTGAGGCAAATACCACTGCCCTCGCCTGTGATTGACAACAAAACCAAACCGCTGACAATCGCATGCGGTTGAAGAGTCACGGTCATAGCCATGGCCGTGACACCGCCCGTTCCGTAAATTGCGGAAGGCACACGGGCGGCTTCCATTTTTTGCGGATCCGCGGTTTGCGGACCGCAAAAAACGGCACGGATGTGTGCATGTAGCCTTAGTCGCAAAACAGGGATTTCAATGCCAAGTCCATCGCAAAAGGAGAAGATAAATCTCCCTCTAAAGGTGCATCACAGCAAACTAAACAGATACAGTAATTTTAGGGAACAAAATGATGAAACCTGAAGCAACTAGATACATATTGATACAATATTTTTCTAGATCTTTTAAATGGATCTGGTAAAATAAGTCACCAGTAACATTGTTTCATCCTGTTTTCTTACATGATCTGGTTTTAAAATAAAGAATCCTTATCTAGCCACTGCTGGGTTCCTAACTTTCTGTTACTGACATCTCCTGAATTTCTTTTGGTCTTGCATTTGTCAGTTACTTTATTTGACCTTTCATTACTAACTTGATTTGACCTTCTAAAATAGCTTTTGACTTATGATTGATAATACTCTCCTTTAACAGTTTACAGTGACCGCAAGCTGAAGCTTCCTGTGATACTACCTACTAGTCTCCAAGCTCCCATAGGCATAAGGCACAAGTTCATGACTACGGTCAGAGGTCTACGTGTTCCTGTACTGTAATAAACATGTCAATGAGGGCTTCTGCTGAGTTCCTGTCAGTGATATATGTGATAATATGCCCAGAGGTCTCCATGATCCAGCTGTTATGACTCAGATGCTCATATTTGCTCCTTCAAAGTTCTCCTCACTGTTGTCCAACATAATCTGTTCAGAAGTCCCCAAGGTCCTGCAGCTACAATACACTAGTCTGCTAGTACTATTCTAGTGTATCAGATGCAATTGTCCAATGTCTTAGCTCTTTCAACTCCAGTCCTTATTTGGATGTGTTGGTGTCAGTCACTCTCTAATATCAGCCGCAGGTAATTTGCTACTAGGACATTGCAATAGGTGTTTTCTATCTTACATTCATGCATACTCATATCACATTATTTCACAGTAGAGTGATTAGCCAGATCTAGGTTGGTTCCAGAAAGTCTTGCGTGATAACCACGGCAGCTGCTTTTCTTGGAAATGTATCTGCTGTACACTTCTTGAAGTTTTGATAGAATGCTGTCTGCAACAAAGAGTGCATCTTCTACATAGGACAGCTTCCAATAAGTATTACTATTGAGAAGGGACTGGGTTAGCAATTTGTGTTTGCAAGCATTTACCCTTCTTTAATGTTTTTGCATGGCTATGAGCCATTTTGGCATCTTTGCATCTCCTATCCCGATAAGTTTTTATATTACGATATGATATCAACTGTAATATTTATGTACAGTATATCAGCCATGAGTTCATCTACAAGTGTCTTTTTAGAGATGATTGAATTAATTTGTAAGAATCAACATGTCTCATTAAGCAGATTTTTACACCTACGATGGGTTGTCCTTGAAGCTGAGGATGCCCACCTGCCACTCCATTGACAGAGCTTGACATCTCGGCCAGCCCTGACAGTCTTACACCTACGCTGCTGCCTCAAGTAGTGTAGCAACCTCCGGGGCTTTGCTTCCACCACTGGAGCAGCAACTGGACACTTCCGGGTAGTGGCAAACGAACAGTAGCTGCACCAATAGCTGAAGCAGAGCCTCTGCACTTGCACCAATACTGGAGCAGCGGCGCAGGTATAAGGTTGTCAGGGCCATCCAAGATGTTTGGCCCTGTAAATCAAGCAGCGGGGGGAGCATACTCAGTTTTGGGGACACCCCATCACAGGGGCAGAACTCTGCTAGATGAGATGAATCGATTATTATGAATTGATTTGCTCATCTCTACTTTTCATGTTAGATGTTTTATGTAAATTGCCTGAGATCACCCATGTTATTGGGTTAAAAGCTTCTTTAAATGCAGTGTACAGAGTGGAAAGTAGAGAACATCGGTCAATACAGTATAAGTACGTAATTTAACAAATATTATACAATCGACTTTTCCATCTTCAAATGACATATACTCTACTCACATACTAGTTTTCCTATGTGTCCACCCTTATCTTTTTTAAGGACTCCAAATTCTTCTGAAACAAATTCAGTACTATATTGCAACAAAAAAACAATGGATGGCCACACGCATATTATTATTATTTATTATTAAAGCGCTATTCATTCCATGACACAACACAGGAGTGTACACACATAATACAAAACAATTGCAATAAGCATGAGCAAAACAAGTTACAAACTGGTACAGAACAAGAGAGGACCCTGCATTACAATGTACAAGGAGTGGGGGAAGGATACTGTAGGTGCGGGTAAAGCTGGTCATACGGCGGTATGGCAGCAGGGATACTGTAAGTTGTAGGATTGTCTGAAGAGGTGGGTTTTCAGGTTTCTTTTGAAGGATTCCGCTGTAGATGAAAGACTGATATGTTGGGGTAGAGAGTTCCAGAATGTGGGGGATGCACGGGAGAAATCTTGGAGGCAACTGTGGGAAGAGGTGAAAAGAGGAGAGGAGAGAAGGAGGTCTTGTGAGGTTCAGAGATTACATGTGGAGATGTACTGGAACAGCAGGTCAGAGATGTACGGAGAGGACAGATTGTGGACGGCCTTATATATGTTTGTTAGTATTTTAGACTAAACTTGCATGGCAATGGAGAGCCAGTGAAGTGATTTGCAGAGGGGAGAGGCAGCGGAGTAACAGGGTGAGAGGTGGATAAGTTGGGCAGCCGGCGTGATTACGTAATCTTGCACCGAACGGGATTTCGGCCGAGTTCTTCAAGCAAGATGGCGGTGGCCAGCCCGTCACGAGCAAATGGAGGCAGTAAGTTTGACATAATTTTTTTTATTGTTAATTTTACACTCAGATGATGCGATCATGTATGATCATGCACTTCGTGACGATTTTTGTGATATTCGGCGAGTCAGCCGAATCAAAATTGGAGGGGGTGAGGGAGTTATAAGTATTAAATAGTAGTTTAGGGTTGTGGCATAAGACAGTGGAAAAAGCAGATTGTAGGGAGTTTGTCTTAGGCCACTGTTGTGCGTGATTCCTTCAATTGCCCGAAGCTGTAAGAAGCTGCTGTTTCCTACTACAGGTGTATTTCCACATGCTTTGGGGGGAGTTGTGCCTGCAGCAAAACACCTTCTGGTAAGCTGTTCTCATACCCAGGGCCCGGCTTCCAGTATCCGGTATAGGTAAGGAAGGACACATCTGAATAATCTATCATTGCTTTTTGTTTTATATAGTAATATCATCTTGCTATATTGTTTCTTTCTATGGTGTTTCGGTTAGCTGTTCAATGGTTACATATTGATTATAATGTCCTGGACAACATTAGAAAAGCAATTTTGTTGTCTGGCTAAGGAATCTTAAAAGCTACAACTAGTATTCAGAGTGCAATGAAGCATTATGTTTATATGTACCTTTCTGTGTATTTCATTGTGTTTTTGCATAAATTCATGAATTTTTATATTTACAGTTTTAACTTTTCTTTTTCTAAGCTGCACAAGCAGCAGCTGATATTACAAAGTCCCTAGGTGAAGATAAAAGCAGGATTTCCTTTTTAGGAAGGAAAAATAAACAAGGTCGAGGCTTTTCCTTGCAGAATTTTCTTTATGCTCTGGAGGAGGCAGTAATAAAGCAAAAGAACGAACGTCTGGACACATCAGCACAGATCATACTTGCATGTGCATATATTGTACCCACTTTGTTTCCAACTTCTTTTATCACTGTTCACCCATCAACAGTGACAACTTCTGGCCATGTTTTTTAACCATTTACATGCATGCAGTTTTGGAAGCCAAAACCAGGAGTGGATTATAAAAGGATAGAAAATATTAAGGCCAGATATGACTTCTCCTTATTAAATTCACTTCTGGTTTTGGCTTCTAAAACTGCTTGCAGAAACCTGACTGTGTGGCTGTACCCTTAGGCTGAGTTCACACGAGCATGTCCGGATAAGGTCCGGATGCGTTGCGGCAAACCCGCGCGATTAGGTACCCAATTACAGTCAGATTTGACTGCGATTGCGTTCCGTTGTTCAGTTTTTATCGCGCGGATGCAATGCGTTTTGCACACTCGTGATAAAAAACAAACTGCAGTACCCAGACTCGAACTTCTTCACAGAAGGGTTCGGTGTTGTGTAGATGTTATTATTTTCCCTTATAACATGGTCAATTGAGGGTTAAAAAATAAAAAATAATTAACTCACCTTCTCCTTTTGATCGTGTAGCTGCCGGTCTTTTCTTACTTCTTTAATCATGAGCTGACGGTTAAAGGACCTGTGGTGACGTCACATCACATGGTCCATCACCAAGGTGATGGATCATGTGATTGGACCATGTGATCTGACGTCACCACAGGTCCTTTAGCCAGCAGCTCATGATTAAAGAAGTAAGAAGAGAGTGGCAGCTACGCGATCAAAAGGAGAAGGTGAGTTAATTATTTTTTTATTTTTTAACCCTCAATTGACCACCTACTAAGCATTCTGTATTAAATGCTATTATTTTCCCTAATAACCATGTTATAAGGGAAAATAATACAGTGAATAGACTGTCATCTTAGCAACCATGCGTGAAAATCGCACCGCATCCGCACTTGATTGCAGATTCTTTGCGATTTTCACTCAGCCCCATTTACTTCTATGGGGCCTGCGTTGCGTGATAAACGCACAATATAGAGCATGCTGCGATTTTCACGCAACGCATAAGTGATGAGTGAAAATCACAGCTCATGTGCACAGCCCCATAGAAATGAATGGGTCCAGATTCAGTGCGGGTGCAATGCGTTCACCTCCCGCATTGCACCGGCGTGGAAATCTCACACGGTTTTTCCACACAGTCTTTCGTGCAGAAAAAACACAGCATTAGGCCTTGTTCACACGTCAGTTATTTGATCAGTTATTTCCATCAGTTATTGTGAGCCAAAAGCAGATGCGGATCAAAAACACAGAACAGTTGCAGATCTTTTAATTTTACCATTTCTCTGTGTAACCTCCACTCCGGGTTTTGGCTCTCAATAACTGATAGAAATAACTGATCAAATAACTGAAGTGTGAACTCAGCCTAAGGCTACATTCACATGAACATATTTCCGTATTTTTGCGGACAGGATGCAGACCCATTCATTTCAATGCATAAAGTGAGGACAGCACACCGTGTGCTATCCGCATCTGTACTGTATGTCCGTTCCGTGGCCCCTCAAAAAAAAATTGAACGTGTTCTATTCTTGTCCGTTTTGCGGACAAGGATAGTCATTGTTACAATGGATCAGGTTTTTTTTTGCGGATCTGCAATTTGTGGACCGCAAATCACAAGCGGTAGTGTGAATCCTGTACAGTACCAGCAAAATGTATGAGATTAGATATCTTTAAATTTCACTTACGTTTGTGTGCGGATTTCACTCTTTTAATGGAGGGGTGGGATCTGCGGCAAAAACACATCAAATGTGTACCAAAAATTGCAAGTAACACATGCGGATTTAGGTGCAGATAAAAAATATATATATATAATTTTTTTTTTTTGCAGAAATGCCCAAAAATCTGCATGGAAATTTGTGTGGACCTTCTGCATGTTTACTCACATCCATGTAAAGATAGCTTCAGATCCAGCAGAATTCCAGTGACCTTGTAGTGTAGATCACTTTTACAGTATTTTAAAGGGATACTAAATGAATATATAAATAGATAGATATTAGAGATGGATAGATAGATATCCAAATAAAGAAAAAATTCCATGGCACATCCAAGGCGTAAAATCCAAGTAGATGCTTTATTCACCAGACAGTGACGTTTCGGTCTACTTGCTGGGACCTTTCTCAAGCCACTGCTTGAGAGGGGTCCCAGCAAGTTAACTGAAACATCACTGTCTGGTGAATAAAGCATCTACTTGGATTTTACGCCTTGGATGTGCCGTAGAATTTTTTATTTATTTTGATAATTTTTTGTGGCTGGATCGTCCTCACAGCCGCTGGCACTCTATATGTACAAGTGATACTGCGGTGCTGCCCAGTCTCTATTTTTTGGATAGATAGATATTAGATAGCTAGATAGATGGGCAGCACAGTGGTTAGCACTGGATGCTCGTAGCGCTGGGGGCCAAGGTTCAAACCTGACCAAGGACAACATCTGCATGGAGTTTGTATGTTCTCCCTGTGCTTGTGTGGGTTCCTTCCATACTTCATTGAATCAGTTTTAAAGAAACTGGGCTCATGATAATGATTTTAAGGGTATCCATCCTATTTGTTATGGATCCTATCAAAAAATAGCAGCCATGGCACCAGAGTAAACAGGATGTTATCATATAAGTGGATTACTTAAAAGGCAGCTTCTCAAACAAGGTCAAAAGATAATGGGGCAGATTTACTAAAAGTGCAAACTAAATTTTGTCGCATATTAAACCACACCCCATTCATTAAGCCACACCCCTAAGCCATAAAAAAGTGCCTGTGACAATAAATGTGCCACGCGGTCTCTGTGCCAGGATTCTTGTGCATTATCAATACTAAATCTAACCCAAAGGCATTCTAACAGATATGCATCCCAGGTTCCATTTGGAGCTTCCATTGCAAATTCCAACATGGCACTCCATGCAACTCTATTATTTCCCATCCCAATGACAGACTTCTTGTCAGAACCTGACTACCACATTGTAAGTCAACTGGGCTCCATCGGGTGCTGCTGGCATTCGCCATGCAATGGATTCAGTCGAGTGCTGTGGCTTCTGTTATAAATGGTACACAGGGTCAGACTGGCCCAGTAGAGGATCCTCCGGTGGGCCCAAGCTCTGACAATAATGGACCATTAATAAAGCAGGGCCCTTAAGGTCCTATATACACAGAGGGTGGCCCCTGAGAATCATTTTCTCTGGTGGACCCAAGGGACTTCAGTACGATGCTGACAGTATATGTAGTAACAACTCCTCTGTGTTCCTGACAAAGGTATATTTTGCCAGAAAAAAATCTATGTTGTGTATTTAAATATATTTACCATTAGTTATAGATCCGCTTCTAAATACTCTGTGCTTAAGTGGTCGATATATATATATAGGGTTGTGCTAGGCATTAATCAATTCTTCCTTATGTGTTTCCTTCAGTCTTTGTGTTGCCTCTATTTATAGTCACTGTAGTTACTTATAAATGGAAAAAAGCCAAGGTTATCCTTTAGTGGAGCTATTTTCATACCTCCGGCATCTCACGGGCCTTGACTACTACCTTCCTCTTCCACTTTCTGGCAGGCAGAACTGCAGTTCCCACCCAGCAGTCTCCTCACTTCTATCCGTGCACATTGCCATGAACTTATGCACTGCTTTCCACAAATGATTAACTATTTCCATCTCTCTCAGGACCGTAAATCTTTACTTCAAAACCTTTTAAACACCCAAAGCTATCTTTGCAAAGATGTTCCTCTTCTCTCTCTTGAACAATTTCATGTTACTAAAGTGTTTCACGAATATTTTGCATCCTTGCCCTAAAAAAAAGTAATCATTAAATGATTTGTACCCTAAAGTTGAAAAGTACAAATCATCTCACAAACGCCAACCTGTCACAAAGCTACATCAATGGAAAAATAAAAAAATGATGGCTCTTAAAATGTGACAAAAAAAGATTGCTTGGCCTATAACAAGGGTTAATGCCTCCTTCACACGTTTTTTTTTGTGTGTGTAAAAATTTCATGAATTTTAAAGTGGTTCATTGAAGTTTTTTTGGTTGTTTTTTGGGAAGGTTTTTGGTTGTGTTTCTTAATTTGTAAGATATGATTTTCTGATGTTTTTAGTGTCCTATAAAGAAGTGAATTGGAAAAAGCCTAGAAAAAAATAAATATATAGAAAAAAATAATAATATAAAGAGCATGTTGTGTTGTAAAAAAAATGCAACTGAAAAAAAGGCAAAGAAATGCCACCAAAACAGCATAAAGAAAAACACACTTGCCCCCCATTTACTATAATGGATATATCTGAATTCTGCCATATTTGGTGCTCCTTTGCACAATTTGACACATGTTATTACAGACATATTTATTTAAGAAAGTAAACCAAAGAATAATCCACTGGGCCTCGTTTACACTTTGCCAGGCACGGACAACTTCACCCATTGGACATCGAAAATTTGGCACAAAATTCTGTTGCAAAGCAAGCCAACAAATATTTGGTATAAGTTGAGACTAGACAGTCTAAATTTATTTCTCTATAGATTTAACTATATCCCCTGAACACGCACACAAAAAAAATTCTGTTAAAAATACCCTAAAAAAGCCAACTGAAAAACACCACCATTAGCATGGGGCAGATTTACTAATCCTGTAAATGGCAGAAATTTAGACAGGTTGTCAAGACACGCACTAGATTTGTCACCGGGCTCAGGCTTTTGGCCCACAATAAATTTTGTCTGGGCTCATGCACATGACCGTATATATTTTGCAGTCCACAAAACACGGATCCGCAAAAAATACAGATGACGTCCGTGGGCATTCCGTATTTTGCGGAACAGAACAGCTGGTCCCTAATAGAACAGTCCTATCCTTGTCCGTAATGCGGACAATAATAGGACATGTTCTATTTTTTCGTGGAACGGACATATGGAAACGGAATGCACACGGAGTAACTCCGTATTAAAATACAAAATCCAGTAGATTCGAGTGTTGCGGTCGCAGCAAACGTGCGAGTCATGCTGCGGCCCAATTCATTCCTATGGCAGCCCTGCTAACACTGCAATTTTTGGCCGTGCAACATTTGTCACGCCCTGTAGCCAAAACCTTACAATTGATTTGCTCATCTCTACTTCCCCAGCAAAACTATAGCACACAAAATAAACTATGGAATACCTAGCCAGTTCAGAGGAAATCAAATATTAAAAATATTGGATTGGTCATCACAACCCTCAGCCCTTTGACATCTTTGTCTTTTTGGACTTGTTCATATATTTGCTCATGCAATTTTAATACCAGCTAAGGGTACTTTCAGGCTTGCGGCAGAGGATTCCGGCAGGCAGTTCCATTGCCGGCAATCCGTACGCAAACTGATGGCATTTGTTAGACGGATCCAGATGGGATCCGTCAGACAAATGCATTGAAATACCAGATCCGTCTCTCCGGTGTCATCCTGAAAAACGGATCCGGTATGATTTTTTTTTTGCATTTTTAAAGGTCTGCGTATAGACAATACACTTCAATGGGAAATAATGCCGGATCAGTATTTTGTGTTCAGTATTTTTGGCCGGAGATAAAACTGCAGCATGCTGCGGTATTTTCTCCGTCCAAAAAAACGTAAGAGGGACTGTACTGATGCATCCTGAACGGATCGCTCTCCATTCAGAATGCAATAGGATAAAACTGATCAGTTCTTTTCCGGTATTGAGCTCCTGTGACGGAACTCAATACCGGAAAACAAAATCGCTAGTGTGAAAGTAGCCTAATCAGTATGTCCTTCGAATTCAGGGGTCTAGTTTAAGATCCGTAAAATGCTGAAAGGGTCCTGGACATTTGGAAGGCACAGGAAACACATTCACTGATTTTGAATTGGAAACACAAAGCCGGTATGACAAAGATGTAAAAGTAAAATGTAAAACCCAATAGGAAAAAATAAAGAAAACTGTAGCGATTTGAAACACATAGTTAATCACACGTAATCCAGGTTCCATTTTGTGCCGGCTACGACTGTTCCTGCTACAATGTAACACGAGGGGAGCACTGAGTCATACGCTATGTGTAACAAGCAATCTCCGCAAAACAGCTCCCAAGAGTGGGATAAGAAAATATATTTAGAAAGACTGAAGAAAGAAAACGCAAAGCATTGCCACACGAATAAATACGGCGTAATTATCATTTAAAGGAGAATTTCACTTTGGAGGAAATAGGGGTAAAACAGAACTAAAAGTGCCTGTCGTCCTATTACTGGACTGAGTAAAGATCACTCAGTGGGCAAATACATAAAACCAAAGTCATTTCTGCTACATCTAAAAGTCATGAGAATTCCAAATCTAAAATAAAAGCCTTCCACCATTGCTTCTGCTGCCAGGGATGCTATGTATATTACATTAGAGGGAGAGGTGGCCTGTACAATTGAGCAGTATACTGTACATCTCCTTTAAATTTAGTATTATACATGTCATATTAAAAAAATAGGTCCATTGCAACTCCCCATTGCTTTATTAGTTTGTTCATTTTATTATAACCTGGGCAGATATTTTAAGTTTTTATCAGGTGCTCATGGGATCGCAGCATCTGCTGCAGCTACAGATATCCCTGGTGAAAACATCCGTGTTGTATGAAGATAAGTCACAGAACCCTGTTTAATGTATTAAATGCTAACAATAAATGTCAGGTATGGCTTCTATCATCGACTGCATCCACATGCTAAGCCAGAGCCGTAACAAGGTTTTTATCACCCGGGGCAAGGATGCAAAATTACACTAAACAGAAGTGTTATAATGTGTTCCCATTGACAGAGACAGGGCTACAGTTACCATTTAGATTTACAATATTACACAGTGTGCCGCTTCATACACATAAATAGTATCAATATACAGCATCTGGACATAGTGCTGCGATACAACACACAGAGCTACATCAGTGCTATATATACTCATTATATCCATAAAGGCACATTACATACACATATACAATATATATATATATATATATATATATATACAATACACACACACACGCATATATATATATATATATATATATATATACAGTACAGACCAAAAGTTTGGACACACCTTCTCATTCAAAGAGTTTTCTTTATTTTCATGACTATGAAAATTGTAGATTCACACTGAAGGCTTCAAAACTATGAATTAACACATGTGGAATTATATACATAACAAAAAAGTGTGAAACAACTGAAAATATGTAATATTCTAGGTTCTTCAAAGTAGCCACCTTTTGCTTTGATTACTGCTCTGCACACTCTTGGCATTCTCTTGATGAGCTTCAAGAGGTAGTCACCTGAAATGGTCTTCCAACAGTCTTGAAGGAGTTCCCAGAGATGCTTAGCACATGTTGGCCCTTTTGCCTTCACTCTGTGGTCCAGCTCACCCCAAACCATCTCGATTGGGTTCAGGTCCGGTGACTGTGGAGGCCAGGTCATCTGGCGCAGCACCCCATCACTCTCCTTCATGGTCAAATAGCCCTTACACAGCCTGGAGGTGTGTTTGGGGTCATTGTCCTGTTGAAAAATAGATGATGGTCCAACTAAACGCAAACCGGATGGAATAGCATGCCGCTGCAAGATGCTGTGGTAGCCATGGTGGTTCAGTATGCCCTCAATTTTGAATAAATTCCCAACAGTGTCACCAGCAAAGCACCCCCACACCATCACACCTCCTCCTCCATGCTTCACGGTGGGAACCAGGCATGTAGAGTCCATCCGTTCACCTTTTCTGCGTCGCACAAAGAAACGGTGGTTGGAACCAAAGATCTCAAATTTAGACTCATCAGACCAAAGCACATATTTCCACTGGTCTAATGTCCATTCCTTGTGTTCTTTAGCCCAAACAAGTCTCTTCTGCTTGTTGCCTGTCCTTAGCAGTGGTTTCCTAGCAGATATTCTACCATGAAGGCCTGATTCACACATTCTCCTCTTAACAGTTGTTCTAGAGATCTGTCTGCTGCTAGAACTCTGTGTGGCATTGACCTGGTCTCTAATCTGAGCTGCTGTTAACCTGCGATTTCTGAGGCTGGTGACTCGGATGAACTTATCCTCTGCAGCAGAGGTGACTCGTGGTCTTCCTTTCCTGGGGCGGTCCGCATGTGAGCCAGTTTCTTTGTAGCGCTTGATGGTTTCTGTGACTGCACTTGGGGACACTTTCAAAGTTTTCCCAATTTTTCGGACTGGCTGACCTTCATTTCTTAAAGTAATGATGGCCACTCGTTTTTCTTTACTTAGCTGCTTTTTTCTTGCCATAATACAAATTCTAACAGTCTATTCAGTAGGACTATCAGCTGTGTATCCACCTGACTTCTCCACAACGCAACTGATGGTCCCAAACCCATTTATAAGTCAAAAAATCCCATTTATTAAACCTGACAGGGCACACCTGTGACGTGAAAACCATTTCAGGTGACTACCTCTTGAAGCTCATCAAGAGAATGCCAAGAGTGTGCAAAGCCGTAATCAAAGCAAAAGGTGGCTACTTTGAAGAACCTAGAATATGACATTTTCAGTTGTTTCACACTTTTTTGTTATGTAGATAATTCCACATGTGTAAATTCATAGTTTTGATGCCTTCAGTGTGAATCTACAATTTTTATAGTCATGAAAATGAAGAAAACTCTTTGAATGAGAAGGTGTGTCCAAACTTTTGGTCTGTACTGTATATAATTCCACATCTGTTAATTCATAGTTTTGATGCCTTCAGTGTGAATCTACAATTTTTATAGTCATGAAAATAAGAAATCTCTTTGAATGAGAAGGTGTGTCCAAACTTTTGGTCTGTACTGTATACAATGCACACACATACACACGCACACATTACACACATAGATACTGTATATACAATACACACTTATAGTATAGTATAAAGGGCATCTGTCAGCAGATTTGTACCTATGACACTGTTACATGTGCAATGGGCATCTGAAGACATCTGTGCAAATGAGCCTCTAGGAGCAATGGGCTCAGCAATCTCTGCAATGCCAACGCCAACATTACTCCTAGAGGCTCATTTGCATATATTAAAACTTATATCTGAACATAGGCAACAGCTGCCTTCAGCTGCCAAGGTGCAAATCTGCTGACTGAAGCCTTTTAGGGGAGGGCATAAGAACGTTATAAAATAAGCAGCATGCATGCTGCATTATCTTCATGCTGTTGGAAAAATGCAATATAAAAAAGCCAAACCTATGGCAGAATAAAAGGGGTTGCCTTGGTGAAACATCTGTAAAGTGGTTGTCTCACCTCGAACATTGGTGGCATATCACCAGGATATGCTACCAATGTCAGATAGGTGGAGGTCCCACCTCCGGGACCCGCACCTATGTCTAGAACGCAGAGCCCAAAGGTCAGGACAGCACACCGCACATGCACAGCCTCCCTACATTCATTTCTATAGGCGTTCTGAAAATAGCCAAGCAGGGTGTTCAGTCATTAATGGGGAGCGTTCCGCACAAGAACAGCCGCAGTTCCGTTTCTTTCTATGCAACTGCCTGAATTAGCTGAGCCAGGGCTCTCCCAAAGAAATGAATGGAGGAGGGCCACACATCTAGAGATAGGTGCAGGTCTCAAAGGTGGGACTGGCACCTATCTGACATTAGTGGTATATCCTAGAGATATGCTACCAATGTTCGAGGTGAGACAAACCTTTTAGGAAAAGAGTACCATATAATAAACTAAAGAAGATAATAAGTCAGATACAGCCGCAGAACAGCTCAGTGACTCCAAGTAGTCTTATAATGTATAGGAGCCGTTATATTATTCCTTATAAACTCCACTCAATGATTGATATTTTCACCATGAGGAAAGCTATCAAAGATGAATTACAATGACGGTAAACGCTCTGCAGTACATTTTCCCCCCAAAACTATTTTGTATGAATTGAGAGATTTCACGTAATGACAAAGAACAGCAAGCATGTCACTTGCAGGAAGTAAAAGCCATTCATTTCCAGAATATGTTTGTGTTCCTTCCAAGCCCCACAAACAATAAAACAGCAGAAGGTGAACCACAGGAGGTGCCTGCAAGATATTTCCTGCCTAATGCAGTAAAGGGACAAGAATAAACTTTACTGGTGCATGGAAATAGAGGTCTAGATAAAGACACATAAACGAGAAACGAAAAGGAAATGTCCCTGTTACTGACTTCGAAACAATAGTAAAATATAGAACAGATATAGAAAGGGCAAGATAGAGAACGTACCCTGTATGTGCCGTACAGTTATATAAATTGCAAATACAAGCAAAGGTACTACGATAATAATGGAATCATAAGGGCAATAGCAACTTCATTTCAAAACCCCAGCAGTAGGAGTTAGGCCTCCCGAAACAGAAGGCGTAATGATGTCGCAACATTGTGCTGCCTACACCAACTGTTGATGGCACAAGAAAGGATGAAAAGCTACAGTGCTTTTCTTGGGAAGGGGTTAGGTGAGAATACATTTTTATTATTTTTGAAAACACAAAAAAGGGACATTATCACTGTAGAGGGAAATGATAGGGGCGCAAAAAGGCGTAATATTACTGCTGTGAAGACCAGTTTTACACAGTAAGGAGTTAACAAGTGCACACTTGCACTCTGTGGAGCATTATGTAAGCACTATTACCATGTGGTGCACCATTTGGGCACTATTATCCCGTGGGGCACTGTTACAGTTTAGAGAACTCTCTGTTTAGAGTTATTTGTGGCACAAAGTATTTTCTGACACTATTATTTGGAAGTATTTGTGTGGCACTATTATTTATTTCTGAAGTACATTATTTGGGGACACTTCGCAACACATCAGGTACAGTAACAGGGTAAGAACAGGCACAGTACTGAGCTTAGGGGTGGAGGGCATAGAAAAGCAAGGAAACTAAGATTTCTGGGCATGTTCACATCTGCATTGGAGGCTTTGTTCGGGACCTCACAGAGTTAATAAAAAATAGCGGAAAGAAAAGTCCCAAAGGGACACCAAACTGACCCCATCATAGTCAATGTTCTGCTTCATTCTAGTCAGGTATGTACCTAATCTGGCATTTCCATTATGTTATACTCCTATAACAGAGCAGAACAATGCAAAAATAAAGTTCTGGTGGACGTGCCCTAATTCTACAGAGACAAGTCATGGATGGAAAAAGTTGTCATGATGGTCTGGGCTGGATAGAGAAGGAAAGTGAAAGTGTAATCAGAAAACATCTTGCATGTTTGTCAGAACTTTCCTACAACTGGTCAGAATTGTTTTACAGTATAATGTTTAACTGAATGTGAAGATATAAGAAGATAATGTACAATATCCCTCACGCATTAAACTTTTGCACTGGGCCTACTAATATGTTAAAATGGCCCTAATGCTAAACAACTGGATCTTCCAATTCCATGACAATACAGTACCATTCAACATTCCCCTAATGAAGTACATTACTCGATTTTGAAACAGTTACCAAACTTGAGAACAGGCAGTGGTTACCCAAAAAGGACAGTATTTTGGACAGATCAACTGGATACAACGTACCTGAGGAGAGGTTGGCCCATCTCACACATTTGTGGCCTATCACTAGGATACGCACCTAGTGTATCCTTAGAACGGGGCGTCCAAAGTGAATGAGGGCACACCAGGCAAGCAAGGTCACCCTCCATTCATTTCCATGAGAGTGCCCTTAGAGTGCCCAAAGAGTCTCCCATAGAGGTGAACGGAGAGGTGGCCGAGCTTGCACAGTGAGCTCTCTATTCATTAATATGGGAGTTCCGGGCATATCCTAGCACGCTTGATAAAAGATAAGATGTTTAAAGCTTGTGCATGCAGTATTGCAATGAACAGTTGAACTGACTACTTCCATCTGAAAAATACCCTGTACAGACTTGACAGGAAAAACGGCGAAACAGCGGCTACCACAATGGAACCTGACAGACACCACTGTAAGTTCATGAGGTCTGCCCAGTGCTGTGGTAGGTACTACACAATGGATGTAGCCCTGCATAGTGGTTCCTGGTATTAATTGGCTGTGGATCTAATTGTAGAAATTCTACACATGCACACATACCTATCCCATCATAGTGATGTGCCGTTACACAGTGACCAATTTGATGAATATTCAGACGATTTGTTTGATGTCTTCTTTGTAGACAGAACACCTTGAAGTTCTCCTGTCTGATGCCTTACATTCTCATTACTCTATGCATCTTCCTGTCATACACAAATGCCAAATGTAATTTGTTTGCTAAAAACCTGCTAAGCGTCCTGTTTCAATTATGATGTTCTGTAACTTTCAGAGGAATCACTAGAGTTTAACACCAATTAGCAGACCATTATTAGCATGGTTAGAGTTTCCATTTTCATTTAAAAAAGTGGCAGTATCGCCTCTGAACGGTAGGAAATCGTGGCATGCCTCATGAAAGAGATTGTTCAGGGTTCACAATGGTACATTGCAGTAAAATCCAAAACTGAACAGAAGTTGTCCTCTGATTAACCTCGTGGAAAGTTCAGAATAGAAACATACTACTGTCAGGAAAGAGTAGGGGCATCAGCATGGTCTTCAGCTCTTAAAGGGAATCTGTCTCCCTGATCTTTGACTATTAATCTGCTATAATACATAAGTAGTACTGCAGATAAGGAGTCCAGATGACTCGCTTTTATCTTCCCACTAACCTCCATTACCTGCTGTCAGCGTTTAAAGCCATACTGAAATATATTGTCAGGACTACTATGCATGCACACAGAGGTCCTCTCCACAGTACACATGAGTACTGTTCACAGTAACAGTAATTTTGACCAAGGGCATCCAAGCTTTTACATGCCACTGTGGCTGATTTAATGCCTGTCTGTGTTCTGTGTCTGTGTTCTGTTTCTGTGCTCACTAAACCTTCCCCAGCCAATGGTTGAGTATCTCTGGGTATTTAAGGCAACCTATCGAAGGCAGAGGGTGCCTGAGCTTTAAGAATCCCTGGGACCAGCAAAGGTCTTTGGAAGAGTTAGTGTTTCAGCATTTTTCTTTATTTACCAGTGTTAGCCAGTCTGTGTATGAGCAAACCTTTTAAGAGAGAGACTAATATGGTACTCTAGGCTTCTTCACATGTCCGCCCATAAAGCGGGTCTGCCAAAAGACCTCCAGAAGATGAACGGGGGGACGGCACATTTACCCATTGCTTATTTAATCCTTGCTTATAAAGCCACAACATATTCTGCAGCCCTGTACTGATTGTCATCATTTACATCCGCCCCTGACCCTATCTCAGGCATACACACTAGGGCCAATTTAATAGGAACCTATCATTGTGAATTTGGAGTTTGTAGGGTAACTGCAGTAACCCATAAATCACAGGAAGAATATGCAAAGTCCATGCAGACGTTGCACTTGGATTCAAGCACAAGACCCAACAGTGCTAACTGCTGAGCCATTATACTACTCATGTACTTATTGTACTGCAGCGGAGAGTACTGTATGTTGGTGCTATATACACAAGTAACAAGTAATATAAAATTATAAATTATCACTGTCCTCATTTTCAGGCAGTGTTGTACAGTTACTGACCAGGGGTTTTATTACTAGCCACATACTAAAAGTAGGTGCTGCCGAGTACTGTATCTCCCATTCATTTCAACCAATATCATTTGCTCTAAACCTAATAGAGATTCTAAGTTGATAAAGTAGGGGTCCATTGCTATATATTACAATGCCTTCATGTAATCTTTACCATAAAATCATCATTGCTGCTTACTGATCAGTGGGACACACCAGGATCAGCTCGTCTACAAATAGAAGACTGAAGGTCCAACACTTTATACTGTATAATGGGGCATGTGCGACTTTTACGCATTATGATTTTGCAGGTACTGTAGAAACATTTCCAAAGGTCTATAATCATATGCAATGGTTAAATCCATTGGATTTTACTATAATTGTCTCGTTTTATAAGAGACATTGTATGTATTAGATGTTTCAGCTTTGGGAGCTATTTTCTACAATGCTTCTAATGAAAGGATTCAGTTTTGAGAGTGAATGCTGTTATTTGGTTTCCTTCTGCTCTTCAGGTCCTTGAGCGGGAATGTATATTTTCTTTTCTACTTTACCGAAAAAATTGATTTCTGTTTCTGACTACTTGAATGTCAGGCAATTTTATGAATTGTGTATTTCAATGGATTATCCAAGCTTTAGTATTTGCTCATAAATCCATATACTGGTGCCTCAAAAGTATATAATATCAACCGCAGAAATCTCAATATGATTTTTTATCATTTTTATAAATCAAGAAATTATTATCATTCCAAATATTAGGCAACATTCTTTTATTGCTATTATTATAAGCACTCTTCTTTCCTGCTATGACTGTTGTATTCACAATGTGGGGAGAATGGAGTTTTGGGGGAGCCAGCGACCTGTCCATTACGTAAATATTTTGAGTCCAAGGTGCTAAGATCTCTGCTACTGTTTATAGTGCACATTCATTAGAACTTACACTCACCTAAAGAATTATTAGGAACACCTGTTCTATTTCTCATTAATGCGATTATCTAGTCAACCAATCACATGGCAGTTGCTTCAATGCATGTGGGTTGTGGTCCTGGTCAAGACAATCTCCTGAACTCCAAACTGAATGTCAGAATGGAAAAGAAAGGTGGGCTACAACAGCAGAAGACCCCACTGGGTACCACTCATCTCCACTACAAATAGGAAGAAGAGGCTACAATTTGCACGAGCTCACCAAAATTGGACTGTTGAAGACTGGAAAAATGTTGCCTGGTCTGATGATTCTCGATTTCTGTTGAGACATTCAAATGGTAGAGTCCGAATTTGGCGTAAACAGAATGAGAACATGTATCCATCATGCCTTGTTACCACTGTGCAGGCTGGTGGTGGTGTAATGGTGTGGGGATGTTTTCTGGGCACACTTTAGGACCCTTAGTGCCAATTGGCCATCGTTTAAATGCCACGGGCTACCTGAGCATTGTTTCTGACCTTGTCCATCCCTTCATGACCACCATGTACCCATCCTCTGATGGCTACTTCCAGCAGGATAATGCACCATGTCACGAAGCTCGAATCATTTCAAATTGGTTTCTTGAACATGACAATGAGTTCACTGTACTAAAATGGCCCCCACAGTCACCAGATCTCCAACCAATAGAGCATCTTTGGGATGTGGTGGAACGGGAGCTTCGTGCCCTGGATGTGCATCCCTCAAATCTCCATCAACTGCAAGATGCTATCCTATCAATATGGGCCAACATTTCTAAAGAATGCTATCAGCACCTTGTTGAATCAATGCCATGTAGAATTAAAGCAGTTCTGAAGGCAAAAGGGGGTCCAACACCGTATTAGTATGGTGTTCCTAATAATTCTTTAGGTGAGTGTATGTACAGCGGCATGCAAAATTTAGGCACCCCTAGTCAAAATGAAATGATTTCCAAAAGTCATAATTTTAAAGCTGAAGGTTTTACCATGGCCCTCACAGTCCCCTGATCTGAACATCAATGAAAATCTGTGAATAGACCTTAAAAGAGCAATGCATTCAAGACTGCCGAGGAATCTCACCGAATTGGAACACTTTTGCAAGGAAGAATGGATGAAAATCCTTCAAACAAGAATTGAAAGACTCTTGGCTGGCTACAAAAAGTATTTACAAACTGTGATACTTGCCATAGAGGGTACAACTAGGTACTAACCAAGAAGGGTGCCCAAAGTTCAGCTTCGGGCCATTTTACTTTTTTGTTATTTTGAAAATGAAAAAAAAGGGGACAAAGGGAACGTGTCATCTTTAACTTTTTGCCTTTTGGAGATCATATAATGTTTAACTTGCTTAACTGTTCACAGTAACAGTAATTTTGACCAAGGGCATCCAAGCTTTTGCATGCCACTGTGGCTGTTTTAATGCCTGTCTGTGTTCTGTGTCTGTGTTCTGTTTCTGTGCTCACTAAACCTTCCCCAGCCAATGGTTGAGTATCTCTGGGTATTTAAGGCAACGAAGGCAGAGGGTGCCTGAGCTTTAAGAATCCCTGGGACCAGCAAAGGTGTTTGGAAGAGTTAGTGTTTCAGCATTTTTCTTGTGATTTACCAGTGTTAGCCAGTCTGTGTATGAGCAAACCTTTTAAGAGAGAGACTAATATGGTACTCTAGGCTTCTTGGTAATATAAATGCGTTGTCTGGGGGGTACTCTTTCTCATTAAGCAGGGCACCTAGTATGCGTGGTACATATGTGGAGTATTGTAGGCCAGGAAATGTCACTTTGTTTCTGGGAAAGATATTCCAATTAGCTTCCCTAAGTCTATCTGATGACAGCACATGTAAGATGTGCTAATTTATATATAAATTTCTCATAAACCCAGAGGAACATTGCCTAGCCTACAATAGTCATTATTAGAGTTGTCATGATACCAAAATTTTTATTAGATTTCGATACCATAAAAAAGTATTGCGATACTCGATACAATTCAATGCCACGTGAAAAAATAAAACACAAAAAAGCCACATGCATTCCGCATTTTATGGAACGTCTGGCCCATAATTGAACAGTCCTATACTATTTTTTGGGGGGACAAGGTAAATAAAAAATGGCGAATCATGCATTTTTTTTTTCTGCTACGGCGTTCACCGCATAGGAGATATTTTTTACTTTTTTAATAGTTTGGACTTTTCGGACATCGCAATATGTAATGTGTTCATTTATTCATTGTTTATATATTTTATATGTAAAATTGGGAAAGGAGGTGATTTATACTTTTATTTGGGTGTTTTTATATATATATATATTAAACTTACTTAATAGTGCCTATTACTGGAAATGTTATAAGTTTAGTTATGACTTTTGACAATCTCATGGAGTGGGTCTGGAGCAGGAAACAGTAAGTGTTTGATAGTTTGAAGTGTTGAGCATTTTAAATGTAAAATACAGTACACCCACCATTCCTCTGACTATGGCTGCATTGCTGACCATGAAAGAAGCATTCTACTAGCCAATGTGTTACAATACATAATTATGCCAGTAGTTGCATAATTTATACTACATGTTTATTTTATGAAATTGTTAACTGTGCTTTTTAGGTAACATTTTATGAAGTAGTGACACAAAAGAGCCTTTATACTTAAAAATGCTGAGTATATTTTACAGCGTAGAATTCTAAAAAACTGCTAGGCCTTTGAAGCATGACAGACTACTAAGCAAGAGAAAAGAAAATGTCCAGTCACAGCTGAAAATACATCAGTGCTCCACTAAGCTCTACAGCTATACTTTTTATTTACCATGAAGAAGGTGGTTTATTTCGTACTCACTGTCTCTCTCTACTGAATAGTGCAATTTAATCCATGTATCAATAACAATGTAGGAAGGGGGTATATGACGCTATAGCGGAGGTATAGACGCTACTCTTTAGCCCCAAACAATAGTCGTGCAAACTATAAGGAAATTCTTAGCTTCGTCAATAATAATTATCATCCTATGGACCAAAATATAGTCCTGAAGGTTGGTGACAATTTGCCTTTGATAGTGACATTCCACCTTGAAGGCAGATTAAAGGGATTTTCCACTTTCTGGATACTGATGACCTATCCTATGGATAAGTCATCAATATCTAATATGGGGGGGACCTGTACCTAAGATTCCCACCAATCAGCTGTACTCAGCAGACACCGGCGCTGGAAATAGGACAGTGAACACAGTTCAAAGCAGAAGGCTCTATTCACCGTGTAGTGGTTGTGCCAGAGACTGGAAATGGCTGATTGATCGGGTGTCGGATGTCAGAACCCTGATAAAGCCAGTGATTAGCTGCATCACACGTGATCCTGCCCGTACAGCAGAGGACCAGAAGATCACCGAACAGAAAGGTACCAACTGCTCCAGGTAATAGGTAAAAACGGCCATAATTCTGAAAAGTCCCTTTAATGTATACTGTTTCATTATTGGGTTCAGTGGAGGTCAGCATTCAGGAAGTTGCGGACCTCCACCCACCTAGCATGTGTATGCATGAGATTTCACATTCAGCATCATACAAAAAGAGCTTCTATCAATGTTACCAATATAAACATATATTAAGAAATTAATCAACACATAATATTAGTCCTAAGAACAACATGGTTTTGTATAATTCACTTTAAATTTATATATGATATAAATAATTTAAAGGAGTTATCCGGGCACATAATTCCCCCAAAAAATAAAAAATACCCAAGTTGTATTCACCTTACCGAACCCATGTTGCTCTTGTGCCAACACATCCCAGGTCCCAGGCTGGTCTCTGTTCTTGTTGGTCCCTCTTCACATGGATATGTGATGCTGCAACAAGAGCACTGACCCAATACAACCAGTGATTGTTTGCCACACATCCATGTCGAGAAGGACCAGGAAGCACAGAGACCAGCAGGGAGAACCTGGGAGACAGCTAGGGGCAGCTGGGAACTAGTAAGGTATTACTCTTTTAATATTCTGCAACATACTGGGCTGTTCTTAAACATCTTAAAGAGGTTTTCTGGGAGTAAAATATTGATGACCTTTCCCCAGGATAGGTCATCAATATCTGATCATGGGTCCGACTTTCGACAAGCTCAACCATCAACTGTTTAAAGAAGCAACGGCACTTCAGTGTACCTTTTCGTAGACCGGTGACGTCACGTTCATCGGTCACATTCGGTCACATGGCCTAGGTGCAGGTCAGTCCCACTCAAGTGAATGGGTCTGAACTGCAGTACTACACATGGCCACTATATAATGTATGGCGCTGTGTTCAGTTTCTGTGAGGAAGCCATAGCGCTCACCAAAGTGCCGCAGCCCTTTTCAAACAGCTGATTGGTGGTGCTGACAGATAACCTCCACTAATCAGATCCTAAAGATAGGCCATCAATATTGAAGTCCAGGTAAACCCATTTAAAAGGGTTATGTCATGATTCAAATCAAACATTATATAGTACATGACAATATCTGTCTAACAAAACTAAAACCAGCTCTGTACCACAAATGGATCCAGAGATCTCCACATTCACTGCTCGCATTGTTCTGCTAGATTATCTTCAACCTGACAGCTCAGGGGAGCGTGTCCTTTCTGCTGCAGCTCTTTCCCTGTAACTGTCACATCTTCTGTAACATATAGCTGGCAATAGTTAAAGATTTAAACTGAGCACGTGCGACCAGCTCAGTGAGACGGACAGAAAAATTAGGAAAAGAACTAACAGCAGGTGGCGCTATACAGATACATTTTATTGAATAGTTCACTGGCTATACTAACTCTTACATGCAATTACAAAAATATTCAGATCCAGGTGCTAGTGTAAAAAATGTAGACTATGCTTCATGACACAACCCCTTTAAGTGGCCATCCTTTAATAACCATTAGGGGATGTGTGTCGGTATGGAAAATCGGCAGCATTTTACAGTACCAGCAAAATTAGATTTTAAAAATCGCATCCCTACACTGCGTAAAAGCTCTGCAAAAAATATGCATCTGACTGGGCACGCAACGCCGTAGCCTGTCAATTTACGCTGCCGATTTCTACCATAGATTTCACCTTTTGCAATGCAGAAGGTGAAATCTGCAGCAAATCGCAGTCAAATCGACTCTTGTGGATCGCGGACCAGATTCGCTGTGGATTTCCACTACGAAATACATCCTGTGTGGGTGTCCTCTTAGGGTGGATCATGACATAACAGGCCACGTGGTAGGATAAAGCAGGAGAGTCACATTGTAGGACTGCAGGCAAATGTTGGGGGATGAGGTTAGGACAGATGAGGTGTTTGGTTTTTCGATAACATTGCCTGGCTGAGGTCATGCAAGTTCAATTGCCTATAATAAAACTGACGCATTTAAAAACTGTGTGCACGCCTAATTTAAACACATTGACATTTAGCTTTAAGTCATAGCATTAGACAGAAGAGCTGATAAAGTGGTTTGCCGGAATCTGCTTCCGTCGGTGCTAAATCTCTCCACATGCTGCTGAGGAATATTAAAACTAGTCATTACCAGGCAGAATATCATCTACATGATTATAATTCTTATCAGGTAGTAATATCTCTGGGAGCATATGTTTCAGTAACAGGTGGCCAGACATTGGAGTGACTAATGGGGTAGAATTAAATCGGGTCTGCTTATATGATGAGATTTGGGGTTATTAAAAAGCTATGTGAAGGTATAGCAGATATGTATTCTTCAAGAAACATTAGTCACCTAGAAGTGGAAAGAAGAAGACGTCTAGCGCTGTGCATTCATTATATACATTAAATTGTTTATGTCAATAATAACTTACCGTACAGTAAGTCCTAGCGGCTCAGATTTGTCAGAGCTCCAATATTTAAGCTTCTGCCTAGGCGAGATAAAGCTGAACTTCACCTACTCATCATTCGCCATGGTGCAAATGACTTTTATCAGTTAATGAGGTGGAACTTCAATCAACGACTTATTGACGTCAAAGTCTTATACATGGTTTGTGCGTTTTGGTCTACGAAAAGTGGAGCAATATACAGTATCTTTGTAGAAGTTTCAGGGTTGTCAGTAACTGCAGTCGATATTTAGGCTTATACGGATTGTGTCAGGATCTGTTCAGGGAAAAAGCGGATGGTTTTGCACACAAGTTCAATTGTTTTTTTATTTTTTTATTCTGCGATTACGTTCAGCGTTTCAGCTTTTTCAGAGCATTTGCAGTCTTTGATGTGTTTTTGACAAATGTGAAGAAAAACTGAAGAAGAACACTCAGCATCTCCTAGCAACCATCAGTGAAAAACGCATTATATCTGGATGCCTTCAGTTTTTCACAAAATCCCCATTCAGAGCGGCATAAAAAACGGACAATATAATATTGAACCTGCTGCGAATTTTCCTGAATGCAAAAGTGGTCAGTGAAAAACAAAGTTCATGTACACATACCGATTGAAATGAATGGGTCAGGATTCAGTTCAGATGCTATCCGTTCGCAACATGCATCGCATACGGACAGGAAACTCACTTGTGTGAAAGAAGCCTTAGGTACAAGATTAATACACTATTTACAAAACACCTAATAGTCTTCCAATTAGACAAGATATGGTACAATCATCACTTTTCCGGTAGTGTGTTATGGATTGCGTTAACCAACAGATTTGGCTTTGGAGTAATCCTAAGGGTGTTATCCTGGTGGTCCCCTGGCATTCACCCTTTAACTCCTCTACAGGTATCTGGACTTTGCTGCAGGGGAGCCACTAGGCCAATACTTCCTGGAATAGGCTCTGTGTGGGTAACAGGTGACCCATGGGGGAAGATAATGGCCACTGAGGGGTCAGGCAAAATTGTAGTCAGGAACAGGCCAAGTTCAGGTCTGGTGGAGTGCGTGCAATATGGGAACAAGTCCAAGGTCAGAGCAGGCAGCGTAAGGTAAGAGTACAGTAAACAGGCAGAGATTGGTCCACTGCCAGAAAACAGGAAACACCAGGTCAGGCATCCTCCCATAGGGAAAGGTGCCTGAAATACCCCAGGGTGAAGATTAGGGCGCACGTGTGCTGGTTCTTTAAGAGGTGGAGCGAGTGCCCTATGGACAGCAGCAGAGAAGCCTTGTGGAGAGAGCCAGAGCAGACCAGTCCCTGGGTCTGCTGGGAAAAAGGCAGCGAGAGGGGGGATCCGGGCCGTTGGAGGGATAAGTGGAGCAGCGAAGGTTAGCAGAAACCACTGTAACAATGACTGATGAATTATGGCACTCAGTGACCCTTCTGCCTTAGGTTACTGTCCTAAGCAAACGATTATAGGACATAATTGTATAGAACCCAAGTTTTGAAGAAAGGTAGACAGGCTAAGGAACGCATTACAATCCAAACTAAATAAAAATATTCATATGTAAAACAAATGTACACGACTATGATATCACCATAGATCCATCAAAATCCACCACACATAATAGTGCCATAAAAAAAATGAAAATATGATATTTGATCTAAAGGGTTGTAGGGTCCGTCAGCTAAGGAGGCTATCTTCATTCACAGATGATTGCAGTTCATGATCACTGGGAAAGGGAAAAGTTAGGCCTCTTGCAGACAAGAGTTGGCCACACTGTGAATCCACAGCGCAGCTCCTGGCCTGACCTCCCAGCACTGACCGGGTCACATAGCATTATATTGATTTATGATGCTATGTAACCCTTACAGTTCTGGAATGTATTGGATAACACTGGCAGCATTATGTCAGTGTTATCCAATACATTCCAGAACTGTAATGGTTACATATCATCATAAATCAATATAATGCTATGTGACCCGGGCAGTGCTGGGAGTTCAGGCCGGAAGCTGCGCTGCGGGCTCGCAGTGTGACAAACGCTTATCTGCAAAATAAAAAATTGGAAGCAGATCATGAGGAGACAAAAGGTAGAAAAGAAAAAGGGGGCTTAAAGGGAACCTGTCATGTGGATATTTGATTATAATCTAACAATTTATATACAATCATTAACTTCTAAAAAGTGCCTTAGATGTATTCACTTACTGGTGTGACAGATGGTTACCTCATAATATACACACAAAGATGCCGCATGCCGCATGCTAATGAGCTGATTTGAGTCCAGCGTGAAGTCATTGAGTCCAGCTTTTTTTAATTCAGAGCTATAGCCACTCCCCTGCCTACCTGCTGCTGATTCATATGGAAAATAACTGTCAATCAGCAGCAGGTGGGCAGGGAGAGTCAGGAGCTCATGCATATTCATGACTCATCATTATCAGCTGTAGCTTTTCAATACAAGATGTTGGCAGATTGACTGGGTCAATTAAATAAAGTGACCCAGCATTTTGCTAAGAGAATCAGTCACTTATTTATGTTGCCCTTAATTAGGACACCATAAAACTGGTGATAGGTTCCCTTTAAGTTTCTAGGATCTGAAGCAATTTTGCTATGAGACCTTATGGTTCCTTGTTACACCTGTAATTGCACTCAGCTAATGAAAGAGCCAGGGCATCCTAGTAGGTGCTGTACGTAGTTCATAGCATGATCAACATTTGATTCTACAGGAGTGCTCCTTTTAGAGTGGGGTCAACATGTACCAATTAATTCATCTGTCTGCCTCATCATTGACTATCCCTATAAACCCTCAAATCCTGACCTCATGTGGTCTCCTGAGAAGCTCTGTTTAGAAAGCATGACAAGGACTTGTATTACCATCACGTTGGAATACAGAGGATTCCATAAAGAAAACCACCTCTAATACTAAGAGTTCATCAATCAAGCACATCCAACGTAACAACCAATGTTCTGTTACATATCACCCTTTTATGTAGCCACATGTCCTGACAGATTGACAGTCAGAATATGTATTTACTTAGTAAAGTGAGCAATCCTTCTGTATTCCAGAAGACAAGCCTGCAGACGATATTCCAGATCCCCCAGGCCGCAGTCATTAGCAGCTCCTCAGCGCAGATACTTCATTAACGTTCACTTGGCCTTGTTCCCAGATGACTCATAACTCGTCTCACCTGTGAAATCCTCATATGTGCTGACGTTTCAGATTTCAGGTCCTTTATCTTCCTGAAGTATGATTAGAAGGATGTGTATACTCCGATGTTATTAAACTGAAGCATGTGCAATACATAGCATCTATTTGTAGGAGTCTTATACGATGTATTGGGGGTGTAGCCATAGGGGGTGCAGAGCTAGCAGGCCTAGGAGCCTGAAGGGGCCCAAAGACCCCTCGGCCACATAAGAAGACATCAGGATTTTACAAAGCACATGCTAGGTGTGGGGTCCAGTTACATTATTTTGCACTGGGGCCCTGGATCTTCAAGTTATGCCTCTGGATTTATTTTTGCCCTTGCCTTCAGGAGCCTAGACATTTCCATCAAAAAGGCACCCGGGTAGGTGTGTATAAACCTCTTAACAACCAGAAAGTTTCAGTCCTAAATGACCAGAATCTCTTTAGCTCACATGGTCGTTTGACAACACAATTTTTTTTATTTTTAAGCTACAACAATTTAATATAATTTTTTGCTATGAGGACTGTTTTTTAATGCCTATGTGATTTTTTTTCTTTTCTAGTTTTATTAGGAGTAAAGTGTACAAAAATGCATAGTTCTTAATGCTTTACATTTACAAACCGAGACCTCAGTAGAATTAATTTCCGTATTCCCTATTTATGTAACATATAGTCTCGGGCGAACAGGGTGTTTGAGGTAACGGTTTGGTGTGGTTATATTTCATTTGTATTTTGTATTTTATTTCCTCTAGTTACAGGGGGAAACAGCTCCATGTTATGACATTACTCAATGGCAGAGCTGACCTAGGTCCGCTAAGACCCAGAAGCAGTGCCATAATGGGTGGGAACCTGGCAATGTGATTGAGCGCTATGTCAGCAGGGAAGACAGGAGCGATTATAAACTGCTCCTGTCTTCTCCTCATTGGCCGGCTGTTTCTGACACCTGACCCTGTTAGATTGCAGGAGCAGGATCTTTACAGGGGTTGAACCCCTTTTATAAATGATGGTCTATTACTAGATGATCTGACACCCAACATCCCTGCCGATAAAGCTGTTTAGCATTAGCTCCAGCAGCGGGCGCAGACAGCTCAGTCTAGTGCATTGAGCTCATCGCTGCAGTGCTGCTCCCATTGAGTGGTGCCAATTTGTAACATTCTGTAGTCAGATTCTAGGCACAGGCACATTAGTAAATCTGGGCCGTGGCAGTTTGGTTTTTTGCAATTTTTTTAAATTTATTTTTAAATTTATTTTTATTTAAAAGGCGTAAATAAGTACAAAGGCTGTATGAGCCACACAGTGCCCCAGAACAGCAGACAATATAAAAGTACAATCTTGCCTACTTATGTACTATGTGACATAACATTTGAGTAACCGAAATAGACGGTAAGATGGTAACATAACTAGTCACTTTTATGACATGTTTTAACTATTCTACTAAGCATTATGACAAAGTATGCAAGAATTGCAGATAATATCAGAAGCCTTAACCAAAAAAAAAAGGGGAAGGATTATAGGGGAAAGGGATGTTGGATAGGAAGGGGGTGGGGAGGTAGGAGAATGGGAGTAGGGAGAGGGAGAGAGCTACCCTAGTCTACTATCAAACACAGTATCCCAATTATCTGAGTAGACCAAGCATGGAAAAGAGGAATGTGGATTAGTATGGTTTATATGGACCACATCCAACGTATGACAATTTCTCTCTTGGTGTGTATACACATATTGCTACTTAAGAAGGTCACAGGTAGTTGTTGTAGTGTTAATCGCCTCTCAAAGGTCCCTGGATCTATAGCATTTCCATTTACCCCATATTTTTAGGAATTTTCTATGGTCTCTGTATTCCTAGCTTGCCAGTTCCTCCAGGCGACAAATCTGATCAACTTTGTCTTTCCATTGATCTATTGTGGGAGCTTCTTGGTTTAGCCATTTCAGTGGGATTAAAATTCTCGCTGCTTGAATTAGGTAAGTGGTCAAATCTCTTTTTGATGGTTGCTAATCTTTCGTAGGCAGCCAGGGGAGGGCACTCTCGGGGGGTATAACTATGGAACGGGCTGTTATACTATTGATTACTCCTGAGATCCCATCTCAATAAGGTCTTATTTTGGGTCAGAACCAAAAGATATGACTCAGTATGCCCACACCAGTGTCACATCTCCAACAACTATCCGAGCTTTGGAGACCCCTAATGTACATCTGTTTAGGGGTTTTATACCATTGTGTCATCACCTTGTAAGAGTGCTCCTGTATCCGAGTGCATCGTGAGAACCCGTGGGAGTGAGAGTGGATGCGGAGGATATCAGTTTCTGTAAAGTCTCTACCCAATTCTTTGGCCCATTCATTAATATATTGGGGTATACTTTTATCTTTAGGAGCTAGCAGAAAGAGGTAAAGTTGTGATATTAACTTTTTTAGTATGGTCTCATTATGCATAAGTTTCTCTATAAAATGTCAGCAACTTTCCTCAGACAATGACTTCCCAAACAAGAATCTTCATATACAATTAAGCCATATATCACTTAGAGCATACTTTGATAGATGAGGAGAGTATTACTCACACTTTTGAAGAACCATCAGTACTTTCATAACTGTATTCTTCAAAATTAAAAATGTTGTATGGCTCGCAGGCTCATATATTCAGAGAACGCCAAGTTGTAGGACATTCAAGCGTGCTACAACTTGGCGTTCTCTGAATATATGGGCCTGCGAGGCATGCAACATTTTTAATTTTGAAGAATAAAGTTATGAAAGTACCAATGGTTCTTGAGAAATGTAAGTAATACTTTCCTCATCTTTTAAAGTAGGCTCTAAGTGATATATGGCTGAATGGTACAGTATATGAAGATTGTGAACGCTGAGTCAAAGTCAGACTCTGACTCAGCCTAGGATTGAAAATATACAGGAGTACACTTATTGATTATAGTGATTGTTCCCAATCAAGAAAACAGACTTAAAAGTAAGTGTTCAATAATTCTGATCACCAAAACATCAGGATCAACAGGAGCAAACTTAAAAAGGACCCAGCAGCTCTCCTGACAGGTTTTGCAGTTCACTTACAAAACTAATCCTGGAACATCTTTTCTTAAAAATTGTGCAGTTTTTTGTTATTCCTCCTGGAAATGTTTGAATAAATATAGTCTCTGTACACTCTGATAAAGTCCACTCAGCACTAACAGTGTCAGACTGTGAATGGACACACCTCATTGACAAGGGGTCAACATATTCATATTGTCACGGCTATGTCACGGTCGTGTTGTTGTTCACTGTGACATGATTGCCAGGCATGCTGGTTGCCTGGGGAAACATGTTGTTTGCAGCATGTGTGTACTCTTTTTCGTTTTATGGTTGGTTTTACTTCCCTGTCTGGTGTGTGTGGGGTTAACTACTTGGCTGGGTGTGGTCACTAGGTGCTTATATTGCCTTCTGCTGGTAGCAGGAGTTTAGTTGTACTCCAGCCTTGGTGTGTGCTGGAGTTATGCTCCTGTGCTGGAGATTCCATCTGTCCAGTGTGAGGGCCACCTAGTTTGACACCAATGTCTCTCCAATGTCTTCCCATTGTTGTTATGTCCTCTACCCTTCCTTATATGTCTCTTTGTATGGTGTGGGTTTTGTTGTATGTCTAGTTGTTGTTACATGTCAGGTCTGATAGTGTTTGTAGTCCAGCATGTTTTCTAGACATTTCCCCCGTCTGTCTGTGCCTTCGGTGAGAGGGCTCCAGGGTTCCCCGGAGGGGAAACCACAAGTCAGTGAGCAGCTTTGCCTGGTGCCGTCATGCATCCTGTCCGCATAGGTGTCCAGGTAGTTATTGGTGTTGTTGTTCCATCCTGTTGCTGCGGCAGGTATGTGCTAGTTGTTCTGGTATCTTGTATCACTGGGTTCTTACCTGCTGATCCAGTTGCTGTTCACTGTCTTCTCCTCTCCTTGCTGCTAGGCTAGTAGAGACTCCTGTTCATCATTGTTGTGGACAAACAGGGTGTCTCAGTCCTGACTTTATTCCAGGGATATTCAAAGTCAGCTAGGGCCCAGATTCCTGTGTATGAGCCCTCCTACCATCTGTGTCCGCTCATACGGATAGGAGTCAGGGCAAGGATTAGGAATGATTTAGGAGGTGACCTACTCCCTTATCCCGGCATCCAGGCCTAGTTACTGTTCCGTTTTCCTTTCGGTATACAGTGTGGAGTTTTCCCCCACTCCACATCGTGACAGTATGTCAAACTAGCTGGCCCTCACACTGGACAGATGGAATCTCCAGCAAAGGAGCATAACTCCAGCACACATCAAGGCTGGAGTACAACTAAACTCCTGCTACCAGCCAAAGGCAATAAAAGCACCTAGTGACCTCACCCAGCCAGGTAGCTAACCCCACACACACCAGACAAGGAAAGGGCAACCAACCATAAAGGGGAAGAGTACACACATGCTGAAAATAACACGTTGCCCCAGGCAACCAGCATGCACGGCAATCATGTCACTGGGAACAACAACAAGACCGTCACACAGCCGTGACACATATATTTTCAATTGAAATAACAGAGGAACTGCTCAAAGATAAAAATCTTCTGAATTGTTATTTTATTAGGAAATGTTAAGAACAGATGTCCAAGGAGAACAATTTCCTTTTTAAAGTGGAAATCCAGCTGAAAGGGTATTCTATCATACTATAGATAGATGATTGGATATGGCGAATACATGAGCTTCACTGCTGCTTCATTCACACCGGAAACTCCGACACCTTGTTCTTTGGTCAGTGGGAGTAACAGCAGTCAGACCCCCACTGATCAAATACCTATCCCTTGCCCCCAAAACCCATATGGACCTTCATTCCAAACTGTTAATTTAATCATAACTTCTAGCAGGAATAATAGAGTAATGCACAATATATAAGAATAGATGCTCCACAATTGTTATTACATGGGCGGTGTAAATCATGTCAGGAGAAGTGACAGGTCCTTCTTAAGATACGCTAGCAATAAAGACATTTGGCTGTAAAGTTGTACATAAGTCTTTAGTGTATGTTTATATGAAGTGGCTGAGGTATGGTTAAAACCGCATTAAAACTGCATCAGAAAAAAATGCAATGCAGTTTCCATACAGTTTTTGATATAGATATATTTTTTACAAAGTATGGCCTCATGCACACTAACGTTGTTTGGGTACGCATCTGAGCCGCATTCACTTCAATGGGGACCTATTCACTTCAATGGGGCCACTAAAGATGTGGACAGCATTCCGTGTGCTGTCCGCATCCGTTGGTCCGTTCCGTGGCCCCGCAAAAAGCAAATAAAAAAGAAGAAGGCAACTGAATAAAAAAATTGTATCACGGCTTTTCAGATATGATTTTCATGCGGATTTAAGGGGATCTCCAACTGCTACGTGTGAACATAACCTAAAAGTATTGGTAAAACCAGCATGCATAAAATGATGGTAAGAAAGTGGATGATCATTTTTGGACATTTGACTGATTGGTGCCAACGTTAGGACGTATTACATGAAAAAAAAAACACTTAAAAATAATAAACCACAAATTGAAAATGTATGCCTGTCATGCATTCAATGCAAGGTTTCAATTACATACACCATTAGTGCTGTTTGTCTTTTCTCGAGTGATGAAGGAGCAGTGGTTAATGGAATATAAATAATGAGATATTTTAATGCATCGCTCAGACATTCTGTCTGCATGTGTATGATTAGAAATGTCACTCCTTGTATGCAGCTCCTATGTACAGAAATGTAAAGCAAAATAACTTTATGACAGATTATACCTCCACGCAGTGTACACAGGCCCGATTTATTACCGCCATATACGTATATCACAATATTTAACATACACGGTGACTTTTCCACCTTTGACCCATCTAGAGAAGGATCGCAACATGATCATTGTTAATGTTTTGACCCACAAAACAGACATTGTCCGATTTTTTGGTAAGTGTGTACAGTATGTCACCCCAAACATAAATGTTTTTTTTCACTACTTCTACCATGGCCTTATTGCCTTTCACACTACTAAAAAAATCTCTATACTTGGATGATAAATATCCTAGAAGAGAAGAGGCGTCTAAAGTTAAAGGGGTTGTACCACGAAAAATATAATTGCATGTAATTTAAACCTTAGTTATAGCCACTGAGTTATTCAATAACTTATATCTGTATAGCGCCACCTGCTGATTCTTCTTTTTCTTATTTCTTGTCCTCCTCACTGAGGTGGTCACACATGCTCAGTTTAAATCTTCAACTGCCACTAGCTGTATATACTGTTGAAAGCTTAGGCAGTTGCAGAGAAAGAGCTACAGAAAAAGCTGAGCTGGCAGCCTGAAACAGAACAATTGGAATAATCAGTGGGGGGATCTCTGGATCCATGTGGGGTACAGGTCCTGTTCTATCTTAACTGCCAACAGTCCTGAATTTGCAGGGACTGTTTATAATTTTCATACGCAGACTGTCATGGGCTCATACACAGGTGGGGTTTGTGTAAGCCCCACCCAGAAGTGGGCAGTCCCAGATTTGGTGTACTGGGGTAGGTCTTATATGTTCTGAATTTACCTATACTAATGTTGGTAAGTATGAAATAGCGTTCCTGCACTTGTGACAACAGCGATTTTACAGGTTACACAATGCCATCTGCCAGTGATATTCATGGGAGAATTAGAGGATTTATTTGTGGGGCGAATATTAACCACTGAATAAACTACTTTAAGAGAGAATGTTAAAAAAAGAGGAACCTTTCACCTGTTTCTGACCAATGTTAATAGAAAATCCTTACAGTATGTTGAGGTTAGGCTAAGGCTGGGTTCGCATTATGTTATTAGCTATCCGTCATTAGGATTCCCGATGTATACTTATGATGGGAAGCTGTATATCCCACAACAGTGAGATACGATGCTGATATGTCTCATCCTACCTAGCAGGAGGCTCACAGCGCAGGGGACACTGAGCAGATAGGAGTCACATGACCATCCTTATTATGGCCCCTTCCCCTGCTTTGTCAGTTAACCTTTTCCCATGCAGTTCTGCAGTTCACAAGCTGCAGTTTCCCCTCCTATCAGCTCCGCCCCCCCAGCGGGACATGAGGATTTCTATTTTCACTGCACTGTGCCTTTGCAGCCCCCCGATGGGAGAGGGAGAGAGCCCCCAGACAGCCCCCCTCCTTACCCTTCCCCGTCTGCGCAGTTGTGGCCACAACTGAGCAGACGGGGAAAGTTCCCATGGCAACAGGACGCCTTCTCAGGCATCCTGCTGTCCATGGTGTTGAACAGATCTGTGCTAAAGGCATAGATCTGTTCAGACAAAGTGTAAGTAAAATACAGTACAAAACACTATATAGTGTATTGTACTGTATTATACAGACATCAGACCCACTGGATCTTCAAGAACCAAGTGGGTCTGGGTAAAAAAAAAGTGAAAAAAAAGTAAAAATCAAAAAACACATTTATCACTGATTATGGACGCGGTATCGTCGCGTCCGTAACGACCTGATCTATAAAACGGTCATGTTCATTTCCCCGAACGGTGAACGCCATAAAAATAAAAAATAAAAAACTATGATGAAATTGAAATTTTGCCCACCTTACTTCCCAAAAAAGGTAATAAAAGTGATCAAAAAAGTTGCATGTACGCCAAAATTGTAACAATAAAACCGTCATCTCATCCCGCAAAAATCATACCCTACCCAAGATAATCGCCCAAAAACTGAAAAAACTATGGCTCTTAGACTATGGAGACACTAAAACTTTTTTTTTTTTTTTAAATGAAATCATTGTATAAAATTTACATAAATAAAAAAAAATTATACATATTAGGTATCGCCGTGTCCGTGACAACCTGCTCCATAAAATTACCACATGATCTAACCTCTCAGATGAATGTTGTAAGTAACAAAAAAAAACGTGCCAAAAAAGCTATTTCTTGTTACCTTGCCTCACAAAAAGTGTAATATAGAGCAACCAAAAATCATATGTACCCTAAACTAGTACCAACAAAACTGCCACCCTATCCCGTAGTTTCTAAAATGGGGTCACTTTTTGGGAGTTTCTACTCTAGGGGTGCATCAGGGGGGCTTCAAATGGGACATGGTGTCAAAAAAAACTGTCTAGCAAAACCTGCCTTCTAAAAACCATATGGCATTCCTTTCCTTTTGCGCCCTCCCGTGTGCCTGTACAGTAGTTAACGACCACATATGGGGTGTTTCTGTAAACTACAGAATCAGGGCCCTAAATAATGAGTTTTGTTTGGCTGTTAACCCTTGCTTTGTAACTGGAAAAAAAATATTAAAATAGAAAATCTGCCAAAAAAGTGACATTTTGAAATTGTATCTCTATTTTCCATTAAATCTTGTGCAACACCTAAAGGGTTAACAAAGTTTGTAAATTAAGTTTTGAATACCTTGAGGGGTGTAGTTTCTTAGATGGGGTCACTTTTATGGAGTTTCTACTCTAGGGGTGCATCAGGGGGTTTCAAATAGGACATGGTGTAAATAAACCAGTCCAGCAAAATCTGCCTTCCAAAAACCAAACGGCGCACCTTTCACTCTACGCCCCGCTGTGTGGCCGTACAGTAGTTTACGGCCACATATGGGGTGTTTCTGTAAACGGCAGAGTCAGGGCAATAAAGATACAATCTTGTTTGGCTGTTAACCCTTGCTTTGTTAGTGGAAAAAATGGGTTAAAATGAAAAATTTGGCAAAAAAATAAAATTCTCAAATTTCATCCCCATTTGCCAATAACTCTTGTGCAACACCTAAAGGGTTAACTAAGTTTGTAAAATCTGTTTTGAATACCTTGAGAGGTGTAGTTTATAGAATGGGGTCATTTTTGGGTGGTTTCTATTATGTAAGCCTCGCAAAGTGACTTCAGAGCTGTAGTGGTCCCTAAAAATTGGGTTTTTGTAAAGTTCTGAAAAATTTCAAGATTTGCTTCTAAACTTCTAAGCCTTGTAACATCCCCCCAAAATTAAATATCATTCCCAAAATAATTCAAACATGAAGTAGACATATGGGGAATGTAAAATCATTACAATTTTTGGGGGTATTACTATGTATTACAGAAGTAGAGAAACTGAAACTTTGAAATTTGCTAATTTTTCCAAATTATGGGTAAATTAGGTATTTTTTTTATGCAAAAAAAATTTTTTTTTACTTCATTTTACCAGTGTCATGAAGTACAATATGTGATGAAAAAACAATCTCTGAATGGCCTGGATAAGTCAAAGCGTTTTAAAGTTATCACCACTTAAAGTGACACTGGTCAGATTTGCAAAAAATGGCCTGGTCCTTAAGGTGAAATAGGGCTGTGTCCTTAAGGGGTTAAGGAGTGGCTCTGTAAGAAGCATTTCAAGGTCCTGGAGTGGCCTAGCCAGTTTCCAGATCTGAACCCAATCGAAAATATTTGGAGGGAGCTGAAACTCAATGTAGCCCAGCGACAGCTCGAAACCTGAAAGATCTGGAGAAGATCTGTGTGGAGGACTGGGCCAAAATCCCTGCTGCAGTGTGTGCAAACTTGGTCAAGAAATACAGAAAATGTCTGACCTCTGTAATTACAAACAAAGGCTTCTGTACCAAATATTAAGTTCTCTTTTTCTATTGTATCAAATACTTATTTCATGCAATAAAATGCTAATTAATTATTTACAAACCATACAATGTGATTTTCTGGATTTTTTTTGTTTTAAATTTTGTCTCTCACAGTTGAAAAAATTACAAACCTCTCCATTCTTTGTAGGTGAGAAAACTAGCAAAATCGCCAGTGTATCAAATACTTATTTTCCCCACTGTTTATAGAGAGAGATATGTTAGATAGATAATAGATAGATTTAAAAAAAAAAGTCTGGGCAGCACTGCAATCCCACTTGTGTGTGTAGAGGGCCAGCGGCTGTGGGGACGATCCACCCCTAAAATAATCAAAAAAATGAAGAAATTCCACGGCACATCCAGGGCGTAAAATTCAAATGTAGGCTTTATTCACCTGGTGAATAAAGCCTACATTTGAATTTTACGCCCTGGATGTGCCGTGGAATTTCTTCATGTTTTAGATAGATAGATAATAGATCGATAGATAGATAATGTAGAGATAGATAGATAATGTAGAGATAGATAATAGATAGATAGATATCAGCTAGATAGATAGATAGATAATGTATAGATAATAGATAGATAGATAGATAGATAGATAGATAGATAGATAGATAGATAGATATACAATTGCAGATACAGCAGCAGCACAGTCATATGGTGTGGACTGGGTGCAATTCCTCTAGGAAGGCAGGCTTCTCCTCCACTAGGCCGAAACGTTGCTTGGGGATGAAAGTTTGGGGTCTTCACCCTTTCACACTACTCTGGAGTGCTGCCTTGTTCTTTGGACGTATAGATAGATAGATAATGTATAGATAATAGATAGATAATGTATAGCTAGATAGATAGACTTATTTTTATTAGCAGGTCCTCTCACCTGTTAGCTGGCGGCGATGCGGTCTGAAGATTGGGCACTTATAGAGGGTCATGTGACCAGTCCTGTACATATACGACCTCCCTTTACTTGCACTGTGGGCGGACAGGGGAACTAGCGCCTCAGCAGCCAGTATACAGTGGAAGTTAATGGAAACTACTAATGTATGGGATTTGTCACATGACGGTCCATCAGTGACCATTTTGGGTCTGCAGAGCCGGCAAGCAGATAAGAACAAGAAATAAGAAGCATATTAAACCATCATACTCATAATATAATAACCATAATATATAGCGGCCAGCCCCATTAAGGCCTAAAACGCATCTAGTCATGAAAGGGTCTAATTTATATATTAAAGAGACACTAAACATTTGACTGCAACAGACTTTCCATGAGAATCCTGCTTCTGATGAAACAACAATTAACACGTCAATGCGCTGACACCCCGGAGCTGGTTGAGTCGCTGGTGATCTCCATGGTAACAAATGTGGAAACTCTTGTTTAAGGCCAATCAGTAGATAACAGATGACGGCGAACAATGAAAAAGTCAGGTCTGAAGAACCCGTCCAGCAGATTCCTCACACAATCGGCTGCGATTAGGATCTTTATTGCTCTTGGCATTATCGTTTCAAGAAGCTGGCTGCTGCGGCTTTCATTTGGCTGTAAGAGAAATTGAATGGCCGTGGATGTGAGAACACTGGGAAGCTGAAATGTGATGCTGCTGCTTAGCTCTGCTTACACGGACCCGCATTTTTCTTGAAAACTCAATAGGAGTCATTTAGTAAAGAGCATCTCCAGCTAAAAACGATAATGTGACTGAGCTGCTGAATCCTAATGTGCAATGGCTAAAGACCGGCCAGAGATCGAACCGAACTACCAGGCTGCATCACTCCCCAAACACTTGGACAGAGTTACAGAATTTAGATAAAAGCTGGGACTTGTAGTTCCATAATACTAAAGACTACTAAATACTGCAAATATGCCTGGACTCGGCTGTTCAAATACCGCTGCCCAGACTTGGACTGGCCCACAGGGAAACAGGGGAATCTCTCGGTGGGCCCCTGAGAAAGGTGGGCCCCCAGTCCACCAGCAAAGCATCTCAAATAACCTACATGAATATAAAAAACTGGGTAGACTATCCAGTTTATTATTATAGACGCATCGGAAGGTAAAGATGGCCTCTATAGAGGCAGGCCAAACAGTATCTTCTTTTTCCTGGGACCCTCCTTTTGAAGTTGTTGCAGGGACCCCCATAATCAATCATTTTGTAGCGTCTTGTTGCTGTCTGCCTCTGTGTGGGCAGGTAATATTTGCATGTCGCTGTACAGTGAGCCCCCAGAATGAGTTTTATTGGTGGGTCCTAGGTATCCCAGTCCGACACACCCTCTGCATGCCTTTTTTGCCGGGTAGCGGACGTATCTCTCCCGGATCCCATTATAGTCAATGTGGCTGGTGTGGCTGGTGGACATTCTGGTAACGTCCGGCAATGCTGGAACAGCCTGTCAGAACTCCAGATGCTAATGTGAAGCAGGCCACAATTTTGGCAGCGATTACAGTCTCCAGTCTTCTTGGCTATGATGCCACAAGGTTTGCACACTGGGATTTGGAGATTTTTAGCCATTTATCTCTGCAGATCTTCTTAAGTTCTAGATCTGCAGAGTCTTCAGCCCAAGTCTGAGGTCCAGAGAACTCTGGATCAGGTTTTCATGAAGAATATTTTTGTACTTAGCTCCTTTCACCTTTCTTTTAACTCTGACCAGTCTACCGCTCCCAGCCCCCGAAAGACACCCCCACAGAATGATGCTACCACCACAATACTTCAATGTAGGGATGGTATTGGGCAGTGCCTCTACCTGTAATTGAGCCCAAAAAGTTCAATCTTGGTTTCTTCAGACCACAGAATCTTTATTTTCACAGTGTCAGAGTCCTTTAGGTGCTTTATTTTGCAAATTCCAAGCAGGCTTTTGTGTTGTTTGGTTAATGGAGTGCTGCAGTGATGGTTGACCTTCTAGACGTTTCTCCTATCTGCACACAGGATCTTTGGAACTCTGCCACAGTGATCATTGGGTTCTTGGTCACCTCTCTTACCAAGGCCCTTCTCCCCCAATTACTTACTTTGATGGGGCAACAGCTCTAGGAAGAGTCTTGGTTGTTCCAAACAACTTATATTTAAGAAAACTCTTAGGCCTCTTTCACACGGGCGTCATTTTTTTTGCCCGGATAAGAGCCGGGTGCGTTGCGGGAAAATGCGCGATTTTTTCTGCGCAAGTGCAAAACATTGTCATGCTTTGCACTCGCGTGAGAAAAATCGCGCATGTTTGGTACCCAAACCCGAACTTCTTCATAGAAGTTCGGGCTTGGGATTGATGTTCTGAAGATTGTATTATTTTCCCTTATAACATGGTTATAAGGGAAAATAATAGCATTCTGAATACAGAATGCATAGTAAACCAGCGCTAGAGGGGTTAAAAAAAAATAAAAAATAATTTAACTCACCTTAGTCCACTTGCTCGCGAAGCCCGGCATCTCCTTCTGTCTCCGCTGCTGATGAACAGGACCTGGGGTGAGCTGCTCCATTAAATACAGGTTAAAGACCTTCGATGACGTCACTCCGGTCATCACATGGTACGTCACATGATCTTTTACCATGGTGATTCACCATGGTAAAAGATCATGTGATGACCGGAGTGACGTCATCGAAGGTCCTTAAGCTCTATTTAATGGAGTAGCTCACCCCAGGTCCTGTTCATCAGCAGCGGAGACACAAGGAGATGCCGGGCTTCGCGAGCAAGTGGACTAAGGTGAGTTAAATATTTTTTTATTTTTTTTTAACCCCTCTAGCGCTGGTTTACTATGCATTCTGTATTCAGAATGCTATTATTTTCCCTTATAACCATGTTATAAGGGAAAATAATAATGATCGGGTCTCCATCCCGATGGTCTCCTAGCAACCATGCGTGCAAATCGCACGGCATCCGTACTTGCTTGCGGATGCCATCCGATTTTCACACACCCCATTCATTTCTATGGGGCCTGCGTCACGTCAAAATCGGAAAATATAGAGCATGCTGCGATTTCAACTGAACGCACAAGTGATGCGTTAAAAACATCGCTCATGTGCACAGCCCCATAGAAATGAATGGGTCAGGATTTAGTGCGGGTGCCATACGTTCGCCGCACGGATCGCACCCGCACGGAAAACTCGCCCGTGTGAAAGGGGCCTTACTGTGCTCTTGGGAGTTTTCAGTGCAGCAGAATTTTTTTTACCCTTCTCCACTCAATCTCGTCTCTGAACTCTACATGAAGTTCTTTCCACTCATGGCTTGGATTTTGCTCTGATATGAATTTACCACAGGTGGACTCCAATCAAGGATTAGAACATCTCAAAGGTGATCAAGAGAAATGGGAGGCCTCTAAAGCTGAATTTCAAGATTCATAGAAAAGGGTGAATCCATGCACAATTTTTGTTTTTCTTTTTCAATAATTTTGAAACATTTCTAAAATTCCCATTATGGTGTATTGAGTAGAAATTTAAGTGGGGAAGGAGACTTATTTTATTTTTTTAATTTTTATTTTAGCACAAGGCCACAACATAACAACATGTGATAAAAGTGAAAGGGTCTGAAGACTTCCCAAATGCACTGTATAATAATACATGATACTAACATATTCAATGCCTACATTCACAGATTTTAAAATTGTTTAGCTTAATCAAGGCAGAGTTTTCCAGCAGTGATGTGCCACTTCGGGACACGTCACCAAAGTGAACAGTCACTGGCTGCAGCAGCGCATGTCACCCATCTGTGCGGAAGTTGACAAATAGGGAAAGGAACACCAGTGAAGAAAGACAGGGAGCTAGAAAGGAGCAGCGCACAGCAGGTGAATATGGATCTCTACACAGGCCACACAGGCAATCCAGGCTGGGTGTAAAGTAAAAAAAAAAGATCCTGGACAACCCCTTTGAGGTCCTTCAGTCAGCTAGTGCCAGAATCCAGAGTTTTAATAGAAATTATTAGACACATATAAGGCTCCCATCTAGTGCTATTATATAGTTTTCTGCTGGAGATTTTGATTCTAGAATGTGCATACCCTACTTATATCCATATCATACTGTACATTGTAAACATAAAGGGAAACATAATACTCGCTATTTACAACGGATAATGTACAAAGCAGACAGATGTGAACCTTTTATTATACTCTGTGTTCCCAGTTGAACAGGTTTTGTATTAAACACGTCATTGCATTTGAAGGCAGCATTCAGTATTGTACTACAAGAAAGACATGAATAGTACAAGTGCTGCAATCTATAAATCCTCTATGGTGCTATAAAATACTGTCAATCAGAACAATGAGTAGAGAATGATACCCACACCTTCCATGCAATATGGCCAATGCAGTGTTCTATTTCGATAATGATTGGCTCTATAGCATCAAATGATCACTCTGATTACAGTTTATTTCGAATATTATAACATTGTCATTTTTAATCATTTCTGTATATTTGCTATATGTCTGTGGTGAGTGGTTAAAAGTGCCGCTATATGTAGAGCCAATGGGATTCCTCATTGGCGGTGGATTTTTAGGTGCGTACAAAGCTGTTTGTTTGATTACTAGTCTATTGTGCCTAGGGAATGACCCTCTGCCAGAATTACAACTGGCACATACTGGATAGCTGACCGAAGGACTTTAAACTGACACTTCTATCAAAAATGTTAGCATGTATTAACAACCTACACTGTCTGCTGACCATATCATCATTTTTAGGGTCCATTCACACGTCCGCAAATGGTTCCGCATCCGTTCCGCAATATCAGGAACGGGTGCGGACCCATTCATTCTCAATGGGGCAGAACGGGATGCGGAGAGCACACTATGTAATCACCGCATCCGCATTTCTGGAGTGCGGCCCCGAACTTCTGGGCTTCGGCCCCGAACTTCCGGGACGCGGCTCCGCAAAAAAATAGAACATGTCCTATTCTTGTCCGCAATTGCAGACAAGAATAGGCATTTTCTATCGGGGGTGCCGGCCGGGTGTATTGCGGATCTGCAATACACCACGGACGTGTGAATAAACCCTTAGGCATATTTTTCAAGCTGTATAAACCTGAATGCATATTGTATTGAAGTATATCAGGTGATGTGTATTTGTGTAATGAGGGAGGGTGTGGCCTAAGGAGATCAAGACTCTATATCAAGGTGTGCATAATTATTAAGCAGCTTGTTTTCCTTTTGCAAAATAGGCCAAAAAAGAGATTTAACTGACTCTGAAAAGTCTAAAGCGGTTAAAAGTCTTTCAGAGGGATGTAACACTCCTGAAATTGCTAAGATATTGGGGGTGATCACAGACACATCAAACGTTTTGTAGCAAATAGTCAACAGGGTCGCAAGAAACGTGTTCAGAAAAAAAGACGCAAATAAATGCCAAAGATTTGAGGAGCATCAAACGTGAAACGACCAGGACGCCATTATCCTCCAGTGCTGTCATATTCGCGAGCGGCAACCTCCCTGGAGTGCCCAGAAGTACAAGGTGTTCAGTGCCCAGAGACATGGCCAAGGGAAGGAAGCCTGAAACCGACCACCACTGAACAAGACACAGAAGTAGAAACATCAAGACCGGCCAAGACAGATCTGAAGAAAGATTTTTCAAAGGTTTTATGGAGATGAGATGAGAGTGACACTTGACGGACCAGATGGGTGGTCCCGTGCCTGGATCAGTAACAGGCACCGAGATTCACTCCGACTCAGACACCAGTAAGGTGGGGGTGGGGTACTGCTATGGAGAACCTCTTACTGCATGTGTCTTGCTGATGAAGAGTTCATAGAAATAAATCTTTTTAAATATTATTCTCCACAAATTTCCATGAACCTGGTGAATCAATTCTATCATCTCAGATAAAAAGGTAACTATATGCACGACAAGAATGGTAATAAAGGAGATGATCTTAAAATTAATAAACCAACGAAACTATGATTAATGAAAATGTCATCAGTTCAAGGATCATGGGACTGCAGCAGAAAGGATGAGAAACCATATAGGATCATTGCAGGTGCCAATATTTGGTATTTAAAAATGCAGTAAAAATGGTGAGTTTGTAGTAAAATACTCGTTCCAGATTTTCAGTACTATACCTTTCTGAGCATACACACCAGCAGAAGGGCACCATTCTCAGAATCCGTGGCGTACCTCTAATAGAGGCAGACCACGCAGCTGCTATGGGGCCCCCTAATTATGCTAAATAAATATAGCTGCTTCTAACCTGAGTCCATGTGTGAGGTTTGGGCCCTGCTTACTGGCTTTCTGCAGCCCCTGTGCTTGGCTCCGAAGGGGTCGGACCCAGGCTGGCTCCCCTCCCCCTTACACAGTTCACGTCCTGCCCACAGTCACTGTCCTTCCCCATAACATAGAGTGTGTCTGGCACTGGCTGATTTACCAATCAGCATTTAGCAATGTGGGCGCTCTGTTGAGTGGCTAGCCTCGCAGTGCACCTAGCAAGGGAATATGTGCTGGAACAGGACTGCCACTGGCTAGCCCTGCTGTGAACTGACCTGACTGCTGTGATCAGCATCATCTCCCAGGCTCCAGACAAATGTCAGTCATCTGCAGTGTGTGTGAAGATCGGCCCTGTCTGCCTCTCTGTGACCAGCAAGCCACGGGGCACACAGTAAGTCAGCAGCCCTGTGCACTGCTGTTTCTTTCAAATAAAAAGTTGGGCCCAGGAGCACTGCTTGTCCACACTATAAGCAGCAGCAGGCACAGCAGGGCAGACAGTGCAAGGTATACTTCATAAGAGGGCTAGGATGGCACTGGCATTGTTCATAAGGGGGGCTATGGTGGAACTGGTACTGTTCTTATGGGGGTCTATGGTGGCAGTGGTACTGTTCTTAAGGAGGGCTATGGTGGCACTGGCATTGTTCATAAGAAGAGCTCTGGTGGCACTGGCACTGTTCTTAAGGAGGACAATGGTGGTACTGGCATTGTTCTTAAGGAGGGCTATGGTGGCACTGGTATTGTTCATAAGAGGAGCTCTGGTGGCACTGGTACTGTTCTTAAGGAGGGCTATGGTGGCACTGGCATTGATCATAAGAGGGCTATGGTGGCACTGGCATTGTTCATAAGGGGGGCTATGGTGGAACTGGTACTGTTCTTATGGGGGTCTATGGTGACAGTGGTACTGTTCTTAAAGAGGGCTATGGTGGCACTGGTATTATTCATAAGAGGAGCTCTGGTGGCACTGGTACTGTTCATAAGGAGGGCTATGGTGGCACTGGCATTGATCATAAGAGGGCTATGGTGGCACTGGCATTGTTCATAAGGGGAGGCTATGGTGGCACTGGTACTGTTCTTATGGGGGTCTATGGCGGCAGTGGTACTGGTTTTAAGTAAGGCTATAGTGGCACTGGTATTGTTCATAAGGGGAGCCCTATTGGCACTAGTCCTGTTCTTAAGGAGGGCTATGGTGGCACTGGCATTGTTCATAAGAGGTCTATGGTGGCACTGGCATTGATCATAAGATGGCTATGGTGGCACTGGCATTGTTCATAAGGGGGGGCTATGGTGGCACTGGTACTGTTCTTATGGGGGTCTATGGCGGCAGTGGTACTCTTTTTAAGTAGGGCTATAGTGGCACTGGTATTTTTCATAAGAAGAGCCCTATTGGCACTAGTACTGTTCTTAAGGAGGGCTATGGTGGCACTGACATTGTTCATAAGAGGGCTATGGTGGCACTGGCATTGTTCATAAGGGGTGCTATGGTGGCAGGGGTACTGTTCTTAATGAGGGCTATGGTGGCACTGGTATTGTTCGTAAGGGGACTATGGTGGCACTCGGACAGTTCACAAAGGGGGGCTATGGTGGCATTGATTCATAAGTGTGCTATGGTGGCACTGGTACAGTTCAAAAGTGGGGCTATGGTGGCACTGGTACGCTTCAGAAGACGGTTTATGGTGGCAATGGTACAGTTCAAAAGGGTGCCATGGTGGCACTGGTGTAGTTCATAAGGGGGCCTATGGTGGCACAAGTGTATTTAATAAGGGTTACTATGGTGGTACTATTTTTAAGGGGGGTTATGGTGGCACTAATACAGTTTATAAGAGGGGTGAGCTATGGGGGCATACACAGCAGCAGAGCAAACAACAGGCATAGTTCATAAAGGTGACTGCCAGCGCTGTAAGCTTAAAGTGTACCTAACCTAATGTACCTGCTAAAGCCCGGCATACATGGGCACAGGCAGGAGGCAATGTCTCATGTGAGCTGCTGCCCTGCACTTAATCTGCTAATAGCTGGCATTCAATGCCACTACATGTATTTTATTTTTTATCCTTGTTTGATTAGGTTATTTAGAGTATATTTTATTTCTTTGTTTGTGGGTGAAAAGGGGGCGTGGCCATGGAGCCGCCAGTGTAAGTAGTGGGAGGAGCCATGTGTGGGTAGTGGGAGGGACCAGGTGTGGTTAGTGGGAGGGGCTAAGAACAGGGCATAGGGGCCCGATTCTGATTTTTGCTATGGGGCCCAATGATTTCTATGTACGCCCCTGCTCAGAGTGGTAGATTCCTGTACAGGAACATTCTGATACAAGGCACATACAAGTGATACCGTAGGTAAGTCTGGAAATTGATCCTGTTAAATTAGCCCATCTGTCACCTTCCAGTACAAGGAATTAGAGCAGTCTTCAATATTTCACTTCTTAATTAAACTTTAGATAATGTCAGCTTAAAATTGAAATCAGACAGCACAATCCATAACCTTCACCCAACTTGAAACTTCTTGCCACAGTGATTAGTTATGCTAATAGCAGGGCTTAATACCAATCCACATGGCTTTGTCATGCATGAAAGGGCAAGGTCATCATTTCAACTAAAAGTGGCATTACGACACTTTGTGACATAGCTCCAGGAATATTTACACCTGGGTTAAGAAATAACAACATAAATTACTACCATACTTTAATAAAGTGGAAAAAAATCATAAAAATAGCACTAAAACTATTTTCAGGTTTTAGGATCCATACTTCAAAGCCCTGCTCACCAAACCTCCACATCTTCAAATGTAATACGGATCCTTAGAGATTTCTTAGGCCAACATATAAAGCATCAATGAAGCAACTGTTACATCTGCTGTGGATCTATTCTTCTGGGTAGGCATGGGCACGACTCCACCCATTCTCCTATTTCTGCTCCAGGGGCTCAGACCCACTGATCTTCATCTGCTTCCTTGTGGTGGGCCTGGCTTCCAAAGTTGTCTTCCTCATCTCCCCATGCAGACCGCAACCTGCTTCTTTCTGGAAAGCCTCTACCCTCTGCCTGTAGGGCGTGCATGTGCACCCTAATTCACACCCGCCTATGGCTGGCCACCCTTGGGTACTTAAGGCACTTTCCTCTATGGGAGGGTGCCTGAGCAATAGGCTGTCTAGCTTGCTCATTCCTTGCAAAAGTGTAATGTATTTGTTTGTCTGCCCATGTACTGACTTCTGTCCTTTTCTCAGATTCCTACCCTCCACTGTCTGACCTGTGTCTGATCTCTGTACTGACCCTTCACTGCCTATCCAGACCTTAGACTGTTTATTGGATTGCTCATACTCTGCCTGCCCTGACATTGGCCTGGCCTTGTCTATCGTCTTGCCTGATATTTCCGTGAGCTGTACCATTGCCTTTGACTCCTGTGGGTCAGCTGTCAATAACATAGAGACTATTCCAGGAGGTAGTGGCCTGGTGGTTCCCCTACAATGAACTCCAGATCCCTATAATTGGGTTAATGGGTGAATACCAGGGTACTGCCAGGAAAATGCCGATAGGATCAGTCCAAAGCCAAATCTGTTGGCTCACACAGTGGTTCCACACCCACTACAGTAACATATTCTCTAATAGAACTAATACTTGTTGGAACAATGCTTGTGTAATACAATCATGTGTTTGAGATCTTATTAACCCCTTCAGGACACAGCCATTTTTTGCCTTCAGGACGCAGCCTAATTTTGCAAATCTGACATGCGTCACTTTATGTGGTAATAACTTTAAAACGCTTTTACTTATCCAGGCCATTCCGAGATTTTCTCGTCACATATTGTACTTCATGACAGTGGCAAAATTGAGTCAAAATATTTCATTTTTATTTATAAAAAAATACAAAATTTACCAAAAATGTGAAAAAAAAATCCAAATTTGCAAATTTCAATTTCTCTACTTTTATAATGGATAGTAATACCTCCAAAAATAGCTATTACTTTACATTCCCCATATGTCTACTTCATGTTTGGATAATTTTGAAAATTACATTTTATTTTTTTTAGACATTAGAAGGCTTAGAAGTTTAAAAGCAAATCTTGAAGTCACTTTCCGGGGGCTTACATATTAGAAACCATCCATAAATCACCCTATTTTAGAAACTACACCCTCAAGCTATTCAAAACTGATTTTAGAAACATTGTTAACCCTTTAGGTGCCCCACGAGAATAAAAGAAAAATGGGAATAAAATTTGAAAATTTTACCTTTTTTTAGTAGATTTTAAATTTTAATCTATTTTTTTCTGTAAAACATCAAGGGTTAACAGCCGAACAAAACTCAAAATCTATTACCCTGAATCCTAAGTTTACAAAAACACCCCATATGTGCTCAAAAATGATGTATGGGTGCACAGCAGGCTTCAGTGGAAGGAGCACTATATGGCTTTTGGAGAGCGGATTTAGCTGGAATGGTAATTGGGAGCTATGTCATATATCAAGATACGCTGAGGTGGCCCTACAGTGGAAACCCCCAAAAAGTGACCCCATTCCAGAAACTACACCCCTCAAGGAATATTTTGAGGTGTGCAGTGAGCACTTTGACCCATCAGGTCTTTCACAGAATTAGGAAACACTTGGCTGTGAATAGGAAAAAATAAAAAAAATTCCAGAAAAAGTTGCTTTGCACCCACATTTTTCACTTTTCCAAAGGGTAACAGGACAAAATGCACTCCACATTTTGTTCGCCATTTCCCCCCGAATACGGCAACTCCCCATATGTGCTCAAAAAATAATGTATGGGTGCACAGCAGGGCTCTAGAGTCAAACAGCAAAATATGGATTTTGCTGACCTGAATTGGCAGACATTGATTTTAGATGCCATGTCGCATTAAAAAAATTCCTGAGGTCCCCAGAAATTCAAAACCCCAAGAAGTGACCCTATTTTGGAAAGAGCACCCCCGTACGAACATTTTAAGTGGTGGAAAGGGTACATTTCAGCAAACAGGTGTCTTACAGAAGGCAGAAACACTTGTTAAAGGATTTCAAAGCACACAATTCTGAAAATGAAAAATTACTAGCAGACCCCAATTTCTCCCTTTTTACAAGGGGTTAAAGGAGAAAAATGCACCCCAGTATATGTTCCTCATTTTTGTCCCCATTCAGGAAATACCCCATATGTGCTTGTAGTCTGCTCTATGGGTGCACAGCAGGGCTCAGAATGGGAGGAACACTGTGTGACTTTTGGAGGGCAGATTTTGCTGGAATAATTATTGGCACCATGTCACATTTGAAGACACCCTGAGGCACCCTGACAGTGAAAACCACAAAAACGAGGCTCTAGGGGTGCCAGAACATAAAAGGAAATTGAAGAAATGCCCCATTTAATAAAATGACACCCTTCAATGTATTCATCTAGGGGTATGATGGGAATTTTTAAGTTGGGGGGGGGGGGGGAGCTATTATTGGATTGCCAAATGGAAAAATGCTAAACTGAAAATGTCTTTCCATGGATTAATTAAGAAATGAATTAAATAAACTTAATGGATATCAGTGGAGGTGTGATAAACTTGAAAGCACTCTCCAATGCAGAGGCCCGATTTAGAGGGGCAGGTCTGACAGTAGTGAGTGGTGTCTTTCCCAATGCCTTTAACCGAGCAAACTCAACATCTTTTTTAGGGGTGCCTTTTTTTCTGTGGGGGGAAGTACTACAGGGAAATGCTGCCCATGTATTATTCTTGAGGCCCCAGAAGCACTGCTGACTGAAATACTACCCTCTCCTTCCTGAATGCCAAAAATATTATAGTTTTTTTCCCCCTGAATTTCCAAGAAGGTCCCCCCATGACCAGCTGTTCTGTGGATGACAAAGGCATTATATAGTGACACTTGGGTTAGGTACACAGCTAATTTTTTGTACCACATCTTAGATTTTCTTAAAGCACTGTAGGGCTGTAGTACCTGGTCTGAAAGATCCACTCCGCCCATGAACTGGTTGTAATCCTGGATACACACAAGCTTGGTGTTCTGCTCTGTGGTTAGATGGTATCTGTGGTCAAACAAGGGGTGGACTAAATCACATACTATCTTCCCACTTATACCCAGAACCGGGGGACAATCGGGTGGCTCAATTTTTGAATCTTTTCCCTCATAAATACAAAAGTGCAATGTATACCTGGATACACTTTCAAAGGCCTTATAGAACTTCATGTCATACCTAGCCCTTTTATTGAGCTGGTACTGGCGGAAATGTAATCGGCCTTTGAAGTGGACCAATGATTAATCCACTGAGAGGCATTTTTGGGGAGCATATACTTGACCAAATTTGGAATTGTCGTGGTAAATCAATGGCCGAATTTTAAATAGTCTATCATAACTGGGGTTGCTTGGGGGTTGGCATTCATTATTATTGCTGAAGTGTAGAAATCTTTGAATAGCTTCGAAACAGGTCCGGGGCATGGCAAGAAAGTAAAGAGGGGTGTGACAAAGAATATCTTTGTTCCAATATGAACGTATTGTTTTTTTTTTTTTATAATGTCCATGTTTAGAAGAAGTCCCCAAAATGTTTGCGTTTCAGTCGTGTCAGTAGGGGTCCATTTGTGGGGCCTTGAAAGATAACTGTCTGGATGGGAGGCAATAAATTGCTCTGCATATATATTGGTTTGTTCCACCATCAAGTTAATTAGGTCAAGAGTGAAGAATAATTTGAAAAAATTAATTTCACTGAAACCTGTGGTATCTACATTGATGTCTGGAGTGGCTGTAAATTCAGGCACCTGGGGCACATAGTTATCTGCGGGGATCACTTGTACGGGGCTGCGACTGCGCACTAGCCCTAGGACGCCTACGAGGGGGTTCATCATTAGATGAATCATTTGAGGAAGATGAAACTAAAAATGTCACTTCATCTCCACTGTTGGAGACAGTGTCCTAAAAAAGCATAGCATATACCTCTTCAGCAGTGAAAAGCCGTTTAGTCATTTTAAACTGTAAACTAACAGATTTATTTATTTATTTATTCTTTTTTTTATTTTATTTTTTATTGAAAAGCAAACTTAAATCCCGTATATCCTTTAGGATAAAAACTCCCTGAGTCACTTGGCAGTTATTGACAGGTGTCATAGGTAGCACAAATGGCTGGCGATAAACCTCAGGAGGCTGAGAAATATATACAGGGGTTTAGTATGTTGCACATAGTAGTGCCAATATCCTTACTGGGGCAGAAAAGGGGTTAATTAATGTATTATTTTACAATTATTGGTGGGGTGGCAAAAATCCACATGGGGCATAGGAGACTTATATTTCACAGAATGGTGCCACTTAAGCACAGGAAACGAGTATGTATATACACACAGGAGGATGACACATAGTGACAGGGTTAATTTTTTTTTTTTATGTAACTTGGGAGTGTGTGACAGGTGTCTGGACGGACGGACAGACTGGTGTGACAGGTGTCTTGACAGACAGGCTGGAGTGACAGGTGTTTTGACAGACAGACTGGAGTGACAGGTGTCTTGACGGATAGACTGGAGTGACAGGTGTCTTGACAGACAGACTGGAGTGACAGGTGTCTTGATGGACAGACTGGAGTGACAGGTGTCTTGACGGACAGGCTGGAGTGACAGGTGTCTTGACAGACAGGCTGCAGTGACAGGTGTCTTGACGGACGGACACGCTGGAGTGACAGGTGTCTTGACAGACGGGCTGGAGTGACAGGTGTTTTGACGGACAGACTGGAATGACAGGTGTCTTGATGGACAGACTGGAGTGACAGGTGTCTTGACAGACGGGCTGGAGTGACAGGTGTTTTGACGGACAGGCTGGAGTGACAGGTGTTTTGACGGACAGACTGCAGTGACAGGTGTCTTGACAGACAGACTGGAGTGACAGGTGTCTTGACGGACAGACTGGAGTGACAGGTGTTTTGACGGACAGACTGGAATGACAGGTGTCTTGACGGACAGACTGGAGTGACAGGTGTCTTGACGGACAGGCTGGAGTGACAGGTGTCTTAACAGATGGACAGGTTGGAGTGACAGGTGTCTTGATGGACGGACAAGCTAGAGTGACAGGTGTCTCGATGGACGGACAGATTCGAGTGACAGGTGTCTTGACAGACAGGCTGGAGTGACAGGTGTTTTGACGGACAGACTGGAGTGACAGGTGTACTGACGGACAGGCTGGAGTGACAGGTGTCTTGATGGACGGACGGACAGACAGGCTGGAGTGACAGGCACAGAAGCGTGGAATATCGGCACTGAAGGGGTTAATTATGTGTGAGGCAGTGATTATTGGTCCATCTGCAGTAATGGACCAATCACAGCGATCGTGGGCCCTCACCGCCGGCGTCACTGGTTGCCTAGCAACCCCCGTGTTCCGGAAAAACTGAACTGTCAGCGCATCGCTCTGTGCGCTGACAGTTTAATCACATCACGCACATGCACGTGGGAATGCGGGACATGTTTAGTTACAACTATAATGTATGCAATGTTTATCATAATCACTGTATAATATAACAGTACAATATGTCATTTTTTTTCTGAGCTGATAGGTGGAGACTTGCTGGTTTTAAGTATGCCCATACAGGGGATCCTGCTCCCTGTCTCTCTGAGGCACATCCTCAGAACCAGTAGCAGTAATAGAGGAGATAACACTGCAGAACTAAGGGTACTTTCACACTTGCGGCAGGACGGATCCGACAGGCTGCTCACCATGTCGGATCCGTCCTGCGGCTATTTCGCCGTGCCCGCGGACCGCCGCTCCGTCCCCATTGACTATAATGGGGGCGGAGCTCCGGCGCAGCACGGCGGTGCACGGAGAAAGGCCGCCGGACTAAAATTACTGCATGTCAGGCTTTTTAGTCCGGCGGCTTTCTCCGTGCACCGCCGTGCTGCGCCGGAGCTCCGCCCCCGTCCCCATTATAGTCAATGGGGACGGAGCGGCGGTCCGCGGGCACGGCGAAATAGCCGCAGGACGGATCCGACATGGTGAACAGCATGTCGGATCCGTCCTGCCGCAAGTGTGAAACTAGCCTAAGCAACTTAGATGTACAGTTGTGTCCACACTTAACTGATCACTTATCTAACATGTCCTGAGATGTGTGTCACGAAATGACGTTATATCTAAATTGGATAAATTGCAATACAAAGTTCAGACAGCAGGTGGCGCTTTGTGTTACTAGCTATACAATGTTCAGACAACAGGTGGCGCATTGTGTTACATACCTGAACTTAAGGTAAAGCCCTGGACTTACAATTGTGAAATTTGGCTGACAGTATTATGCAGAGATTATTATATACTTTTAACAGTCTTATTACATGTTACAAATGTACATAATACAATTCAGACACATTGGGTGTCAGTATATACCGCAATTTTTGCATGATATTTAAAATACTTATTGATTATTGATAGTCTGCTGAGCTGTGAATCTAGTCCTATTATGTGTAATACTGTCTGCAGAGCTGCGTATCTAATCCTATCATGTGTGATACTGTCTGCAGAGCTGCGTATCTAATCCTATCATGGGTGATACTGTCTGCAGAGCCGTGTGTCTAAGCCTATTGTTGTTTGATACTGTCTTCTAAGCTGTGTATCTAATCCTATCCTGTGTGATACTACCTGCTGAGCTGCGTATCTAATCCTATCATGTGTGATACTGTCTGCAGAGCCGTGTGTCTAAGCCTATTGTTGTTTGATACTGTCTTCTGAGCTTTGTATCTAATCCTATCATGTGTGATACTACCTGCTGAGCTGCGTATCGAATCCTATCATGTGTGTTACTGTCTGCTGAGCTGTGTATCTAGTCCTATTAGGTGTGATACTGTCTATGAAGCTATTGTATGTATCTGTATAGAGTGTTATACAGAGATAAGGAGTTCTGCTCTGTGTACATACTGTACACTCCAGCCACTGCTGAGAAGAGAGGTGGGGGAGGTGCTGAGGTATTTCAGTCCCTGTATTTCCCTGTCTTGTGGATGATGTCTGATTACAAGTTAAATAAGTTATAGAAGCCCATTCATGTTGCTATTGGAAAACAAAACACAAAACTTTTTTATTGTCTTGGGTCCCTGAGGCGCTGCTTATTTAAAACAAAACAAAACAAAAAAAACTTTCCACAGAGCACTACATGCCACTGGTTTTGTCCCCCGTAAAAAAATTTTTATTTTTTTATTTTTTTCACACATAATGGGATTAGATACACAGCTCAGCAGGCAGTATCACACATGATAGGATTAGGTACACAGCTCAGCAGAAATTATCACACATGATAGGATTAGATACGCAGCTTTGCAGACAGTATCACACATGATAGGATTAGATACACAGCTCAACAGACAGTATCACGCATGATAGGTTTAGATACACAGCTCAGCAGAAAGTATCAGACATGATGAGCTAGATACACAGCTCAGCAGGCAGTATCACACACAATAGGCTTAGATACACAACTCTGCAGACAGTATTACACATGATAGGATTAGATACACAGCTCAGCAGGCAGTATCAGACATGATATGATTAGATACACGACTCTGCAGATAGTATCACACATGATAGGTTTTTATACACAGCAGAGCAGACAGTATCACACAAGGTAGAATTACAGAGGTACACGGCTCCGCAGACAGTATCACACATGATATGATTAGATAGATACACAACTCAGCAGGCAGTATCACACACAATGGGCTTAGATACACGACTCTGCAGGCAGTATCACATATGATAGGATTAGATATACCGCTCAGCAGGCAGTATCACACATGATATTTGGATTCTGGATTTAATCTTCCTTTATTCTCATGTGTTTGACTTTCGCACATTTAATATTCTCAATAGATCTCACCAAATCTAGCTAGGTCTGCCGCTAAATATCTCATATTTGAAGCTAGCTTCTCTGCCGCTTAAGCAATAAGCTAAATGTGGAGCACTCAGTGCCCAGTGGTTGTGATGTGTGTTGCAGCGTTTTAGAGTTTAGTTACAGTCTCGCAATATGATGTTGTTTTGCTGTCTGGACAAAATTGACACCACTTCCAGTTTGAAGATCAGGTAAGAGAGGAAGCATCTGTAAATCCAAAAATAAGTCAATTACAAACCAGCAGCAGTCTTTGTATCCCTCTCTCTCTCTGCCTGCCTCCAGCAGCCACTCCCTTCTCCTCCTCTCTCCATAGACTTCTATGTAATAAGATCCTTCATTGAGCAGGCAGCCCGTCTTCACTGACAGATGTGGGCAATAAATTGAGAGCTAGTAAAGAGGAGGGGGAGCAGGAGAAGAGGAGAAGGAAGCATCTATATCTGATAATATACACTCACCTAAAGAATTATTAGGAACACCATACTAATACGGTGTTGGGGGGGCGGAGCTTGGATATCATGCAGTGCAGACGCTGTTAGTTTGAGCTCTCTGTGCCTTGCTGCAAAAGCAACGATTTAAAGCAACTTCCAGCTGTCAGATCGGCACAGAAATTGCCATAAAGAGAGAAGGGGAACCAAAGAACATCTGGACCAAGTTTCATTTCATTTGTGCAAGGAGAACATCTTTAATCAGCATCCTTAGGATCATAGCAGGAAAAGAACAAGAAAAGGGCGCAAAAACGGGACCCTGGAGGAGATAAGATAAACAGCTAACATCTCACAGCCTGAACTCCAACAAAAAAGGAACCACTGGACCAAAGACCTTCTGAGACCTGAGACTGTTTGGGTGATACAAGAGTGTGCCCCTGCACTAGAAACAAAATCGATCAGCCAAAAGATTAAAACCAGAAATGAGGCTGCAGCTCTGAGTGTAAAGCTGCTTTGAAGAGGAGACTTGCTACAGCTCCTTGGAATTATTCCACTAGGCTAGTGAGCCATAAAGAGCACACTTACTAAAGAAAAGTAAAAGATAAGTAACTACAAGTGGGCTGGGGAGTAAGAGGACTGTTTATACTAACTGCTTACAATCGCTCAGCCAAAAGATTAAAACCAGAAATGAGGCTGCAGCTCTGAATGTAAAGCTGCTTTGGAGAGGAGACTTGCTACAGGCTACAGCTCCTTGGAATTACTATAAACTAACTTCACAGAGACATCTGCATAATTAGTAATCGACATATTAACCCTGTGTAACTTGCAGTAGTATTTTAACTAACATACCTGTCAGAGGAACAATTGTTAGCAGCAGGGGTCTATGCCCACGTAAACAATCAAAACCACATTTGTGAGATGCAGCAACAAAAGTACAGCCATTCCTACCACACTAGAGGCATAAATAACATAGACTCTTGGCAGACGCCTAACAAAGAATACCATTCTAACAAAGAATATCCTAACGACGAACTCAAAGACATAGTAAATATGCATAACTCACAAAAAAATAAAACTAAAGGATCCAAATCCAGAAATACCAGACCTGCAAATAACAGAATTTTTGTCACTGAAGAGATAGAAGATAATATAGAAGAAGACCAACATTCAGAAAATTCTTCTGACACTTCCAGCCCACAAAAGCAAAGAACTAGGAAAAATTCTTCCAGTGAACCTCTTTCAACTGAGACTCAAATACAAGCTTCATCAACAGAAAATAATTCAACAGAACCCATAGCGGACACTGATCTAAACTCGATCACAGCTACAGACAAAGCTGCATCAGAATCTTTTATAAAAGAGACAATGCTACTACTTCATAGATCCTTTTCCAAAGAAATAGGCAACGCCTTGATGGCGACTAACGCCAAACTTGAAAAAGTGGATCAAAGAGTGACACATATTGAGAAAAAAATGGAACAAATTTGTAAGTCACATAATGACATAGCAGATGCCACAAATACCAATTCAGATGATGTAGAAAGACTCCAGCTTAAATTAGCTGACCTAGAGGACCGAAACAGAAGAAACAATTTAAAATTTAGAGGCATACCTGAAAGCATTGCTCCCATGGAATTAACTTCTTATCTACAAAAACTAATGAGAACTGTCCTCAAAAACTGCACTCCACAAGAGTTAGAAATAGATAGAGCCCACAGACTTCCGAAGCCAAGGGGGTTAGATCCGGCGATTCCAAGGGACACTATTGCCAGAATTCATTTTTATAGGATTAAAGAAAAGTTCACTCAAGAATTCAGGAAACTTAAACCGTTACCTGAGGAATACAAGAATATCCAAGTCTTCACGGACCTTTCCCAATACACCCTCCAGCAGAGGAAAAAATTCAAAATTGTCACAAATACCCTCCGTATGCACGAATCCCCTACCGGTGGGGTTTCCCGATCAAACTATTAATTCCAGATGGAGGTACAATGAAAGTGATAACTACAATAGAACAAGGTCTTGACCAGCTTCGTAAATGGGACTTGACACCAGAAGAAGAAGCACAACCTACCGAGAGACCCCAAAAAAGGGAAAGATCACGCTGAACTAAAGGCTATTAACCAGGATTTCCCTACAACATCAGAACATAACTGACAATACTGCAAATAGCAGCAGTCACTATAGAGCTTTTATGTAACAAGCTCCAATTGTCCTTTTATTGTTCTTAACAATTGTCCCCAATTGTGTAGCGAATAGCTACTCTTGTTATACTCTCTACTCTATTGTTGTGGGGTTTTTCCCGAGAGTTTGATCGGGAAAACACTACAATTTTTTCGTTGTTAGTATTTACTCTCTTTTATCTGTTCTCAGTGTTTTATTTTCTTTTTTTTTTTTCCTCCCAACCACTGATCGCTTGACCGGCTCCTGTTTTAATTAACTGAACTTTTGTTCCTTATATGTCTAGAGATAAAAAAATTTACTCAGATATACAACGCCTACTGACTCCTGGATCAAAACAACTAGAAACGTCAGAATACTACAAACTCAGAAATCGTCAGCATTCTGGCCACCAGTAAGTAGACAATTCCATAAACATCTGTACAAAATAATACACTGTACACTGGCTGGGCTTTTTCTGCTACTTTCCCTCTGAATAAGGTGTGGGAGGAACCAGAAATGTCTTTGTCCATACTAAGCTACAATGTGAGAGGTCTTAACAGTCCTCAAAAAAGATCTTACCTGTTACATGACATACAAAAACACACACCGGATATAGTATTTTTACAAGAAACACATTTCAAAGAAAATTGCAATCCACAAATTAAGTTTAAGGGCTATTCAAAAGTCATATATGCAAATGCTGCAGCAAAGAAAGCAGGGGTGGCCATTATGGTTGAAGATACATTAACATTTCAAATTATTGATTTAATCCAAAGTCCCATAGGTAGATTTATTATCCTATCGTGTACAATTAACAATGTTTTGTATACATTAGTCAACATTTACGCCCCAAATACCAACCAAATCAAATTTCTTAACCAACTATACAAGAAAATAATTCCAATACAGAAAGGTTCTCTCCTGATTGGAGGAGATTTTAATTCAATTCATGACCCACAGATGGACACAAGTGGAGGGAGAAACAAAAGCAGAACAATCATTACTAACTGGCTAAAGGATCACGGTTTGTTTGATATCTGGCGATGTCTGAACGCTTCTGAAAGAGATTTTACATACTTCTCTCAAAGCCACAAAACATATTCCAGAATAGATATGTTCTTAGCGAAAGCAGACACTATAGGACAGATTATTTCATGCAAAATTGAAAACATCACTTGGTCGGACCACTCTCCCATAGTGATGAGAGTAAAGTCTTCAGCAAATTTTAGCAGAGCTTCATCCTGGAGAAACAACACCTTTATTCTGTCCAACATATCCACACAACAAAATATCAGGAAAAATTTAGAGGAATTTTTTGTATTCAATTTAACCCCATCTATTGACCCGATTCTTTTATGGAGAACCCACAAAGCTTTTATAAGGGGGATCATCATTCAACAAACCTCTAGATTTAACAAAAAGCATCAAAAGGATATAACTAATACATTGCATAACTTAGAGAAGTTAGAAAAACAACACAAACAAGACAACTCATACACCACGTTAGAGGCCCTCTCAAAAGTCAGACTGAAACTACATGAGCTCATGTTAAAAAAGTATTTAAAATCCAAAGAAAGAATAGAGGCAGGTTACTATAGAGATTTTAACAAACCATCCAAACTCATGGCCAAACACACAAAGAACATTAGAACCCAACATAGGATTCACCATTTAGTGGATGAGATAACTAAAGAAAAAATAAGCAATCCGGTAGATATAGCTAATTACATTGCAAAATATTATGAGAAACTATATAACCTGAAAAGCAACGCCAATATTCCTCAACCAACTGAAAAAGAAATTACCCAATATGTTGGGGAAAGTCAGCTACCCATGATATCACCTGAACTTAAAAAAACTCTTGAGACACCTATCACAGAAAAAGAAATAGAACGAGCCGTTAAAACCTCAAAATCAGGAAAATCCCCGGGACCGGATGGGCTATCTATAGAATACTATAAGTCATTTAGTGATATTCTTATACCCCATCTGACCAGATCTTTTAACAAAGCCATGAAAGATGGTGAGTTCCCCCAAGAAATGTTAACAGCAAACATAATAACAATTCCCAAGCCAGGCAAGGAACCAACAACTCCTAGTAATTTTCGCCCAATATCACTACTAAATTCTGATATTAAATTATATGCGAAAGTCCTAGCATTTAGATTACAAGACATAGTCCCAACACTAGTTGGCATGGATCAAGTAGGCTTCACCAAGCACAGACAACCATACGATGGAACCAGAAAAATCATGGACTTATCGTATTGGGCAAAGTCAAAAAGAACGCCTTCTCTGCTCCTCTCCTTGGACGCAGAGAAGGCGTTCGACAGGATCCACTGGAGTTTTGTTAAGATAGCTCTAAAACAATACAACTTTCCAGAGTCTATGATAAAAGCTATTTTTGCATTATATACCGAACCCACAGCCAAAGTACAATGCAACAGCATTTTCTCAGAAAAATTCCATATCACAAATGGAACGCGGCAAGGCTGCCCATTATCGCCGCTGCTTTTTATTCTAGCTGTTGAACCCCTCGCAGCCCACATTAGAAATAACAACAACATTAAGGGTATAAAAATAGCAGACAAAACGCATAAAATAACGCTATTTGCAGATGATATGATTTTAACACTAACAAACCCACTTGAATCTGTTAGGGAAGTCCAGCAGGAATTAAAAAGCTTTGGCAATATGTCCTATCACAAAGTGAACCAAAATAAATCTCAGGTCTTGGGAATACACATAAATGAAAGTACTAAATCAGCAATACAAGACATATCAAGCTTTGTCTGGAACCCCAAGACAATTACCTTTTTAGGGGTCGAATTAGCACCAACTAGGAATGTAATTATAAAAGAAAATTTCCCCAAGCTACTTAAGGACCTACAAAAAGAAATAGATAGTCTGTTGTCTAAAGAATGGAGTTGGTTCGGAAGACTCACTCTATATAAAATGCTTATACTTCCTAAATTGCTATATAAATTCAGGACGTTACCCTTATCCATCCCTAAAAACCTTTTGAGAAAGTTCCAGATACAAGCTTCTAACTTCATCTGGAAAAACATGAAGCCTAGGATATCCATGCTAACCCTTGCGAAGAAATTTCAATTTGGAGGAATCTCGTTCCCTAATATTGAATCCTATCATAAAACTATTCTAATTCAGCAATCATTAGATTGGATCAAAAGTAAAAATATCCCTAAAAGTTGGGTGGAAATTGAATCCAAAGCATTACAAATGACAAACTGGTTACAATTTATTTTAAACTCTGGAAAAGCCAAAATGCTAGCAAATTCATGTATGCCCACGATTAAAGCTTCATTAGAGGCATGGAACATGCATACTCTTAATGATAGTAATTCTCCAGATAAAGTCAAGCACACTTTAGAACTAGAGTCCCTAAAATATTTTACCTCAATAAAAAAAATTGAAAATTGGACCTCCAAGGGAATTACTACATTTGTTAGCATAGTTGAAGGCGATATTATTAAGCCCTTCAATCTAATAAAGGAAAAATTCAATCTTTCAGAAGAAGACAAGCCAGTATATAACACCTTGAAAAAGATGTGGGAAAGATGTCCCAAAACAGATACATATATTCCCCAGCAGTTGTCAGACCTATTGAATCAAACCTACACTAATCCTACAAAAAGCAACTTTAAACCAATATACGACATACTAAACAACGACTCAACTCAAGAACTTTTGCCCTACCATAAAAAATGGGAATTAGACCTTAATAAAAACATACCCTTAAATAATTGGAACACAGCATTGATATTGTTTAAAAAAGCAACAATTTGCACTAACCATAGAGAACAATTATTTAAAACACTATGTAGATGGTATCACACCCCTGCAAGATTACATTTCTTTTACGACACATGCTCAGACACATGTTGGAGAAACTGTAATCAAAGGGGAACTTTGTTCCATGTCTTTTGGTCTTGCCCGAAACTGACGAGATTGAAAGGCGATATAGGTATACTAGTTAATATGATCACAGGTAAAACCCTTACTATCACCCCAGAACTGGTATTGCTGAATCTGGGAATAGACTCTATGGATTCATCGGTGCAGTTCCCCTTGATACACATCTTTATTGCATACAGAACATTGATAGCAAAAAACTGGAAAACAGAAACAATACCAATTACTAAAAACATTATAGAGATGGTGTCAAGAAGCTGTATCAATGAAAAATCGTATGGAATATGTACGGAGAGGTATACCATTATGCAACAAAAATGGGAAGCATGGCTAAAGTACTTCCCTAAGTAAGGAGGGAGTCGGATGTGTGAAAGGAGCCGGTCAACCGAAAAGTCAGACAACATAAGAGAAAGCATAAATATAATAAAGATTATAATGCATAAAACCAATTTAGTATTGCTAGATAAGATTAGTGATACATGTAATTAAAGATATGTTCTCAATGTATATGTAATAAAGATTCACTTTTCTTTATTCATTTAAGGTTAAAAGTTAACAAAGATTTAAGAAGGCACTTTCGTGTATATGTTTATTTTATTTTACTGCAATTTATTCTGATACATGCATCACCAATTATATTTGAAATGTAGATTGTGTTCTCACCTCATGTGATATGAAGTAATATTACGTGTGAAACATTCAATTTCCTGTATGTTATATTGAAATTTCTTTGAAAATTCGAATACATTTTTTTTTTATTTTGTTCTAATACGGTGTTGGACCCCCTTTTTTCCTTCAGAACTGCCTTAATTCTACGTGGCATTGATTCAACAAGGTACTGATAGCATTCTTTAGAAATGTTGGCCCATATTGATAGGATAGCATCTTGCAGTTGATGGAGATTTGAGGGATGCACATCCAGGGCACGAAGCTCCCGTTCCACCACATCCCAAAGATGCTCTATTGGGTTGAGATCTGGTGACTGTGGGGGCCATTTTAGTACAGTGAACTCATTGTCATGTTCAAGAAACCAATTTGAAATGATTCGAGCTTCGTGACATGGTGCATTATCCTGCTGGAAGTAGCCATCAGAGGATGGGTACATGGTGGTCATGAAGGAGATGGACATCGTCAGAAACAATGCTCAGGTAGCCTGTGGCATTTAAATGATAGCCAATTGGCACTAAGGGGCCTAAAGTGTGCCCAGAAAACATCCCCCACAGCATTACACCACCACCACCAGCCTGCACAGTGGTAACAAGGCATGATGGATACATGTTCTCATTCTGTTTACGCCAAATTCGGACTCTACCATTTGAATGTCTCAACAGAAATCGAGACTCATCAGATGAGGCAACATTTTTCCAGTCTTCAACAATCCAATTTTGGTGAGCTCGTGCAAATTGTAACCTCTTTTTCCCATTTGTAGTGGAGATGAGTGGTACCCGGTGGGGTCTTCTGCTGTTGTAGCCCACCTTTCTTTCCCATTCTGACATTCAGTTTGGAGTTCAGGAGATTGTCTTGACCAGGACCACAACCCTACATGCATTGAAGCAACTGCCATGTGATTGGTTGACTAGATAATCGCATTAATGAGAAATAGAACAGGTGTTCCTAATAATTCTTTAGGTGAGTGTATATTACAAAATTTCTCATATTCACTTGCAGTATTCATTTATGAAAAAAATTAAAAAATTAAAAAAAGATATACTGATTAGTATCAGTAAAAGTTGGTATTTAGCTAAGCGGGGAAAAAGATCCATTGATGCCAGTGACATTGGAATTCTTATACTGACCTCTATGTGTTCTTTGAATTTTACAGCAAACATTTGCATGGTTACAAGCCCAAGGCATTGAAATCTGCATATGTTTTCTGACATTTAATGAATAACCCCAATTTATCGTGTAACTGTTGTTTTACATATTTATAAGTAGTCCCATCAGCTACAAATGAAATACATTTACATAATGTACATGTTTTTTATAAACAACAGCCACAAGAACACACTGGATGTTTTATATCTTTTTAGCATCATTTAACAAATGTTTCATTTGACTCAACTCCTGTTTTTAAGTTATTAATGTGTGACATAAAACATACAGCACTGAACTGCTTCTCCTAATTCTGACATACTGTAGATTCGTTGTATTTTCCATCAGCGGTCACTAGGGAGAGCTCAGTGCATAGAGATTATACAGCTTTTATCGGTTTCAATAGTAACTATATAAATTCCTATGTGCTGAGCTCCCCCTAGTGGTGGTTGCAGGCAGCCAGCTTTATAATACAGTACATTGTGTGAAGGGAAGCAGAAGATTTACCAATGTATTTATATCAGTTTTCTACATTGTAAAATAGGGAGTTCAGAGCCTGTTCCACTTTTTCTGACATAAAAGTTAGATTAAGTGGGTGAAGACGAGTGTAACTTTTTATTTAATCTTTAATAACAAATAATTTCCTCTTAAAAAAAATGGTACATTTGTCAGAAAAAAAGGGGAGCTGTGATTTATTTGTTGTCTTTGACACATATATACTGGGAAACCGGATAGTGGGGGCATACTATAGTTTGGCTATGGGGCCCTATGAGATCTGTCAATGCCACTGGCAGCACCAGACCGGTATAATGATGTTTACAGCACCACAGCATTTTATACATGTATACCACATACAGTTGGCCCAGAAATATTGGTTGATTTGAAGAAAGATAAGGGGTGTTCTATGATAAGCTAATGAAAAGCATGATACATTGTTTTTTTGTACAGGGGCTCTCTAATGTCTTCCTTTGTATATGGACTTTACGTTATGTCTGTAAAACACTGTAAACCGAGCCTTAAATTGTCATTTGATTCCACCAAAATCCACAGGTTCCAACTTATATCCAACATCTCACTTACATGTAGCTGATAGCATAGAAGTTTGCAGCCATGACAACAACATCACAGACATTAATGTCTTGATATTAAAAAGGGAATTTCAAATCTCAGAAGGACAAGATAGTCTGGGAATACAAGCTACTCACCACCTTTTACACACTCAGAACCTGAATGAATTTGTCTTATAGATTTATGTCCTACATCTTACATTTTTTTAAATCTGACATAAAAGTTCTTCTCCTTTAGAAAGGGAAGCTAATTTGCATATTATTTCCTAGGAAACCCAGAGGGGCGGTGCCTGGCCTATAAGACTCCTTACAGGTACTAGGTGCTTAGCTGAATCCCGACCAAGGCCTCTCACCTAGCTAAGCCAATTGTCTCTGCTCTGCACTGATGAGGGGCAATCTAAGTTATGCTTTAAAATGCTAAGTATTGACTTATTGTAGTTATACCTAACACCTAGTGGCATCAGAGGTTTTCTATTCCTTCCAGAAGGAAAGCTAATTTGTATACTAAGCAGAGGATTATCTTGGCTTTTTTGGCCGTTTTTTGTGCCCTGTATGCGGAACCATTCATTTCAATGGGGCCGCGAAAAATGGAATTGACTTCTTGTGCATTCCGTGTCCGTATGTCCGCAAGTCCGTTTCACCAAAAAATAGAACATGGCTTATTCTTCTCCATTTTGCCGACAAGGACAGGAATTAGTACAATGGCTCTGCAAAATAAAATGCAACACACGTCACACGGTCATCCTTTTTTTGGGCGGATCCATGTTTTGCCGACAGCAAAATACACATGGTCATATGCATGCGCCATTAGTTACATATGTGTCTGTCATTTAGACAGTAGGAAAATTTAGCATAGCTTGTGCGGTACAAAAAGATGCGGAAATGAGAAATATTCTAATTTACTGTAACTGTGCACTGAGGGCGGCTTTGGAGAGACTTTTTTGAAGGAGGAGATTATCGGCTTTAATAAATAATCACTGGCGAGATTGTTCTTCTTACTGAGCAACAGGTACAGCAAGGATGCAAGAGAAATGCTGCCATAATAATAATTTATGATGAACTAACAATGAAATCGCTGTGGTGCCTGTAAAGTAGTGCACCAGGCAATGGTTTAGTAAGAAAAGGAGAAAAGGCATATAGAAGAGACAGGCTGCCTGGTGGGCTCCATATTGACCATTAAGAGCATGTATTGCTGTGTCATGTTTTATAGATAATCAAAGGTGATAATCAAAGAGTGGAACGTATCATCCGTCTCACAGCTATCAGAGGATTTTATCTTCTGAACGTCTCACAGGAAAATCAGGAGATGGTTTAAAACTAATCTTGTAAAACGAAGGGAAAGTTTTGTAGATTTTTCTAGCTTTCTTAAACGTTCATATCATTGGAGATAATTTACTGCCACTGCTACTGATGAGCACATTTATTATAATTCAGTTCAGATTCAATTAATAAAATCAGTCTGGCAATTTTGTTTGGGTGTTAATAAATTTGACCTGAATCTAAACTGCTCCAATTGCCCTGTTGTGCGTGGCATTTTGAGGTCTTCTAGGACTGCATGCAACTTTCAAGCTCTTTAATGCCAAGCCAGCATGAGTAATCTTAAAGTGACATAGACGGGTATGGCTTTGGGTAAACGTATGGCTGCTGGTGGTAACATGCCTACTATACATTAAAAGTGGAAGCTTTGGCCAGGTTATTTAGATACAAAGCTAGGACATCAAACTAAATCTTTGCTCCAAGATAAAGAAGGGCTAACTGTAGGTCACTAGTTCCTAGAGATTTCAGTGGTATAACATATGTCTATAATCTCCAAAATTCTACTTACTATGTCACATCAGACTACCATATCAGGAACTCAGATCAGACTCCCATATCAGGACATCAGTTCAGACTCCCATATCAGGACATCAGTTCAGACCCTCATCAGACCTCAGATCAGATCCCTATCAGACTTCCATGTCAGACCCCCATCAGACCTTCATGTCAGACCCCCACCAGACCTTCATGCCAGACCCCATCAGACCTCAGATCAGACTTCTATGCCAGACCCCTACCAGACCTCCATGTCAGACCCCTATCAGACATCAGATCAGACTTCTATGCCAGACCCCTACTTGACCTCCATGTCAGAACCCCATCAGACATCAGATCAGACTTCCATGCCAGACCCCCCCCATAAGACCTTAAAATAAATAACTTCATTTACATCTCCTGCCCCACCGCTCCTTTCCAGCTCCGGTGGTCTCTTCAGCAGTCGCACTCCCTTCTTTTCTCTGGTTTGCACTGTCTTTTGACTACATGCAGGGTGACGTCATAGTGCATGCACTACGTCCTGACGCTGTATGTGGTCAGGACCGGCAGTGTAGCACAGCCCGGGGAAGAAGACAAGGGAAGGTGAGTACAAGAAGCGCTCACAGCACTTCTTTCCCCGCTCCCCGCACCTACTACATACTAGTGAGCACTTCCATAATGGAAGCCTGCTTCAAGCCCTGCTGAAAAATCCCCGCCCTTAGACACAGCATGCATCGGGATGTAACCACAGGGTGCAGGACACAGATTACAATTATGCTGGAGGAGTCAAAATTACCTTTATCACTTGATTTATATAATGCAGTAAAGTTAAATGATGATTTTTTTTGTGTAACCAGAAAATCCTTTTAAGAGGTTAAAAATATATAAAAGCAGCAAGCAAACAGGTCAGATTATTATTATTAGATGTAGTCCAGGTATGTCTGTGCCGACATTCAATAAGTGGTCAATAGGTGAGGTTCTGGTTATAAAAGTACAAATTTAGAAAAGCTGAATATATTGAAAACTATCTAAACCTTTTCTATCTAACCCTTTGCAAAAAGTTGCACGTGACCTTGGTTCTACAGAAAAATCTCCAACATAGTACAAAATTCTACAATAATCTCAAGGGCACTTACAGCTCTCATTCCCATATGGACGTAAAGTAACAATAAAGTTTTCAATAGAATACACGCAAAACTTGATAAGCAGGTCGACATGTATGTACTGTGCAATCAGACTTCCCCTTTCTTTAGGATTCAATGATAGTTCCTCTCTAGGAACCCCTTTGTAATAAAGTACACTGAAACACAGTGCAATAGTGAAAAAAAAGACTGTCACTATTCAGACCCCTTTTATTGGACACAGGGAAATGCCTGCTCTGGAGGACTTAGTGTGACTATACAGTAATATATTAATTTAAATGGGAGCAATGTAGTACTACACTTCCCCTGAAGTGGTCGCTGTAGAAAAATATGCACCTGTCCACAGCTTTTGCCTACAAAGAACAATTCACTGTCAGAGGTTTCAGCTGCCAAAGTCATAGCGATCTGAAATGAGAACCTAAAAATAAAGAAAAAAAAACGAAGACGTGAAAATACCCTCTAAACCCATAACATGCTTTGTTATTGTGTATAAACAAGCAAGTCAAGTCTAGTCAGCTTATCTGTGTGTTGAGAATAAAAGACATTTTAGAAATTAATTTGACCTTGTCTTAAAGGACAACTACATGGGGCAAAGGACTAAACTCTGTAAACAATGTAATCTCTCACAATGACAACAGTGAAAGTGAACGTGTTTCTTGAGAGAAGGCTTCATGGAATTGGAAGATATGTGGAATGCTTAAAGGGTTCTCCAGTCTACAGATGACCCATCCTACTAGGGGTCTGACTCCTGGCACCTCCACCAATCTGCTGTTTTGGGCTACCAATGTGCTAGAAACTATATGATTTATGGAGTTAGACAGAAGACAGCTCCGTATATTCTGTAGCAGACATGTTGGAGGAACTTCAGCCCAGCTCCAATTCTAGTAAATAGGCGCTGAGCTGAAGTTTGCCAGCTCCGTAAACTAGACAGTGCCTTCTGCTCAACAGGTGGTGGTGCAGCTACCTGAAACAGTTGACTAGGAGAAGACCCGGTGTCCAACCCCCACCAATCTGATAATGATGACCATCAATATTTGTAGTGGGGACAACCTCTTTAACGTTCTCTTTCATCTCTAGAACAGAAACATCACATGAAGTCCCTGTGGTGTGCCTAATATTAGACGAGCGTATTAGTTACTCTTTGTAGGATTCATTTTATAAACTGTCCAAGTGTACTGCCAGCAACATACCACATTATATTTCATGTGATGACCATACCTGGCACTCTCCAGAGGAGTCAATAGGGTTGGGTTATGACTGCTATTTAATGCTCTATGCATGGTAGACTAGTTCAGAAGGATAATATGGATGCATATGCAGAAGCTTGTGTTCCATCTGGGCAATCGTAATGTAGGGGACATTCTTTGAATCAATAGCAACCACCAAAATAACCTGTGATAGTGTTTTGTTACTAACTCACTGTATCCTAGTTGTTGACCTCTGATTTGTGACCTGACATGTTTCCTGACCATTGTCCAGCTAATGGATATTACCTAATAATAACCCTGTACTGGCAAGCACTGCTTGACCTTTAACATCTCCATTTTACTGTCGGAAGACCACTGACCTCGTTCCTGTCCCAAGAACACCCCTTGTCCTGATTAATTGCTACTTCTTTGTCTTCTGTGGTAAAAAAAATTTGGGGTCTTTTATACTGTTTTACACTAATAACCTATCCTCAAGATAGGTCATCAGTATCTGACCCAGTGAGCGCCGTGGCCTCCTTGCAGCTCATCGGTCACGTGGCCTAGACACAGCTCCGTTTCATTCAAGTAAATAGGGGCTGAGCTGCAATACCAAGTATGGCTGCGGCCTCCTCAAACAGCTGATTAGCAGTAGTGCCGTGAGTCGGATTCCCACTGAAACTGGGCTTATCGGTATAAAACACTTAGTTTACTTGAGGACATGTGCCCTTCACCCCTTTAAGCGTCAACCATTTTTAATTTTTTTAATCTCGGCCTTTCCAGAGCCATAACATATTTTTTTTTTCCTGTCGACATTTGTATTTTATATGGAGAAACTTTTTAAAAGCTATTGTATTTGTGTTACAAACACATCATAACTTTATTCTGTGGATCAGTATGATTGCAGAAATATTAAAGTTGCATAGGGTTGTAAAGAATTACAAATTAAAAAATACATTTTAATAGAAAAAAAAAAACTTTTTTGTTGCCATATTCTGACTCCTATAACTTTTTTATATTTCAGGCAATGGAGCTGCAAGGGGGCTTGTTTTTTTCTGGGTTGAGCTGTAGTTTTTGACTGGCTTCATTGTGCAGTACATACACCTTTTTCATATATATCTTTTTTAAATTAAAGTGGCAGGGTGTTATAGAAGCAAAAATATGGCAAACCTGGATGTCTTCACTTGGTCTCTAACTGCCATGATAACTACTCAGTAGCCCAAAATTGCATGCATCTCATGGGGAATTTTTTTTGGGTCAGAGGGAGCCCCCTCCCTCTATCTCATGGTCGCCACTGACCGCAGCGTCTGATGGGTTAAAGAGTTATCTCCTGTGCCAGCCATTGCAGGTGGGTGGCAGATGCAAAGAATGTCTCTCATCCTAGCTGACCCAGCATCCCTTTGCATTATACAGACAGACCTCTGATTTCAATGAGAACTGTGTAATGCTTTATTTCTACTGTGGTGGCGCTGCAAGAATAATAGAATACTTGCTGTCAGGTTATCCCATTATAGCGGATTGCTCTGCTATTCGCCATCAGGACACTCTGTCAGCATCTAGAATCTGTCTAAAATGTGGCACAATTTGGCGCAACTAAGTTTTCTACAACTTTTCCTACTTGCTTGAAATTGGACTGGAGCTTATCAGAAAGAGGGCAATACTTCATAAGAAAGAGCGTGGCCCAAGATGCAACAATTTGTGCCAAAACTGTGCCACAATTCAGGTGTAAAATTCTGACTCAAAATAAGCCAACCAATAGTTGGCATAGAGTTACAGAATTCTTTTTGTCTCTGCACCCCGTTTATCATCTAGCCGGAGCCCCTGTGATAAATCTGGTGCCGGTCTAGACAACCTGTCTGAGTTTACGTCATCTATAGGTTATGTAAATCTGCTCCTCTGTGATCAGCTTTTCATAAGGAGTGCGCTTCTAAAATATTTACTGGACCATTTTCCTGAGCACCTAGTGGCGCCCAAAGAGCATTGCTTATAGTACGGCTCTCTACCACAAGTTTAGGCTTAGAAAAGAAAAGATACTTTCCTTTTTTTGAAAAAAATAAAAATATCAGCCTTTTACCACTAGTGTCAGCTTATCTTGTTACTACTTTAAAATCATAACTGTGTTTCACAGTACAACTAATTTTAGCTCATTTATTCTGCATATATAAGCACAATTCAGCGCATCCTCAACACACCGGCACATATTCTATTTTAGAATTCTCTCTTCTTGGTGTTGATATGACTCATCTCGGGATTGCAGAGGAGAGTAGGCATGGAGGAGGAGAAGAAAAATAATCGTTACGAAATGATTTCACGGCCAGAGGAAGAAATTGAAAGAAAATCAAATATGGTCATATTTCACAGACGGTCTCAGATAGTCGTTTTCCATTCAAATTGAATACTGAATAGAAAACATCTCTGTAAAGAGTAAGAACATGTACAAAAGTCTATTATTACCATTAACACGGCCAGATAACACCTACTCACAATTACTAACACCCATTAGCATAAATGTAACTGTATGCTAAAGTACAGATGTAGTATACTTTAAATTGACACTTAAAAGGGGTTGTTCAATCTCAACATTTATGGTCTATCACTAGGATATGCCAAAATGTCACATTGATGTGGGTCCCACCTCTGGGACCCACTCTAATCTCCAGAACAGGGCTCCTGAAGTGAAGGTGAGCACACTGCACATACACGGCGTCATCTTGAGTCACCTCTGTGGGACTTAAAAAAATAGCTGAGCGAGTATGCTTAGCTATTTTTGAAAATTCCATGTCAGTGAATGGAGAGCATGCCGTGCAAGGGCAGCCACCTCTCCGTTCATCTGTATGGGACTGCTGGAAATAGCTAAGCCAGCAGTAAATGGAGGGAGGCCAAACATGCGCAGCTGCTCTCTATTTACTTTGGGGGCACTGTTCCTGAGATAGGAGCCGGTACCAGGGGTGGGACCCGCATCTGACATTTTTGGCATATCCTAGTGGTATGCCATAAATGTTGAGATGGGACAACCCCTTTAACAAAAGAAATTGAAACTCAAGTTAAAATTTCCTGTAATTGTGAGAATCAAGCTAACATTTATGTAATCAAAGGCTGTCTATCCTTAACCACTTCACATCTGGGCCATTTGCACCCTTCCTGACCAGGCCTAATTTAGCAAAACTGACATATCTCACTTTATGTGGTAATAACTTTGGAACACTTTTACTTATCCAAGCCATTCAGAGATTGTTTTCTTGTGACACATTGTACTTTGTGACAGTAATAAATTTGAGTCAATATTTTTCACCTTTATTTATGAAAAAATCCAAAATTTACCTAAAATTTAGAAATATTTGCAATTTTCTAAATTTCGATTTCTCTGCTTTTAAAACCTCATAAAATATTTATTACTTAACATTCCCCATATGTTTACTTTATGTTGGCATCATTTTGGAATTGTCATTTTATTTTTTTAGGTCGTTAGACTTAGAAGTTTAGAAGCAATTCTTAAAATTTTTAAGAAAATTGCCAAAACCCACTTTTTAAGGACCAGTTCAGGTCTGAAGTCACTTTGTGGGGCCTACATAGTTGATATCCCATAAATGACCCCATTGTAGAAACGACACCCCTCAAGTTAGTTAAAACCGATTTTACAAACTTTGTTAACCCTTTAGGCGTTCCACAAGAATTCAAGGAAAAATGTTTAATTTCACTTCTTTTGCAGATTTTCCATTTTAATCCATTTTTTTCTTTAACACATCGATGGTTAACAGCCAAACAAAACTCAATATTTATTACCCAGATTCTGCGGCTTACAGAAACGCCCCACATGTGGTCATAAGCTACTATATGGGCACACGACAGGGCGCAGAAGAAAAGGAGCGCCACATGGTTTTTAGATGCCATGTCCCATTTGAAGTCCCCCTGATACACCCTTACAGACCCCATTTTGGAAACTAGGGGATAAGGTGCCAGTTTTATTGGTACTATTTTTGGGTACATATGATTTTTTGATCATTCATTATAACATTTTATGGGGCAAGGTGACCAAAAAATTGGTTGTTTTAGCACAGTTTTTATTTATTTATTAATACAGCGTTCACCTGAGGGGTTTTCTCAAGTGACACTTTTATAGAGCAGATAAATACGAACGTGGCGATACCTAATATGTATACTTTTTCATATTTATTTAAGTTTTACACAATAATAGCATTTTTGAAACAAAAAAAATATGTTTTAATGTGTCCATGTTCTGAGAGCTATAGTTTTTTTATGTTTTGATAGATTTTCTTATGTAGGGGCTCATTTTTTGCGGGATGAGGTGACGGTTTTATGGACATACGCCTTTTTGATCACTTGGTGTTACACTTTTTGTGTTGTAAGGTGACAAAAATGGCTTTTTTTGAGTTTTTTTTAATGGTCTTTATTGGACTGGGTCGATCATGTGATTTATTTATAGAGGAGGCCGTCATGGACGCGGCAATATAAAATATGTCTATTTTATTATATTTTTTCTATTTTTAACTTTTTATAATTATAACGATTTTATAATTTTTTTTTTTATTCCTTACTTGGGGAATATTTTTTTTTACTGTGCGCTTCCTGCATTGTATACACAGTGCTTGGTAACCCGAGGTAACCCGAGGTAACACGATTAGCGTGCAGCTGCAGTTTCTGAATGGACGTTCAGGAACGTCCATTCAGAAATAGAGAACCACCTCCCGGACCTTTATAGTCTATGGGCGGACGAGAGATGGTTAAGGTGGCCATACCCATTAGACAGAAGTTGGTTGATGGTTGAACAAACATCTGGATTGATTGTTTCGCAGACTGGCCATGGAACTTGGCAATGGATAAAAGATCTTTATGGAAACGCCCCTTCAAAGAAAGATCTTTCATCCATGAAGGATTTGGTAAGGTCTCAGCTAGGGCTGAAACGATTACTCAATTGAATCGAGTAATTTGGCACAAAAAAAATCCTTTATGCAAATTTTTTAGGGGGCAGCTGATGGCACTTAGGGGGCAGCTGAAGGCACTGGGGTGGGGGAGAGCTGAAGGCACTGGGGAACGGAGCTGATGGCACAGGGGGGAGCTGATGGCACTAGGGAATAGTGGAGCTGATGGCACTGGGGAAAACTGATGCACTTGAGCTGATCGCACAGGGGAGAACGAAGGGTGTTGGGGAATGATGGAAGGGGGTCTGATGAGTTTTTATAAAGGAAAACAGTCTATTAATTCATTTTTTCTTATTAGAGTACTCAACTAATCATAAAAAAATCAGTACAATACTCGATTGCTAAAATAATCATTTACTGCAGCCCTAGTCTCAACAACATACTGTTCTTCTAGTTAGCTCTCCTCTATAGGGCTCCTGCATTCTCATAGGTCAAAATTCAAGGTACATTCCTAAATATAAAAGGTGGCCCAATTTATTTCTTGTTGGGGCCCCACAAATTCTTTGGACGGTTTTGTCTGCAAGCGTTTTAAATTCAAACAGGGTCCTAGTAGAGTGTTCTATTAGAAATGTCAATGGACACTGAAAGGGCAGTTTTAAGGTGGAATAACTGAAGACGTGAACATAGATATTCAAAAATGAGTTAGAATTTGTCTGCTGTAGCAGTTTTATCAAGACAGAATAATGTAAGATGTCTTGGAAGAAAGAACATTGCAGCATACGCTTACTGAGCATGAAAGGCGTGAGGAAAGCAATGAACTGCTCCATGGTTCACCGGCGAGGGATATGCACTGCTACCGGCAAGCACAATTTATTTTCCCCATTGACAGTTATCTATAGCATTGCTGCTGATTCCTTCAAAAGATACTGTACAATATTTCAAAATGCACCATAAAATATTAAAATCTTGAAGCTTTGAGATCTGTTTTGTATTGCCTGTGCAGTAATTTATGTACGCTTTTAGACACTCACATTTAACAATTTTTTATAAAAAATATTTTTAGAGTTAGTTTGAGATGAGCTTGTCATTTGACATAAGACATCATAAATTCACACTTTGTTACTTGTCAATTTACATGCAGATAAACCTGCTCCATTGTCTTGAAGGGATTGGCCAGTATTTTGATAGTAATGGCCTATTCTCATGATAGGTCATTAAATATCAGATTGTCGGGGGTCCAACACCCCGCACCCATGCTGATCAGCTGCTTCTTTTTAGCTCTGGCGCCAGAAGTCGTCGCTAGAACTACATGGTTTCATCCAATGTGTACTGGACAGAGCTTGTTACTGCAGCACTGCTCCCATTGAAGTGAATGAGAACAGCACTACAGTTACCAGATTCATGCATTACACAATGGGTGGCAATGTGTAGTTCTGGAGCCAACCTTGGGCACCAGAACTAAAAAAAAGAAGCTGATCGATCAGCATTTGATGTGAATATAGGCCATTAATATCAATGTCCCGGACAACCCCTTTAAAGGGGTTATCCGATACTTAAAATATCCCCCCAATGTCCGGGCCTCTTGAATGGATTATACTTACCTGATCCCCGGCACCCGTGTTGCTCCGGATGCCGGCACAGCCACCAATGCATCTCCCTGTTGCTCGAATCAGAAAATCCGGAGATGTATAGAGCAGCCAATAGCAGGCCGTGACGGGGACGAGCCCCCTTGAGGCTGGTCACTGTCGCAGCCTGCTTTTGGCTGAAGCCCCTTCATCGGATGTTTTGATCCAAGTGACGGGAAGATGCAACAGTGGTCGTGCAGGGATCTAGAGTGACGAGGGTGCCGGGGATCAGGTAAGTATAATCCATACAAGGGGTCCGGGCATTGCTATTTTAGATATCAGATAACCCCCCATTAAAGGCTATGGACACCTTTGAATACATTACTTTTATTATAGCATACTACTTATTTTGGTCTACATAAAAACATTTTCCTAATTGGACTTTATAAAAAAAAAAATTCAACCTTTTGTTCTCTGTAGCCTACATCTTTCTGCAGACTGCTCTGTTGTCTTCTCAGTGAAATCTCAGAAAAAGTCTCTGATGGCTCGGTCTTTGCAAAGATAAGGTTTTCAGATTAAACTACAGGTCATGCAGTCTGGTACTATACAATCCGTTCTGCTAGTGTCCAACTGCACAGGGACACACCACAAACTGGTAACACCCATCTGGACTTTCGTTTCAGACTCCCGGCAATTCATTCATAAACTTCTAGGAGAAATAATAGAGGAATGGCACATCATAGAGTCATAAAAACAGATGATCTAAAATTGCCATTACGTGGTGAATGCAAGTAGGATGGATGTAGTAGAGTTAACACTCATGCTCTATGAGATGTGTTATCTAAACTAAATGCGTCTGTGAAGGTTCTCATTTATCCAGGTCATGGTATATCTGTAAAGAATAAATCAAGGCAACTGGACGTACTGTAGATTTCTTGAAAACGTTTCACTCGTTCTTCCAATGAGCTTTCCCAATTCTGAGTGACTGTACAAGAATTCTCTGGGAATTCTTGTACACTGAGAAGAAATCAATGATACAGTCCTAACCTCAGTATCTGAGGAAAGGGATTTAGGGGTCATTATTTCAGAAGACTTAAAGGTAGGCAGACAATGTCATAGAGCAGCAGGAAATGCTAGCAGAATGCTTGGGTGTATAGGGAGAGGCATTACTAGTAGAAAGAGGGAGGTGCTCATGCCGCTCTACAGAGCACTAGTGAGACCTCATCTGGAGTATTGTGCTCAGTACTGGAGACCATATCTCCAGAAGGATATTGATACTTTGGAGAGAGTTCAGAGAAGAGCTACTAAACTGGTACATGGATTGCAGGATAAAACTTACCAGGAAAGATTAAAGGACCTTAACATGTATAGCTTGGAAGAAAGACGAGACAGAGGGGATATGATAGAAACTTTTAATTACATAAAGGGAATCAACAAGGTAAAAGAGGAGAGAATATTTAAAAGAAGAAAAACTGCTACAAGAGGACATAGTTTTAAATTAGAGGGGCAAAGGTTTAAAAGTAATATCAGTAAGTATTACTTTACTGAGAGAGTAGTGGATGCATGGAATAGCCTTCATGCAGAAGTGGTAGCTGCAAATACAGTGAAGGAGTTTAAGCATGCATGGGATAGGCATAAGGCCATCCTTCATATAAGATCGGGCCAGGGGCTATCCATAGTACTTAGTATATTGGGCAGACTAGATGGGCCAAATGGTTCTTATCTGCCGACACATTCTATGTAACTGAATCAACATCTGGTAATTATACCCAGCAATGTTGTCCATCTTGTGAGGCAACAACTGGTTCACCCAAAAGACCCAACGCCTAAACACAAGATGGACAACATTGTGTACGCAGTCCAGTGTAATAAGGAATGCTCAGAACTGTATATCGGTGAAATAAAACAACAACTACATTAGCGTATGGCTCAGCATAGAAGAGCCAAAACCTCTGGTCAAGATTCAGCCGTGTACTCACATCTAAAAGAAACAGGTCACACCTTTGAAGACAGTCAAGTATGTGTTTTGGATAAGGAGGCCGATTGGTACAAACGAGGTGTGAAGGAGGCCATCTACGTAAAAATGGAGAAGCCAAGCTTGAATAGAGGCGGGGGGGGGGGGGGGGGCGGGGGGGGGTTAGACATCTATTGTCTGCCACATACAATGCTGTCTTGACACCTTTTTCTGGGAGGTCATTATCACCTACTGACTCCAATTAGGATAATGGATTCAACACCTTTGACCCCATGCTGGGTACAATGACCTCTGACCCTATGCTGGGTATAATTACCAGGTGTTGATTCACTTACATATTTATTCCCAGAGAATTCTTGTACAGTCACACAGAATTGAGAAAGCTTGTTGGAAGAACGAGTGAAACGTTTTCAAGAAATCTACAGTAAGTCCAGTTGCCTTGATTTATTCTTTACAGATAAACTAAATGTGTTAAGCAAACACCTTCAATTGCTTTTTAATGGGTTTTGTCTCAAGATAACGAGTTAAAAAAATTTGAGTTAAGAGCTTGAGTGCTAACCCTGCTACTTCTTGTAGTTACTAAAACAGACATGTCAGGAGAGGCGATGGGTCCTCTTTAATTATAGCAGAACTCAAATGATCAGACATTGTACATTTCACCACAATCGTACATTAGAGAGAAATCAGAAAACACCATTTACAGAATTGCTGGATAACAATTCCACCCGAAAGAAAACATTTCGAAGTACGGAATAAACTAATTGCCACAGGAAAATGGCCATTTATCTGCAAAATATCTACAATAAAACAACGCAGCTCTTAAAATAGCATAAGTACTAAAAAGTAAAAAATAGCCCTAGTAAAATCATATAACAGCTTAGTGCAGGCCAGCGACTAAATATTTACATTAAACAAAATGCCAGCGAGGAGACGACGGTTACTTTATAAGGAGAATTAAGAAATGCTTAATTTTTGTAACAAGACATAAATCGTCTTATCTCAAGCGTGTTTACTAACTACAGATAGTAGGACATCTCTGTCCACCACGAGATGCCATGTACGGCTGGCCATACCCATGATTAGTGGTCAAAATGAGTACCTCTCCTGCTTTTCCTAATTGTCAGCCTTGTCTGGGATTTCGTTCATTTGATTTTGCCCTCCTAGGGTCCCTTTATATGGGCAGATTTCTGGACTGGAAAAAGTCCAGATCAGCGTCCATTTATCTCCATGTATTTACTGGATGTGCTGAGTGATTATTAAGGCGATCAATCAAACACTTCCAGTTCTATTATTGTCAGCAGTACATCCCTGTCTACATGGGGTGATGTGCAGCTGACAAATAAGGGTTTTTAATTCCACATGGATGATGCGATCACCTGACAAACGGGGCTAATGATTAGTGTTGATCGCGAATATTCTAATCGCAAATTTTTATCCCTCACTGTCTGGGCAATGTACACACCACATCCATGTCGCTAAACAGTGGTGTAACTGAAACCTCTAGGGCTCCAGAACCAAAATCTGTAGAAAGGCCCTATCTACTGCATACTATTAATTATTTTGATGTTTTCTTAGAGAGCAATGAGACTCTTCGGTGCCCCTTGGGCTCCAGAGGGCTAGTGTGACTGCTACCTCTGCAACCCCTATAGTAATGCTCATGTTGCAAAGACTTTGCTATGGCAGAGGCTCTCCCTGTTGCAGTCATGTCACATATATTAGACAAACCTCTCCGTGGAATGTACAGGTGTTCCATGTCAGCTGCCCATTCTGGAAAGGAGAGGGTTATAACAACATACAAAAGAGCAATAAAAGGCTTTTCCAAGATTTTGACCTTGATAGCCTATCCTCAGGATCTGGCTCCCTGAGAGTTGGACACCCCATGGATCAGCTCTGGTGAGCGTTGTGGCCTCTTCTTAGGGCAGTGACGTCATGTTCATCAGTCACATGGCCTAAGTGCAGCCAAGTGAATGGGGCTGGGCTACAATACCAAGCAGAATCACTATCAAATGGATGGAACTGTACTTGGTAAGCTGTGAGGAGGCCGTGGCGCTCACTGGAGCTCAGTGGCCTCCTGAAACAGCTGATTCACTAGGGTGCTGAGAGTCAGACCCCTGCCATCAATATTAAATGCCCAGAAAACCCCTTAAGGGAGCTTTGTCAAGGTTGTTGCAACCTATGAATTACAACATGACTCAATTTACCCTTAACTATATTGAATACTGATTGATATTAATCTTCAATGTCGTAGCCAAGATCGCTGTGTAGCCTTAGCCTTAGTGATAGGTAGTCAGTTGACTACAGCTGCCCAATACCTGTATAACTGCCATACAGAAAGCTATTAAGTAAGGTACTGCACAGGCAACTCGTAAACCTCTCATTCTCCAAAGAGAAGAACAAGTTTTTCAAGCAAATCTGCTTCATGAGTCACTCACACAGTAAACACTGAAAGAGAAAATCATGATTAATAGGAGTTGGCATCGAAGAAACTTGGCTCAGGTTTTCCTTAAGGTCTGCCACAATATGATGCATCCTAGAAGGATCCTGACAGATATAAACATCTCACAATCACTGCTGTTTCCTTTAAGCTCTAAACTTCATGGGATCTGCATTAATAGTGAGGGGGGCCATATAAAATATTAAAATTAAGCCATCTTCTTTTTTTGGTTAACAGCACGGCACCCCTAACTACCTGCCACAGGAGGACTTGATACTGTTTGTGCAATCTCCTTTCCAAGGTCTCTAGGCTAGCTTATAGAGGAAGAACCCTGTGCAAGTACTTACGATCAGGAACATAGCAAAAGCAGCCCATGTGAGCTGTGGCCCCTCTCTCCAGGGACCCCAAAATAGCTTTCTGGACCATTTATTACAAATTTTTCTGAAGCGTTGTGTGACTTTGTGAGCGAATCACAGTCAGCATCTGCGCTGCTCCAGTAACAGCAGGAGAAGAGCCTCTGCCCTTGTGCAGCTCAAGAAATTTGATGGACAAATCGATTTGTATATATCGATTTGCTCATCTCTAGTCTCCATGCTTCTTAATAGATTCATTCACAATATAATATTGCCCTATAATATTTATTATTACTATTAGCATCTTTCAGAATTTCCATTAAATTGCAGATTTAAAAAATGACTGCATTAGACTCGGAATGAACCTCAGTGCATTCCACTGACACTCCATTAACAGCTCATTGAGAGACATTTTGTGTGACAAGTGGACAACCCTGTGGGGGAATTTTCAATGTTCTTCATTGACTACTGTGTACTTTTGAAGAATCAATAAGCTAATACAAGGGCAAAATTTGGAAGAAGAAAATTCTTCCAGAGTGGCAGTTGATCAACGGTTGTAGACTAACATCATAATTAGTGTTGAGCGAAGCAACGCATCTGAAATGGAATTCAATCCAAAGTTTAGGAAAAATTTGATTCGTAACGAATGCAAATTACCTCACACTTCATGTGCCTTCAGCTACACATGTTACAAAGTTCTGACACTCCATTAACGGAGACATTTTGTGTGACAGGTGGACAACCCTGTGGGGGAATTTTCAATGTTCTTCATTGACTACTGTATACTTTTGAAGAATCAATAAGCTAATAAAAAAGACACGAGGGCAAAATTTGGAAGAAGAAAATTATTCCAGAGTGGCAGAAGAGTTGGTCAAGGTTGTAGACTAACATCATAATTAGTGTTGAGCAAAGCAACGCATCTGAAATGGAATTCAATCCAAAGTTTAGGAAAAATTCGATTTGCAACAAATCCGAATTTCCTCGTACTTCATGTGCCTTCAGCTACACATGTTACAAAGTAAAAGTTAGAAGCTCAGGAACGCGAGATCACCTGTAATGCTGTGTAGACTGCCAATCAGCAGCTTACCAGCCCCTGTGATTACTGGGGATAAGCAATTCTATGAGGCCTTGATTCTCAAATTGGGGTGCATAAGCCATCTAATTTTACTGTTATTGGGGTGTCCATCTTGTTAAACAGATAAGAATTCTATTAATTCCCAAATTGGGGTGAATATCCCTTTAATGGTAAAGTTTCTAGATTCAATGATTATCTGTGTCAACAGAAGAGAATTTAGAGCCCCATTTTGTTCTCAATGTGAACAGGATCTATTGTGGTTGCCTTTTATTCTTTCTTTGACAGATTGGATATTGTTTTCTTATGAGTAAGAATTTTTATAGAAAGTGCGCTCTCTGTTTGATAAGAAGGAATTGAGAGCCCTTCAAACAATAGATGTTCCTGTGAGCACACATAATTGTATCAACTCAACAGAAGCCTGTTGGAAATTTCACAGCTCAAATGCTAAAAAGGAATCAGCATTTCAGTAGAGAACTGTCACAGCAATGTTATGTGATCATGATCAAATAGCTATATATAGTGCATGCAAACCCATAATTGAAGAAGTGCATCAGCGTAAATTGTGTCATGCAAATCTGATGTGATTTAAGCTCAAAGCCAATTTAAATGTGTAAAAAAAATAATAGAACTTATTGATAAATGGAATGGATACATCACAACAAATTCATTTATGGTAGTATTTTATCATATTCCCATTTATTTTGAGTTTTAATGTCATCAGTGGTTAGTAGAGATGGGTCAGATTCTGTATCAATAAAAAAAGATGTTTCACGTCCAATCCAAAGTGCTGGAAACTTGCCTGAAAATTGGTATATGTCTCCTATGATTCATATATTATTCTTATTTTTATTTTTTTAAGACCCCCCCACCCCATTGCCTTTTTAAGTTCTTTAACATAATGACAGCAATGGTAAATAATGTCAGTGACACTATATAGTTATGGGTAAACACATGGTTGTCGGTGTTAACAAACAGCATGTTTAAAAACACACTGCGTTGTTGGAACTGTCATGCGTTTTAAACAAGCTGTTCTCATGAGATTTGGTAAATTTAGCAAAAACAGGTTATGTAAGTGAGCATAGTACTTGCTGTTAGGGGTGGGCGATATAGACAATATGCAATATAAACAATATAAATTTGGCCAACGATAGAGATTTTGTTTATATCGCCATATCCCGGTAGAACAGGGCATGCGCCGCTCTCGGCACCCACCATGTTCTCCTGAGCCGGCACAGTGGAGAAGGAGGGAGTCCCTCCCTCCCCACTGTGTGCGGCTGACGCTGACCACCAATGAGAACAGACTAGGAGGAGGAGGGGAGGGACTGTGGCCACTCTGCCACCAATTAGAACAGAGTAGGAGGGACAGTGGCAACTGCGCCACCAATGAGAACAGAGAGGAGGAGGAGGACCTGAGGGGTTAATTGCAGCGGATCACGGCGCGTAGTAATAGAGGCCAGGTATGGGATATGGCTGGCACATGCAGGCTACGTTTGTATTCAGGCATATTAACTATATTCATTGGTGGCGCAGTGGCCACAGCCCCTCCCTTCTACTTCGCCCTCTTCTAAGTATTATATTAATTTCGGGCCCCCCCCCCTCCACACAATTAAATCATTGATGGCAGTGGCCCCAGGGTGGCAGCTTCTGATCGGAGCCCCAGCAGTGTAATCGTGGGGCTCCGATCGGTTACCTGGCAGCCAGGATGCTACTCAAGCCCTGGCTGCTATAGTCGGCTTCCTGCTGCTGTGTGCACTATAAACAGGGCAGCTGGGATAGTGTGAAGTCCTATTCACCCTAATAGAGCTCTATTAGGGTGAATAGGACAAGGGTTCTAGCCCCTAAGGAGGATAATAGTTATTAAATAAAAAGTTTAAAAAAAATAAAAAGTTTAACCCCCCTGAAATATAGAATATATCGCATATCGCACATGCTTAAAATTATATGGCAATATAGATTTTAGTCCATATCGCCCACCCCTACTTGCTGTACTCGCATACATAGCCTGTTCTGTAAAAAATTTCCAAATCTCAGGAGAACAGCTCACAGGCAGGGAGAAGGAGATGCCCACTAAGAAGAACAGAGGTCTCCTCCCTTCTGTACCGATGCTAGTGATTAACATATTAGGCGCCAAAACAGGGGGCAGAGCAGTGCATGGAGGAATTGATCTTGAAAAAAACATCTCCTGAACCTGGACTACAATATAAGGTATTGTTTTTATGGAAAAAAAAAATGGCGACGGGTGCTCTTTAAACAATTAAAAAATATATTATAATAAACAGAGGTGCAAATACACGTCCCCTGCTATGAACACACCGTACACTGATATGTAGGCATTAAAATGCATTGCATTGCCCGTGGGGTTAATTAACACGGGCACAATTAAACATACCCTGCTACAAACACACTGCACACTGACACACTAAAATGTGCTAAATTGTGCACTTATAAAGGGTGGCAAAATTGCAACAGTTTTTTTGTAATAAACACAGGCACAATTACATGTACTCGGCTATGAAGACGGTGTATCCTGGTACTGACACACTGAGATGCGCTTAATTGCATACTTATGATAGCAAACGCGCAACTGGCTTTTTTTTGTTGTAATAAACACTAGTGAAATTAAACATGTCCTGCTATGAACACACTGCACACTGATATTGACACACGTAAATGCCTTGAATTGTGCAATAATAAACGGTAGCCAAATAGCAACAGTTATTTGGAAAGAATAAAACACTTATGAACTGCAGATGCTTTGTAACAGGTTGTGGAAAAAGAAAAAAAGGTTGGCTCAAGCACAAAAAAGCTATCTTTATTCAGGCAATGTAAGACATGAACAGCTCCAGCAGCTGCCCTCACTATAAGATACCCAGTCCCAGTACACTAATTGCCCCTATGTCCTCTCTTTGTAGCTAACTAAATATATCCATATACTATCCCTACAAGAGCCTAAGATGGCTGGCTTGTGTCTGTAATTGGTGTCTGTCAGAGATATGGAAGACATGACCTCTCACATAACTGGCTGAGCTCACAATGGCATCTGTGCATCTAATAGACCAGCCAATATCCTGTCTCTGGATTGGCTCTCAGTCAGCCTGCAAAGCATTGTGGGCAAGCCTGCCTGCAAGGGCCCCTCTCAGGGTCATGTGATCCTCCATCTTTATCATCCCTGCCCTGTTTCCCTCGCTAGTGTGACTAGTAAAATGACAGGTGCTGTCTTGCCTGATTCATCCAAAGCGAATCACCTAAACTTCAGATTCATTTGGCAGAAGAATTTTTGTGAAATTTGTTTGATTTGTTCATAATCGATTTGCTCATCTCTACTGGTTAGCAATAAAACAATGATCTAGCCAAGGCAATATAAGAAGAGGTCAAACCAAAGGAAGAAGATGCAAAGTGTATACAAATGGAGCAGATCTGAATATGCCATTAAAGGGTTCAGCTTATTGAAAAACTTGGATTTACTTTTAATTTCACTATACTATTACTAAAATAGTACACATGGGACATGGAATCCGCATCAGCAATCTGAGGGTGACACTTGGATTTCTGCTGCAGATATATAGTTGGTCATGCTGCTGACAAATGTGGCTGCTCAGGTTCTGCATGGATTTTGTTTGGATTCTGAATCAAGAAGAGACACGGGCAACACTCTTCATTAATCATATGTACCATGTGTCTGTGGACAGCTTAAAGGGGGTGTATAACCTATATTTTTACTAATAAAAATCAGATAGGGAAACATATTCCTCTTTAAATTGTAAATTTTCACAGATATGTTTTAGAGCAGCTACATGGACTATAGAAATCTATAGCCTGGAGAAGACTCATTGACTTCTATGGTGAACGTTGTGGGCATGCTCTGTGATCTGTGCAGGGCACGGTGCATGTGTAGGGAGGAGGTCATGACTATTACTGATTGTGAATGGTGGATCCTGTTTCATATATTTATATATATATATATATATATACATTGTAATCCTGCCTGTCATGATAATGAGATGACTGCTGACAAGTGATCTCTACAGAATAGTAGAGACCCAAAATAGTGGGTGTTCAATAGTCATAGTAAATAGAAAAAAATATAAATAACGATGTTGAAAAAAAAAAAAAAAAAGGCAAGGTGGAACTGGGGCTGCATGGCAGAAGCATGGATGTAGCAAAATTGGTGATGTGGAAGTTCTAGAGAGGTACTTTGGAGAAGCTGATGATCTGGAGTTGGAGCTGTACAGCAATGAAGCAGAGTTAAAACGCAATTGGAGTGGCAAAGCTGTAGTAGTACTGGACGGTGCTGAGCTGTGGACATGCAGTATTGAAGCATGAGTGACATACACTTGGACTAGCAAGGATGTAGTAGTGCTGTACAATGCAGGGCTGTGAACATGCAGTAATAAAGACACCTGGAGTAGCAGAGCTTTAGTAGTGCTGTACAATGCTGAGCTGTGGACATGAAGCAATTAGGCAAAGGTGACACACATTTGGAGCAGCAGAGCTGTAGCAGTGCTGTACAATTGCTGTGACAATTCCAATGTGAAAGAATAGCAACAGTAGAAAGTCCAAGCAGGCAAACGATGGACAGCAGGGAAGCTGAACCACCTGAATAATCAGGTGGGGTCCCTTGCCAGAGACAGGTTTCACCCTTTTGCTGCCAAGGGTGTTTGGACATTTTGCACCTCTAGTAGCCAGGACAATTTTCACAGTTTTGACATGTACAAATACAACCTAAATTACAAAATAAGAAAATCATACTAACCCCCATATCCATATATTTTTTGGAAAAAAAACACACTGCCAAAATGCCACTCTGTTTTTTTTATACACACAGACACCTTCATACTTTGCATCAAAGTGTAATTTTTCATAAAAATTGCACAAAGAATTTACATGAACCAGAAACAGAAAGACCCAATTTTTTTTTTAAAGTAGCAATCTATAAAATACAGGGATTACAACAGTTGAAAAGTAAGTGAACCCCAAAACCTACAGACGTGGACAAAATTGTTGGTACCCTTTGGTCAATGAAAGAAAAAGTCACAATGGTCACAGAAATAACTTTAATCTGACAAAAGTAATAATAAATTAAAATTCTATAAATGTTAACCAATGAAAGTCAGACATTGTTTTTCAACCATGCTTCAACAGAATTATGTAAAAAAATAAACTCATGAAACAGGCATGGACAAAAATGATGGTACCCCTAGAAAACACAGAACATAATGTGACCAAAGGGACATGTTAATTCAAGGTGTGTCCACTAATTAGCATCACAGGTGTCTACAACCTTGTAATCAGCCATTGGGCCTATATATATGGCTCCAGGTAATCACTGTGTTGTTTGGTGATATGGTGTGTACCACACTCGACATGGACCAGAGGAAGCAAAGGAAAGAGCTGTCTCAAGAGATCAGAAAGAAAATTATAGACAAGCATGTTAAAGGTAAAGGCTATAAGACCATCTCCAAGCAACTAGATGTTCCTGTGAGTACAGTTGCACATATTATTCATAAGTTTAAGATCCATGGGACTGTAGCCAACCTCCCTGGACGTGGCCGCAGGAGGAAAATTGATGACAAATCTAAGAGACGGATAATCCGAATGGTAACAAAAGAGCCTAGAAAGACTTCTAAAGAGATTCAAGGTGAACTTCATGCTCAAGGAACATCAGTGTCAGATCGCACCATCCGTCGTTGTTTGAGCCAAAGTGGACTACATGGGAGACGACCAAGGAGGACACCATTGTTGAAAACGAATCATAAAAAAGCAAGACTGGAATATGCCAAACTACATGTTGACAAGCCACAAAGCTTCTGGGAGAATGTCCTGTGGACAGATGAGACAAAAATCGAAGTTTTTGCCAAGGCACATCAGCTGTATGTTCACAGACGAAAAAATGAAGCATATCAAGAAAAGAACACTGTCCCTACTGTGAAACATGGAGGAGGCTCTGTTATGTTCTGGGGCTGCTTTGCTGCGTCTGGCACAGGGTGTCTTGAATCTGTGCAGGGTACAATGAAATCTCAAGACTATCAAGGAATTCTAGAGAGAAATGTACTAGCCAGTGTCAGAAAGCTTGGTCTCAGTCGCAGGTCATGGGTCTTGCAACAGGACAATGACCCAAAACACACCGCTAAAAACACCCAAGAATGGCTAAGAGGAAAAAATTGGACTATTCTAAAGTGGCCTTCTATGAGCCCTGACCTCAATCCTATTGAGCATCTTTGGAAGGAGCTGAAACATGCAGTCTGGAAAAGGCACCCTTCAAACCGGACACAACTGGAGCAGTTTGCTCATGAGGAGTGGGCCAAAATACCTGCTGAGAGGTGCAGATGTCTCATTGACAGTTACAGGAAGCGTTTGATTGCAGTGATTGCCTCAAAAGGTTGCGCAACAAAATATTAAGTTAGGGGTACCATCATTTTTGTCCATGCCTGTTTCATGAGTTTATTTTTTTACATAATTCTGTTGAAGCATGGTTGAAAAACAATGTCTGACTTTCATTGGTTAACATTTATAGAATTTTAATTTATTATTACTTTTGTCAGATTAAAGTTATTTCTGTGACCATTGTGACTTTTTCTTTCATTGACCAAAGGGTACCAACAATTTTGTCCACGTCTGTATATACTTCCTGAAAGCAGACAACCTGATGGCTGCAGTTGCCTTTATGGACTGTTGACAATCATATCCACCTTCAGAAAACTTTGTGTTATTTTTTTTAAATCCATCAAAACAAACATTGGGACCTAAAACGCACATCCAAGCGGAGGTTTAAACAATTTAATATTAATATATTGATGTGTGCAACTCTCATATACTGTACATCAAAAAGAGGTTGTGTTCTGGCACAGAGACCATGTAATGTATGGTCACCATAGACACATGTCAATAATGTATACTGTACACCGCATACAGATTCACAAAATCGAAATTTTCCGAGAGAGCAAAACATACCATGTATAAAACTATAACCTACTTATTAATACACACAGCCACCTTCATGCAATTTTGCAGAAAAATTGTAAGATGTGAAGAGTTCATACATGCCGCACGTGTCTACACACAATGCTGCATTTGTTAAAGAAAGGCAAAAAACGCAGGAATGTACCATTTCCCATTCCTCTATACAAACCATGGGTGACTTATTACTCCTGTTCCTGTACTAAGGACACAATACCTAAACCTGATGAGTCTGATGAACTGAAGGAGGTCTGGGCGTTACACCCATTATATGGGCATGGAAAAAGACCCACCTATCTAAAAAAACTTTGAATACTGTTTAATAAAATAAATAAATAAAAATTGTAATTTGAAAACTATTATGGCGATAGTCAGTGAGAAGTCCATGCTATTCTTCCCCTTGGGACATACACAGCTACATAGGAGAGAGAAGTCGCTGTGTCTCTCTCCCTGCAGCACTTCCTCCACTGCCCTCCCCACCCATCTCTCCCTCTATGCTGGTTAACATCTCAGTTGGGGCTGCTTGCTGCTGACAGATCTCAGGCTGCATAACAGCTAGAGATTTATGCCAGGTCTTGTTTTAAAACTGGCAATCTAAGCTTTAAAGGGTCACTAACTTTTCAAAAATGTCATAGAGATATCAAAAGTTTAGATCATTAGAGTTTTGAGCATTGAGACCCCTATAGATTCCTAGAACGAGGTGATGGAAGCACATTCATAGAGTGCTCTCTCGCCCTGCTGCACGAGACAGGCTCCATAGAAGTCTAGGAACATTCTTGATTACATCCTTAGTAGCGTGGAGAGAAAGCATGTTACGCATGCACTTCTCTCCCCTCATTCTAGCGATCAGTGGAAGCCTCAGCGCCCAAACGCTCACCAATCTAAACTTTTTAAATCTCTCTATGACATATCAAATGTTTCTTAAAATCTAATGACCCTTAAAAATAAGACCTATATGTATATCGCAAGTTAGAGCACTTAGAAATTGGGCAGGGAAAGAAAGCTGCAGGTATAGGATCCGTTTTCTAAAGGCTCTAACTTGGGATATACCGCGACTAGAGACTCAAATTTGGTCTTATTTTAAAGACCAAAGTTATTTCCTTGGTTACTGAATTGCCACCCTGCCAGGACATATGAGATATGTCCTTGGCAGGGTAAGAGTTAAATAACCCACCATCTTGACAACACTGCTAGGCACTGGGTCGCCAGAACGAGAAGGGGAACATGGCAGCATGTAGCACTGGATCTGGACCGGGACTAACAACTTCATATTAAATTGGCCCATGTGTGTCTGAGATAGGAAATTTATATTGCAAGACCTATAGTACTGGGGACAGGGACTGATGTGAACGGTGACAATCTTTGAACAGCATGGCTGTTCTCACTACATAAATCATAAATAATACATAAAATAAACTGCTGTCCCATACATGTCCTCCTCACTATGGATATGCTAGTGAGGTGGGATAGGGGACTGGTTAATAGTATATAGTACTAGAGGCCCAAAAAATTGGCATAAATGTTAGTGGAATAATCCCTTTCACTTTGGCCATATTTCGGCTGTTAGACTTTGTTCATAAATTATGCAAAAAACTAAGAGAAATATTAACAGAGGGCCAGATTTATCATTACTCTGACAGCTCACTCCACTTTCACATATGACTAAAGTCAGTTTTAGCCAAGTCAGATTTATGATCGGCCCTTTAAGACTGTAATAAATGTGGTTTGACGGTAGCAGTTTATCCGTCAGTAAGCAGCTTTACAAAAGTCGCACGTCTTTACGAAAAAAGTTGCATGTTCTATTAAAAAGTCTAATAAGATAAGCATGGTCCTCACTGGAGTGAAATTGCGACTTTTTGCGACTTTTTAAATAGTCGCAATAGTAAATCTGTCTAGAGATTTATTTACATAAGAAAACACGCCCACTTTTAGAAAACTGGCAAGCATGGTGCAGAGCAGAAAAATGTCAAAATTTTTGCACATTTTTAGTGATTGCACAAAAATTTGCGACTTTTTCACTCCATTATTCTGACTTGAGCTAATGATAAATCTGGCCCAATGTCTTTATATTTCTCCTCAGTTTAGGACCTACCCCTGGTTTGTACATGCAAAAAAAATACAAATTTATGGGAATTAAAAGCAGCACCCTTACATCCTCAGAGGAAAGACACAATCATTATCTGACTCAGCAAGAAAAATTAATTGGTATCATTAAATTGAAAGGAATGTGGCTCACCATCTTGTCCTATCCCCTGTTTTCTAAATGATCTGTAGTACAGGGCACAGTGATTTTTATCGTCCTTTATGGCTTTATTTAAAATCAACCTTTTTCTCATTATAGGTTTATTGTCATGGCTCAGGTGTAGAAGCTTCCTCTGATGTGCACAGCAAATTATTACGATGCTTCTAAATTGAGGATATTTCAGCATTAATGATGTCCAGTATTCAGCCCAATGAAAAGGAAAAGTGATTGGGCAAAAAATGTCAATAAGTCAGTTTATAAAGTAGTACATATTGGGTTGGAGAAAGAATCGTGGCATATGTCTAGGATCATGCAGTGAAACTATATTGAGCCTCCCGAAAATGCCATTGAAAAATGGTCTTCTAGAGAGGCAATCATCTCAAAGGAGATGGTCAGTATGCATAGTATATGATGCAACTGAAAACCTCTTCCAGTATAGAGTAAAAATAAATCGACTATTGGAAACTGGATAATGTAGAACTTATTTACAACTCCAAAGTCACCACAATAACAAGAAGGAACATTACGGACATTGTCCTTTTTGCAAGCTGAGATGAGGATAAGAGCTGGGACCTTACTTGATGTGATTATGACCTGTGATAGTGGGCATCATAGGGATCTGCACAACACATGCCAACACCCCTGAAGAGAGAGTGCTGCTGTTGAACAAAAGAGGTGCTCTTCTAAAAAAAAGAATAATAAATACATCTAAAAAAAATTCATTGTACTTTTTGAAAAATATTACCCAATTGTTCTCTATTTCCATCCTCAGGAGTTTCTATGTTTCCAGGGCAGTACTTGTACAATCCTCATTTTAATGTGCAGTACAGGATTTGATCATAGCCTTGGGGGCACATTCATTGTCACTTATTTAAGGGATAGTTTGCTTAGAAACATCCCTTACCAGTTTATAGGGTGGTCCTGCATTTACAGGAAGGTCAAATTAATAAACTGTCGCAGGAAGCCTAGTTTAGATTGGTTTTGGTCTTCTCAATATTTAGTATAGGTCATCCATGTGTGATCAGTGGGAGGCTCTCGAACTGGGCTTGAATGCAGTCATCTGCTCCTTTATGACATCTCCAGAAAACCCCTTAACAATAGTATAAAAGGTGCCTATTATGTGTTCTGTGACTGAGAGCAAAACCAACAAGTAATTACATTTGTTAGCAATATATCGGATATATCCTGAAATAGTTTCAGGATCGTGCCACTTGACGTCCATTACACATGATATGATTATAGCCTACACTCACTACTGTCTGTAGACATTACCCACTAGAGCCATTCTCTGCAATAACAATACGGTATTGCCATTGCTTTGTTTGGATTGTTCACCGAGGTGTAAAGATTACAAATACTTGTTTGTAATTGAATCCTATGTACAAATTAGTAGTGAAGCATAATGCTAGAGGAACATCATTACCATTCTAACATTTGCTGTAATTCATTCTTATCACATAAATGAAGGGAAGACTTTGATAACGATGATATGATTTACTATGCACAGAGAAGCATAAAAAAATAACAAGCTATTGAACAATTCTAATTTTCTCAAGTGTTATATGATGCCAAGGTTGATCTTTGGCTCTCTAACATAATCCATAAGGGAGCTAAAATCTAAAACACTCACCATCAGATACCATACATATTAATTTCCCTGAATTTCACATAAATCATATGCAGTGGTGAACATAAAAAAGGGGTCCCACTTAAAAGCTTAAAATGGGCCTCCCATTAAGATGTTTGGTTTGGCTATGTAAGATAAAAGGAGATAGCGTTTGTTCCCCACCCTGACACACATCCTTTCTATGACCCTACGTCCAATTGTTCACTAGTTCCAGAAATCATCTGGAAAGGAATCCTTGCACAGGTTTTTACCACCAGTAATAAAAGAGATGGGAACCAGGGCTAGGTTCCTTTTTCCAAGTGTGACACAATAACTACATGGTCTGCTATAATGATATGATATATGTTAATAAAGTATATCAGTTGGGCAACTGGTTATAAACAAGCCAACAATCTCCAAATTCACAGAGAAGGCACCACTAAACAAGACATAATTATAACTTAAGTTCTAACTTAAGGCCCCTTTACACTGTCTGAAAATTGGCCAAATAATCACTAACAAGTGTTTGTAGGAATGCTTATTAGCGATTATCTGCCGGTATAAAGGTGCCACCGATTACTCGATGAATAGTCAATCTAAACGTGCCATCCAAACAAGCTCTTCTGCTGGCAAGTGCAGCAGTCTCCTCCACTAATAAGCAGGTGCTTCCTGGAAGGAATGCTTTTTTCCTGACAATTGCCTGCTAAATTGTTCAGTGTAATGGGGCCTATAACCACATAAAATTTGCTACTCAATGCATTATAAAAAAATTTTTATCCACTGGGTAAGCATATTCACCCTGCATAATCAGGGTAACCCCTACAATTGTCTTAATCCTGCTTGTACCCACTCCCTGCTATGGGTAGGGTGTGTGTGCAAGGAGTCCCCCTGTATAGGGAAGAAAGCCAGGATCTTGTCTAGGCTGAGACATTAATCATAATACCCAGTCTGAGCCCTGCAGCCTTCAGCTGGATGACAAGAAAGCAGACAACCTCCAGAGTTCCAGGGCGAAAGCATTCCCTGAGAATATATCTGTGAGTAAAGTCCAGAGGCCTAGGAGAAGCCATATTCCTCCTCAGCTAGTCAGTCCCCACCAAGCAGAAGATAAAGAGAAGCGCAGAAGATAAATTCCTGCCACCGTTACAGAGCTACTAAGCAGAGGTCTTATCCTGCTAGCTCCAGATTTATAGTGCAGAAGATTTATTCCTGCCAATGATTGCCAAAACCTGCTGGGACCAGGAGACCAAAGCTGTATAGAACAAAATAGTAGATAGAGTCCAGCTCACCTGCTTAAGGCATTCTGTCACAATGAACTCCTGGTGCGCGGAAAAGGTAAGACCTTGGGAAACTTGGCTAATATCAAAGATCCAGCACCAAGGAAATGCAAAGCTGTGCGTTCCTTTATTACAGTGGTAAAATTCATGCAGCAAATCAACGACATCCAGTGACATCCATCTGTTAAGTCAACGCGTTTCAAAGAAAACTGTTCTTAGTCATGATTAAGAACAGTTTTGTTTGAAACGAGTTGACTTAACAGATGTATGTCACTGGATGTCATTGATTTGCTGCATGAATTTTACCACTGTAATAAAGGAACGCACAGCTTTACATTTCCTTGGTGCTGGATCTTTTCTATTAACCAAAGCTGTATACTGCTTGAATGAAAGTCACCTTCAGTAAAGAAACGTTTTAACTTCATATAAAGGTCTGGACAGCAATTAATCTGCCAAGTTCCTCTATTACTCCTACTATCACTACACTCAATTTATTGCAAGTGAGCCAGGAGTCTAGCCATATCCAGGTAGGAGACACCATTGACACAATTATCACCACCTATACAGACATTATAGGCCATTACACCATTCTGGCATTCCTAACCTGGGACGTATGTTATAATGCCTTGGGAGGGCCCTGTAATAGTACCCTGCGCACGCTGCAATTGGCGTCATGAACAAAACATAAACTATCATCTACACCTGACCCAGTCATTGCATAATTTGGCGTTAGCGTTTACCCATATCCTGCTCATTGCATATGCAGTTTAGTTCTGGGCACCAGGCCATAGAAAGGATGCCCTGGAGCTAAAAAAAAGTACAGAGGAGAGCGACTGATAAACTGATAAGGGGAATGGAGGGTCCTAGTAATGAAGAAAGTTAAAAAAATTAAATGTATTTAATCTAAGGGGGAGGAGGCATGATTAACCAATACAAATATATAAATGGGCTGCACAAATATTATGGTGAAAAGCTTTTCCATGTAAAATGCCCTCAAAAGACAAGGGGGCAATGCCTCCGACTGGAGAAGAAAAAGTTCAGTCTCCAGAAGTGTCATAGCTTCTTTACTGTAAGAACTGTGAATCTGTGGAATATACTTAATTAGTTTCAGTATAAAGCTGCAGCCTGCTCTCACTACATTCATTAGAAGCTGTCTGGCGCAAGGAAAGGTATAGAGTGGGCTCGGCATGCATGTTGGTACCTGCATCCCTTGTAATGGAGGCCATTATGCAGAGTGGATCCAGCATGCATGTGGATCCAACACTCCCTGAACTCTATGTCGGTCATTATGGCGCATAACAGGTAGTATTTAGTGTTAGGACCCGTCTAACAGAGATCGCCTTGACGTACGGCAGACGGGCTCAGGTGGTTTTGTACAAAATGCATTGGCCAAGCATCTCACTTTATAAATAAGCGTAGCATTAGCACTATAACTTTTGGCATTATTGTACTTTATCTGATTTGCAGGGTGCTGCTGCATTGTCTCTTTTTTTCCTCTAGGTCTTTGCCATGGCGGCGTGCACCTGCGCACTGTGAGGTGCTGACTAACCCCCTTTTTTTGCAAATATTCTTCCTCAGGACGGGGTCACATCAGGTATAGTGGACAGTTTTTAAAAGGGCTTCATTTAATTCTTAAAAGTAAATAACATTAATTCTTAGAAAAATGTCTAAAAATATGGATCTCAATCCCTTTTTCGAAAATTCACATCCCATCTATCCCTTGGTTGAACTGGATGGATTTATGTATTTTTTCAACCGTATTAACTAAGCAACTATGATGTAGGAAGTTGGAAATATTAGGAGAGACTGGCAAATTAATACCCTCAATGATTTTTATTATTTATGTATTATTTATTATTTTTATAAAATAATTTGTTTCCAGAAGGTGTAACAAATATGGATATGTCGAACAAGAACATTACAAAAACTGAAGAGAACGAAAATATCTTGCAGAGCTTGGGAGGCATGCTAAGCATTTACAAGAGAATGTGCTAAATACAATGGTATTAAAAGCAGAAATTCATTTATTCACTGTGTGCCACCAACTGGTGGAGAGAAAAAGGCCAGTAAAACTGGCAGGGCTGAAACCATTTGAAAAACACATTTCTGGCATTCGTTGCTTGCAAAGAAAACACAATTATGTTCAGGAACATTTCCTTTCTTTCCAAATCCAGCTCTAACAGTTTAGAAGAAACAAACAAGAAATTACAGCACAAGACCAATAAATGAATGCACCCGAGAGCAATAAATGGCGAGGCCCTTATAGGTCCTGTTGAAGCTAAATAGAATCCTTTTCTAAATACACAAGGAACATTATATGCATATGTGCAATTAGACAAGCGTGTGATCAAAGAAAAGCACAAAGTAGAAATATGTATTATTCTTCAGAGTCTGATGCAAGTTGCCCAATCTCATAACACGTCTACAGAGACGTCTACACAGTGCAATAAACCAACAGTTTCCGCCCTAGTAACTCCATTACATCTTTTATAAACTCATTTTTTCAACAAAAAAAAAAAGTAATTTTGTGCTCCAAAGCTGCTCCTTCCTTTTATGTAGATTACTGGAGACCCAGTAATCTATATAAAAAGTATACACAGACTCATTCTTCTCATTTACCATTCACATTCTAGCTGCCAGTCAGTCTGGTCTAGATTTCTGTGCCTACTGGTATAGTGCACAAGGATAAAATATTCCTTAAAGGGGTTATGCCATGATTAATGTAATAACAAAACTCAAACATCATATAGTGCATGACAATCTCTTACTAACAAAGCTAGCCCTGCACCTCACATGGATCCAAAGATCTTCCCATTCATTGCTTCAATAGCTCTGATACATTTATTTCAAGCTAGCAGCTCAGGGGTCATGTTCTTTCTCAGAGGTGTGTACTTTCTGCTGCAGCTGGTGGCAGCTAAGGATATAACTGAAATTGTGCGTCCACCTCCATAGGTGGACAGAAAAAAATAGAAAAATAGCAAACAGCAGGTGGTGCTATACAGATAGATTTTAACAAATAACTCAGTGGCTATACTAAATTTTTTATTACATTTAATTAAAAAAAGGGTTCAAATCCAGGTGCTGGTTTGATGGGACAAGCCCTTTAAGGATATAGTCCAAGAATTTTTAAAATTTCTCTAAAAGCAAGGAATGTGATAAAATAAAAATTCACCATTACTCACCAGTCAAATCTTCTACTGCTCCAGAAATGTCATTCTTGTGGTCCCTGCCAGTTCCTATTTACTTGCTGCGGTGCTAGTAATATTGACTGTATATCCATTCCAGTACTGCAGCTAAACACTGGTCTCATGTTTGACATGAGACCCCTGAGGCCCGTGACTGACTGCATTAGTCACATGAATGTACATGATATAGTCAATGTAGGACAAGTAAACAAAGACTAACAAGGACCACCTTAGCAGCAGAGGTTTTAACAGATGTATATTGGTTAATTTTATCACATACCCTGATGTTAGACACTTTCTAAAAGTCCAACCCCTTTAACTGTATTAGGAACATCACAGGGAATGATAACCCACATATTAGAAATACAAAAATGCTTTAACAAAGCACCATGTGGTGGATCTCTGCCCAACACTCTAAACAGAAAGATGGAAACACATTAGGATTCTTTAATTGAATTAATGGCGTTGCCTTTCTCGGGCACATTGGCATCATAGAAGTGGCCCTCCTCCTCAGGATCCCCTTCTATTAGCGAGAGAAGACCCTGTCTTTCCATATAGAGTATTACATGGTCATTCTCTTGAATGCTCAGGATTGGAACTGAGTGAATAGATTCCAAATGAATCAAATTTGACCAGAATTTTTTGGCTAAATATGAACCTAAAATTGTGATAATTCAATTTGGGCAAATTTCTCAAAATAGCATAGCCCACTTTTCAGATTAAAAAATGGAAAGACACACACCGGCTGGCATTTGCAACCAAAAAGAAAAAACATTTTTGGACCATTTAAAAAAAAAAAAGAAACATTCAAAATCTTACAATGCAATTTGTTTTTAAACAGGCTGTTTCTTACCACCAGTAGCCCTGAGTTTACCCATATACAGTATGTCAATATCACTTTAAAGCGGTTATCCCATGATTATTGTAAAAAAAAGAAAATCAGACATCATATAGTACAGGAAAATCTCTTTCTAACAAAGCTAGAACCAGCCCTGTACCTCACATGGATCCAGAGATCTCCCCATTCATTGTTCTGATAGATTTATATCAAGCTGATAGCTCAAGGGGAGTGTCTTTTCTGCTGCAGCTCAGGGGGCGTGTCTCAGCTCTCCCTATCACAGCTCAGGAGGCAGTTGAAGGATGAAACTGAGCATGTGCGGCCTTCTCAGTGTGCAGGACAAAGAAATAAGAAAAATAACCAACAGCAGGCGGCGCTATACAGATACATTTTATTGAATAACTCAGTGGCTAGGCAAAATTTTAAATTCCATGCAATTACAAACTAATTTAGATCCAAGTGCTGGTTTGAAAACTGTGGAATATTTTCCATGGGACAACCCCTTTAAGACAACTACTGTGGCTTGAAGCTGAAGAGCTTAAAATAAGTTGCAGGCAGTCCTAGGAGACACTATAATGTCATCCACTTTTCAGGGCAATTGGAGCGCTTTTAATTCAGGTCAAATTTATTCAGACACAAATCGAATCTGAATAGAATTTGAAGAACTTTGCTCCTTACTAGTCAGGATGCAGTCCTATACTGTATGTTCCTTGCAGCATTCATAGGGATCACAGTTTTGTGCTGTGTTTATCAGCTGAGACATTCCCTTTAATAAGTACATCTATTGGAACAGATTTTTCTTGCACTACATATTCTACAGTGTAGGAAAACTAGAAGTCAGACAGATACAGTAAGTGGCGTTTTACAAAGAAAATACAGCACAAATTGAAAGATTCTTGTAACAGAAAACTTGGATAATCTTGCTCAAATCTTAAAAATGCATAAAATGTTTAAACAATCTTACATTTACAGCATGACATAAGAGCAATAACGTCCCCTATGCCTAAAACATAACATCAGAATCAGAGGTAGATAAACAGTGAAATGTCATCAAGAACAGATTTTGGGGAAGTCCTTGAGAAGGCTACCAGGCTGAAGGCAGTGAGATTACATATCTGATAAAGGAGAGAGGATGAAAAGAACTGCAACATAAATTAGACAGTCATAAAAGAAAGCAAGGCAACCCATCACCACACACTAATCTTCAGAGTTGCTTGACTGATTACTTTACCCTTTGTCATAATACTGTACATAGTCGTTAATTAATTTTCTGTTATAGTCTTTGATTAAATAATTGATTCCCTTTGTATTGTTTGCTACGTCTTGTCTGTCATATTACTTGGTCAATCACTTTGCGATAAATAAGCATTTAAATGGTCACCATTGTTTCAACAAACTTTGCATAAATCAAAGGAGTGTGTGAATATAGGAACCTGAGGGATCAGGTTACATGGTGTTCATAAAAGTCTTGGAGGAGAGAAGGTGGTGGGAAGCAGCTGCAGAGTGAGAGTAAGGCAGACAAACACACACACACAGACTGCTGAAGGCTCTGGTAAGTTTTCTATCTCACCCCAGTGCTGGATTTACAGATATACGACTTTGTACTGCTGTATAATGTCTTTTAAGTTGCTGCTTCTGTGTATGTGAGAGACATAGAGAGGAGAGCAGAATCTCCTCTTCTCTGTGTATGATGTGTATGGGAGATATCATATCAGCTAATTCCCCCTTCCTGGAGCTGAGATCAGGGAAAACTGACAATTAGGGCTCATGCACACAATCCTATGTATTTTGCGGTCCACAAAAAACAGATCCGCACAAAATACGGATAACATTCGTGTGCATTCCGTATTTTGCGGAACGGAACAGCTGGCCCCAAATAGAACAGTACTATCCTTGTTTGTAATGCGGACAATAATAGGACATGTTCTATCTGTTTGCGGAACGGACATATGGAAATGGAAAGCACACTTTTTTTTTTTTCAGACCCATGCATCATTCCGCATACAGTCCGCAAAAAAAAAAACGGAACGGACACGGAAAGAAAATACGTTTGTGTGCATAAGCCCTTAGAGACAGAGCATGCAGGGGGTAATTGTCACAGCCCTGGGAGAGATATTAGAAGTTCAAATAGACTGAAGACTCAGGAGTCTATCTGACAGATCTCTCTTGTTTTCATTGTTGCTGACAGGTTTCCACCCCTTCGTAGATGCTGCTCATTATCAATCAGGTAGCTCTTTATATGTTCTGCTTCTCACTTGTTTCCCTGCAGCTGATAGCTCTTCTGTGGAGTGCTCTGCTTGTGTGGTGGTTCTCCTGTTCCAGTTACATCTCAAGCTAAGTCCTTTCACTTTTCTTGGTGTGTCTGTCCTGACTAGGCCTCAGGGAGACACTAGATCCTTCAGTTTGGAAGGAGCCGGTTGCCTCTTTCCCTGCTCCCTAAGCTGAGGGTTTGGTGCAGTGTTTCAGCAGTCTCAGGTTCCTGTTCATGTGCATTTCTACCATTGAGATTTGCACATGTTGTTAGCAGCTTAGGGAGAGTATCAGGGAATGCTAGGAGGTGACCTCTTTATTCCCTAGGTTTGGGGCCTAGACTGTTGTTTAGTTGTGGTTCCCTTTGGTTGTCTTTCCTTCCCCGTACTTCCCGTGACAGTAATCTCCTGAAAAATACCATATACAAGTTATGCAACTGCAAAAATAGTACTACTTCTACACATGCCATTTTATTCCAAAATGACACCTGAAATGAAAGATAAGCTTTAACAGTAGAATGCAACTGATCAGAAATGAAGTGAAGCTTCACCTAAGATTAACATGTTTTACATATTATTTAGTGCTTTTGGACGGTTAAGCGCTCTAACACTGCTGCTACCTTTCGATCCCAGAGTGTTAGCGCCAGTACATTCATACCCAAGTTTTTTTATGTACTATAAGATGTTGGATTTTTTATTTTTTATATTAATCATGGGATAAATCTTTTAAGCAGAAATATTAGCTTGGCCTAAACAATTACACTGATCAAAATCCACTATAGATGAAAAATGAGCATATTATATTATGCTATTACAGTAGAAGAACTCAGGTTTTCATTACAAATTGTAACTATAAAAACATCATGTATTTGGCATTGCGTTATGGGTTTTACTTTATTTTTTTGACAATGGATCTAGGTTAACAAGCACATATTTTAGCACCCACAGCTAAAGGGTGCATTCCCATGACCATATTTATTTTTCGGTCCACAAAACACGAAAGTATGATATCCGTGTTGCATCTGTTTTTTTTTTTTTTTTTGTGGAACCATTGTAACAATTCTTGTCCTCAATATGGAGAATAGGACAAGTTTTACCTTCTTTGCAGGGCTGTGGAAGTGCTATCCGCATTTTTGGTGGCCCCGTTGAAATGAATGGGTCCACATCCAACCAGAAAAAAATGTGGATCAGACGTGGAGCAAAAATATGGTCGTGTGAATGGGGCCAGAGATTGTCATTAGAATAATACCTCAGAAGGGGAACAGCATGAGGGCCCATGCACACGACCTTATGTATTTTGCGATCCGCAAAAAATATGGATGACATCCGTGTGCATTCCGTATTTTGCGGAACGGAACAGCTGGCCCCTAATAGAACAGTCCTATCCTTGTCTGTAATGCGGACAATAATAGGACATGTTCTTTTTTTTGCGTAACGGACATACGGAAACGGAATGCACATGGAGTAACTTCAGTTTTTTTGGCGGACCCATTGAAGTGAATGGTTCCGCATACGGCCTGCAAAAAAAACTGAACGGATACGGAAAGAAAATACGTTCATGTGCATGAGCCCTAAAGGAAATGGAATCTAAAGCATGAAAGCACTAATCTAAAGCACATTAGTTGTGGAGGAATAGTAAACTATTCCAATAGTCACATTTATTGCAGAGTATTCTACATGTATTTCAGATCATCTAAAAAATAATTACTTTTCTTTAAGGTGTTCCTAGATGGAAGTGCTGCCCCTCTCTCTTCCCTGCATGAGACAGTATGTACTGTACTGTTTGCTGTAGAATTAGGAACTTTTCCCCCATTAAACATTCTAGAGTTTAATATGAAACTTTAAAGTTTTAGTTTTGTTGTTTTACAAGAAAGAACATTAAAAGGGTCACGTTTTGATGATAATGTCCATTTAAATTATGTTTCCTGCACTGCAGCAATCTTTTATTTTGTATCCATTGAAAAGTCAGTTACCATTTTCTTGCCATTCTTTACTTAACTTGTTAACCATCAAGTTTAGCTCGGCTGCATCTGTAAGTGGGCCCCGTAGTGTTTTTATACACTGCTGTGAAAAAGTATTAGCCCTCTTACAGATTTATTTTGTTTTTGCACATTTGTCACACTTAAATGTTTTAGATTATCAAACAAATTTGAATATCAGAAAACTCTAACCCGAGTGAATACAAAAATGCTGTTTTTAAATGATGATTTCCTTTATTAAGGGAAAAAAAGCTATCCAAACCAACCTGGCCTATGTGGAAAGTAATTTTCCCCTAAAACTGGTTGTGCCAACCTTGGCGGCAACAATTGCAATCAAGCGTTTGCAATAACTGGCAATGAGTCTTGCACTTCTCTGTGGAGGGATTTTGGCCCAATCTAGAGGTAAATGCAAGTGGGAGGTGTAGAGAAGACTGCACAGTTGTACAGCTGCACAGTTCTCTCTATGATTGCTATGATTGGGAAGAGCAATTGAGGAGCACTTTGCCTGATCATTAAGGGCTGTTTCACACGAGCGGATGCCGTGCGTGACATCCGCTGCGTGAATGACAGCCAAGACCCGATGCGGACAGCAGAAGCACGGAGCATTAACATGATTGATAATGCTCCGTGCCTCTCTGTGATCTCTTTACTACGAAATCACAGTGAGATAAAGTTGTGAAACAGCCCTAAGGTGAAAGCTCAGGGATCTTGTGCTGCAGCAAAATTTCCCTTATTAGGGGATCAGAGCTGTGCAGCTTAAAGGGAACAGTGCTTACTGGAATTTGTGTATAAATGCGAGGACTACAGTGAAGATCTATCAAGACATGACATATAATAATGTTACACATGAGGGTCACACTCAAGGTATTTTTATTATCTATATACTTTTTAGTTCCCTGCAATGAAAAACTGCATGTCAATGAAACTATAAAGTTTAGATATCACAAAAAAATATAATGTCATCTCAGAATGTACCAAAGCAATAATACTACATGCCATATTTTTCAAACTGTAAGACACATCGGACCATAAGACGCACCTAGGATTTGGAGGAGGAAAATCAGACCCCCAAATCAGACCCTCATTCTTCATTAGACCTCAGGTCAGACCCCAAAATCAGATCCCTAAGCTCCATCAGCCTCAGATAAGACCCCCACCCTCCTTCAGCCTCAGATCAGACCCCTTCAACCTCCATCAGCTTCCCATCAGATCCCCTAGTCTCCATCAACCTCAGATCATACCCTCAGCCTCTAAGATCTGACCCACATCAGACCCCCAGCCTCCATCCGCTTCAGATCAGCTCCCCATCATTGCTCCAGGCCCCATCAGACTCAGATTGGACCCCCATCATACCTGAAATCAGACGTTAAAAAAAAACTAAAAAACTTAGCTCGCCTGTGGGTCCCACTGTCCACAGTGACCTGACATCGCACAACGTCAGGTCATAGTCCGCGCCTACATGCACTACGTCCTGACGCTGTGCGCAGTCACAGCACAGTGCACAGCAGGACCTGGAAGAAGACCAAGGAGGGTGAGGACAGCCAGCGGAGCTCTCACCTCCTCATGCCTCCCATGCTGATGACTGCTTCTGCTTTTGTCTTATAGTCCAGAAAATACCGTACACTGGAAATAAAGAGACGTCTGTGTGATTCTAATGCCTTATCTATATGTACACGTTGATTCGGACAGTAGGAGTTTCAAGTTACATTTTTATTTTTGCACTATAGCTGTTCTGATTTAAGACCTTTGCTATTTTTGTACCTAGAAGACATCTGGAAGTTAACAAATCCAGTAATTCATTCTCTGAGGAAGTTGGGTAAAAGAAAATACTAAATTAGCTAGTTTTGCTAAGTATCTATTTATCTATAATTCCATCTATCTATCTATCTATCTATCCATCTATCAGTTTCAAAAAGCTTTCTAACAAAGTGAGAACCAGCCCTCTACCACACATGGATCCAGAGATCTCTATATTAATTGTACTAATTGCTCTGCTACGTTATCTACAGCCTAACAGTTTGGGAGGGGGTGTCCTTTCTATTGCAGCTTTCTCCCTATCACAGCTCAGGGGGGATTTCCTTTCTCCTGCAGCTCTCTCCCTACCACAGCTCAGGAAGCATGTCCTTTCTGCTGCAGCTCTCTCCCTTTTACTGCCACAGCTTCTAACAGAATATATGGATGGTGGCTGTGGAGGATTTAAACTGAGCATGTGCAACCACTCAGTGACACAGACAAAAAATAAGGGAAAAAAAATCAAACAGCAGGTGGCACTATACAGATACATTTTATTGAATAGTTCACTGGCTATACAAAATTTTTTATTACTTGCAGTTAAAAAAGTATTCAGATCCAGATGCTGATTTGAAAAATGTAGAATATATTTAGTGACAGGTACTCTTTAATCAACCAGAGACATGTCTGGATGGAGTTCTCTGAAAGTTCCCTCTGTTCTTGCATGGGGTACTCCTCTGTTCCTCCAATACTTCTAAAATATGATTTTACATCCTATGAAACTGATTCATTCTGGTGCATTCTACAAAAATACTAAATATTCTGCCACTCAATAAATGAATAAAAATACCCCATGATAACAATAATAATATGCTTCCTTGGTTTTCCTGGAATTGTATTTCACATAAAATATTTTAAAATATAACACGTTTCAAGACATAAAATGAGATAAAATGATGTGGCTTTAACATCTATTTCAAGTAACTTAATTTTATTGCAGCAATTATTCCTTTGAAAATCTCTGAAATAAAGATAAGAATATAGAACAGATTAAAAAATGGACTAAAATGATTGAGGCAGACATTAGTACTTCTCTTGTAGTTTCATGGGTACACTGATTATAATCTGTAGCTGCAAGCTACTGCCGGATAATGTAGACAGGTCAGGGGGTCCTCTTCTCTAGATGTATAGCTACTAATCTACAATGACGCAGAATCCTTCACGATTATAATTGTGGCAGTAAGGAGAAAAATAAGGGAAAGTAAAGTAAATTGATAGCTTATAATTAATTACTGAGTTCAAGAGAAGAGTGCACACTGAATCAATTGCCTCTTTGGGTAGTGTCTATCTTTTTACATATTAAGGGGGATAAGAAGGAAAATAGAAGGATGAAAGGAAGGAGAAAAGGGAGGAGGAAGGATGTAAAGAACGAAGGAAAGGGGAAGAGGGAGGAAGGAACAATCAGAAAATAGATTTGGGCAAGAAAGGAAGAAAGACGTGGGAATGAAAGGGGAAGGAAGAGGACATCGAAAATATTTCAATATGTAGTATGTATCTATATTAGTATTAATTATTATTGTTAGTATTAATGTAACATTATTGTTACAAAACTGTTAGTTACACTGTTACAAAACTGTTAATTACACTGTGTGCGGTCGGTCAGGACTTCAGGGACCCGTAACTCCCGAACCCTTGGACCGACGGAGCCGGATTTTGGATATGTTGTTCCCCTACACCAGGACTGTCTGAGGATACCGAATGTAAAGATGTACCCCCTGGTTTTGGGGTACATCCAGAACTTGGGTAACATTGTGTGTGGGTTGATTATGTTAAAGGCTTATCTGAGGGGAGGAGACGTGGGGGCTGTCCCAGACATGTAATTGTGTATTGTGTAATCATGTAAATGTAGCCCTTCCCAGGGCAGGATTGCATAAAAGAAGGCCCCAGGTCAATAAACATCAGTCTTGCTTAACCTTCAAATCGCAGCCTCGACTCGTTTGTGGAGGGGGGAAAGATTATCCTAGCTGAAAGATCATTACCGGGATTGTTCTACATTTACAGGATCCTTCTGGATACCGAGACGAAGCGGCTCCTCTCTCTCTCCCTAAGCAGAGATCCAGACTATCCAAGCGGTCCAGCTCCCAGCTAGCCGGGGAGTAACCGTAACATTTGGATGGCAGCGGTGGGATTGTCCTGGATTTCCTAGGAGAGGTACTGAACGGATGGAGAGCGCTTACGAAAAATTGAAACGTGCGACCTTGAAGGATTTACTCGAAAGCAGAGGGGGGAACGCCAGCAACCGTCCGAGAAGGGAACTGATCGCAGAACTAACCGAACTGGATCAGGGCTTCACGATGGCAGAAACCCCAACCACGAGTAGTGACGAAAAGACCAGGATTGTTCGGGAGAGGCTCTCTCTGTACGGGCCGAACCCACCTATGGAACTGGTACAGCAGTTGATGGCAGAAGCGGACGAGGATATACGGAAGGCTCGAGCCCACGAACTCAGCCTAGTGACCGCACACCGCAATGCCGAAGCACCGCAGGTAATCGTTCCTGTCGGAAACGCAGGGAGGCCAAAGATACCCTATGCAGCTTTTAGACCCTTCCTAGAGAGCGAGACAGGAATTGATGAATATTTAGCGGACTTCGAGAGGCAATGTGCCCTGCACCAGATTCCCAACAGAGAGTGGCCCACGATATTGTCTGGAAAACTATCCGGGCGAGCTCTGGAAGCATTTCGGACTCTGGGCGCTGAGGAAGTGACACAGTATGCGCTGGTCAAAGAGACACTGTTGCGGCGGTACGCTGTAACTCCTGACACGTATCGCCGACAATTTCGTAGCACGAGAAAGAAGCCTAACGACACACATATGGAATGGGCGCACCGAATGCGGAGAGCGGCAAATCACTGGATGAGCGGAAGTAAAGCTGTGACTGGTGAGGAAATTTTACAATTATTTCTCTTAGAACATTTGTATAACGGCATGGAGCAGCAGGGGAAGGAATGGCTGCGAGACAGACGACCCTCTACCTTAGAAGAAGCAGCCAAATTGGCCGATGAACATTACGACTCCCGTCTACACGAACCCACGAACTACCGAGCCCCAGCACGGGTTGAACACAAAGATGTTTACCGCACGCCACCACGTACTGAATTCCGAGCCTCGGTGCCCGCGGGCCCCGCACGGTACTCAGGACCACCGAGTAACAACTCTGATCGCCCCAGACCGACCTGCTACCGATGCAAGCAACCAGGGCACCTCATGGCTAGCTGCCCCCTTAATGCACACCAGACCCCCCGGAATTATAATTACCCCCCTGGGTCATCTCGTCCTGCCCGGGCGCTCTGTGTTAACCAAGAAGCCCCTATGGAGGAATATTTGGGACCACTTCACGAAGCAGATCCGGTATATGCTGCTTCGGATAACCGCCAGCACCATCGGCAGAAGGTATGGCTCGAGGGCCGATCTACCGAGGGGTTAAGAGACACGGGGGCTACCATTACACTAGTCCAGAGCCATTTGGTGCCGGAGCACAAGCGATCAGGGCAGACTGTGGCCGTTAGAGTGGCGGGGGGGGATGTGTACAAAATTCCGACCGCTAAAGTACATCTTGATTGGGGAGTGGGAAAGGGGTCCGTAAACGTGGGCATAATGGATAATTTACCTGCCGAAGTACTACTGGGCAACGATTTGGGCCCCATGACTTCTGCCTATGCTCCAGTGGACAACAACGAGGCAAACCCAGTGACTACCAGAGCCCAAGCCCGAACGGAGCAAGAACTATCACCGGTGCGGGAGACACAGGTAAGACCTACCCCGACCTCGACTGACCCGTTAGGTTCCATACCCTGGGACACCCCAGATGCTTTCGAGACAGAGTCTAAGACTGACCCAACATTACAAAAGTACTGGGAACGAGCAGAGACCGGAGGGAGCGGGTCAGATAACGAAACCTTTTTATGGGAAAAGGGAAAGCTGTATCGCTTGACGGAGAAAAGGGAGCAGCAGAGGCGACAGCTGGTAGTGCCCCACAAATACCGTCGAGAAATACTCAAGATAGGACATGACATTCCCTTGGCAGGCCACCTAGCTGTAACCCGCACACTACACCGTATTACTCACACATTCTTTTGGCCAGGGGTACACGCTGATGTTAGGACTTATTGTAAGACCTGCGATGTGTGCCAACGAGTAGGGAGGAGAGGCGATCACCCTAAAGCTCATTTAGTAAATATGCCCATTGTGGAGGAACCCTTCAGCAGGGTTGCTATTGACCTAGTGGGACCGCTGGCTACCCCTAGTCCCTCCGGTAAGCGCTACATTCTTACCGTAGTGGACTACGCTACCAGGTACCCGGAAGCTGTCGCCCTATCCAACATCCAAGCGGATACGGTAGCGAATGCGCTGGTGCAGGTGTTTTCCCGGGTAGGATTTCCGAAAGAAATCCTGTCCGACCGAGGCACCCAATTTACGGCCGAATTGACTCAGCAACTCTGGCAGGTTTGCAAAATTAAGTCCCTCCTGAGCTCTCCATACCACCCCCAGACAAACGGACTTTGTGAGAGGTTCAACGGGACCCTCAAACAAATGCTCAAAACATTTACTCAGGAATACCGAGACTGGGAGCGTTTTCTGCCACACCTCCTATTTGCTTATCGGGAGGTGCCCCAGGAAACGACCGGGTTTTCGCCCTTCGAGTTGCTCTACGGAAGAAAAGTACGGGGACCCCTAAACCTGATCCGGGAGCACTGGGAGGGAGAGATGGAGACTGACGGTGTCCCCATTGTGCCGTACGTGCTGGAACTCAGGGACCGAATGGAGCAATTAGCTAAATCAGTGCAGGCTAACCTCCAGGCGGCCCAGAGAAGACAGAAGGTGTGGTACGATCGGGGGGCCCGAAAGAGAATCTTTACCCTAGGACAACAGGTGTTAGTGCTTAAGCCAGTTAAGACAGACAAATTACAGGCGTCCTGGCAGGGCCCCTATCAGATAGTGGAGAAAAGGGGAGACACCACCTACGTAATAGCTAGCTGCCATGACAGCAATCTTAGAAAGACATTCCATGTGAACATGCTCAAGGAATATCTTGAGCGGCCGGAGAACGTGACGGCCATATGCTGTCCCCCTCAGGAAGACCCCGACAGTCTACCCATTCCAGATCTGTTAGAAAAAAGTCCCCACGCAGATATAGTAGCTCAGGTCAAGATAGGGGACCGACTTAGCCCCACTGAAAGGGAGCAGCTTAACCAACTCCTGCAGTCCAAAAGCCCCACTTTCTCCCAGAAGCCAGGGTACACTACCTTAACCACCCACCAGGTAGATACCCCGGGACAAGCTCCTTTACGCCAGGCTTCTTACCGAATCCCCGAGGCAGTTAGGGCAGAGATGAAGAAGGAGATCGATGAGATGCTCCAACTCAAGGTAATTGAGCCCTCCGATAGTCCCTGGGCTTCTCCAGTGGTCCTGGTGCCCAAGAAAGATGGTACAACCCGGTTTTGCGTAGACTATCGGAGGCTCAATGAAAAGACAGTGACGGACGCTTACCCTATGCCCAGGGTAGACGAGCTACTCGATCGTATAGCCAGGGGAAATTATCTGACCACCATCGACCTCTGCAAGGGTTACTGGCAGATTCCCCTGGCCCAGGAGGCTGTCCCCAAGTCAGCATTCGTCACCCCGTTCGGCTTATATCATTTTAAGGTAATGCCGTTTGGGATGAAGAATGCCCCAGCTACATTCCAGCGCTTGGTTGATAGGCTCCTGGATGGCTTCCAGAGTTTTGCTTGCGCATACCTGGACGACATAGCGATCCACAGTGAGTCCTGGGGGGACCACTTAGCTCACGTAGGAATGGTTCTGGATCAGATCCGGACTGCGGGCCTGACTCTGAAGCCAGAAAAATGCCACTTTGGGATGGCCGAGGTACAGTACCTGGGTCACCGGGTGGGGTGTGGGAAACAGCGACCAGAGCCGGCCAAGATAGAAGCTGTTGCCAATTGGCCCACCCCCACCACTAAGACTCAGGTCCTAGCATTCCTGGGCACAGCAGGGTACTACAGACGGTTTGTACCAGACTACAGCACACTTGCCAAACCCCTGACTGACCTGACCAAGAAAAACTTACCTCGACAGGTCCTGTGGTCTCCCCACTGTGAAACGGCTTTCCAAGCTCTCAAACTTGCTCTTGTCAACGCTCCCGTCTTGGCGGCCCCAGCCCTTAACAAACGTTTTATCGTCCATACAGACGCTTCCATGTTCGGGCTGGGAGCTGTCCTCAGCCAAGTAGGCGAAGACGGAGGGGAGCACCCAGTTGTCTACATCAGCCGTAAGCTCCTGCCACGCGAAGTCAGCTATGCAGCGGTAGAAAAAGAGTGTTTGGCTTTGGTGTGGGCACTAAAGAAATTGACTCCCTATTTGTATGGACAAGAGTTCACTCTGGTTACTGACCATAACCCGTTGGTGTGGCTAAACCGGGTCTCGGGGGATAACGGCAGACTTTTACGTTGGAGTCTGTCATTACAACCCTTCAACTTCACCATTACCTACAGACCTGGGAAACAGAATGGCAACGCTGACGGGTTGTCCAGACAAACAGACCTCAGCCCAGCATAACCCGCGGTCTGGACAGCCTTAGTCTGCCCCGAAAAGGGGTCAGACAGTGTCTGCCAGAGTGTTCCACAAAAAGGGAGCACTGTTACAAAACTGTTAGTTACACTGTTACAAAACTGTTAATTACACTGTGTGCGGTCGGTCAGGACTTCAGGGACCCGTAACTCCCGAACCCTTGGACCGACGGAGCCGGATTTTGGATATGTTGTTTCCCTACACCAGGACTGTCTGAGGATACCGAATGTAAAGATGTACCCCCTGGTTTTGGGGTACATCCAGAACTTGGGTAACATTGTGTGTGGGTTGATTATGTTAAAGGCTTATCTGAGGGGAGGAGACGTGGGGGCTGTCCCAGACATGTAATTGTGTATTGTGGTAATCATGTAAATGTAGCCCTTCCCAGGGCAGGATTGCATAAAAGAAGGCCCCAGGTCAATAAACATCAGTCTTGCTTAACCTTCAAATCGCAGCCTCGACTCGTTTGTGGAGGGGGGAAAGATTATCCTAGCTGAAAGATCATTACCGGGATTGTTCTACATTTACAGGATCCTTCTGGATACCGAGACGAAGCGGCTCCTCTCTCTCTCCCTAAGCAGAGATCCAGACTATCCAAGCGGTCCAGCTCCCAGCTAGCCGGGGAGTAACCGTAACAATTATGATGACAGATTTGCACGTTAATGAAACTGCACAAAAGCAAATTATTTATTGTCCTAGTTTCTTTCACTTTAGGTAAAGAGCTTGGTTAAATATATGGATACGTAAGAGGGGTAAGAGGAGGGTGGGGAAGAAGGGATAAGGGAGACTGAAGGGAATGAATATATATGAGGAGAGTGGAGGGAGAAAAGGATCAAGGAGGGAATGAATTAAAGAGAGAAAGAAAGAAAGAAAAAAAGAGAGTCTGATTTCAAGCACCATCATGACATTCATGCTTTCACAGTTTGTGCCATTGTGACAAAACCCTTTAAAGTGTTATCAGAAAATGAGCGATTTTTTAAAATCATATTCTTGTGTTAAACATTTTTTAGACGTTTTAGTGTTTTGGTCTAAATTTTCGCAAAGTGCCAACACAGCAATTTAACCTGACTACTACCTGAATACTACAGTCCGGTATAGTATATCTTCCATGTACTTTATAATGTAGCTATAATAGCCTGCCTACATTCAGTGCCCTGCCTGTGCTGTTCATAGTGCGCCCTGCACTGATGAATGGCAGGAAAAGTCTAAGGCATATTGGTACACCATAGACTTTTTACAGGGAGCGGGTGCCCACAGAGAGGGTTCCGAGTGCTGCCTCTGGCACCCGTGCCATAGGTTCACCGCCGTGTTGTATAAGTTTAAAACATGTACACTGTATAACCCTGCTGTTTTCACACTGTCCACTAGGTCTAATAACAGGTCATGATTTCCTGTTCTGTCCAGGCAACTTTTCAGTAGCCATTATCATCACAGGCAGGATTACAGTGACAAGTAAAGCTACTTTCACACTGGCGTTTTGTCTTTCCGTTTGTGAGATCTGTTCAGGGCTCTCAGAAGCGGTTCAAAATGGATCAGTTTTGCCCTAATGCATTCTGAATCGAAAAGGATCCGCTCAGAATGTATCAGTTTGCCTCCGTTCAGTCACCATTCCGTTCTGGACGCGGACACCAAATATAGTGTATATAGTGATGTAAAAAAATAAATGAAAATCTCCCAAAATTCTTAAAAAATTAGTTTAACATAAAAGCATAATGTAAACAATAGGTCATTTTCTGATGATACTGTCACGGTCCCTTAGGACTGAGATCAAGGAGACTGGCTGAGGGTGGAGGAATCTAAAAGCCTCCTTGATTTCTCTTGATTCAGTGTTGATAGGGTTAATGACCACTTCCCTTGTCTCAGCTGTTGCTCAGTGGTCATCACTTCTACCATTTATAGTCTGACCCCACCCTTCTGACTATGCGGTAGATTGCTTCATTTGGTTTTGAAAAGTGTCGGAGTGTGGCTCTCCCTGAGTTCCTGCTCATTCTTCTACAACAGAAGCTAAGTGTCTCGCTTTGTTTATATTTTGTCTTTTCCCCTTGGTTGTGGCTACTAAGCCTCAGGGTGACGCTTGTTCTTTCATCTTGGCAGGAACAGGTTGTCGCAGCCCTGCCAATATCTTTAGGACTCCTCAGGGTGCTTCAATGTTCCTGTGTATGGGCATTTCTACCTTCAAGGGGTGCCTATACGGTTAGGAGTCAGGGCCAGGAGTAGGGTTCTTTAGGTGGTGACCCTTTCCCTTCCCTAGTGTTGAGGTCTAGTGGTTTTTCCCTTCCCCACTGGTTGTCAATGTGGTGTTTACTCCTTTACCTCATCCGTGACAGATATATTCCCTTTAAATATTAAATGACATTGTATTATTATAACGAGAGATGTACCAAGTATGCATGTAGATTTGAATGACATTTCTGCTACTGAATGAGTCCATAATAAACAGCACTTCAATTAATTACTTTACAGCAGAACTGACTTGTCTTCCAATATGTCCAAAAATGTGCTTTCTCATCGAAATGTACTTTGAGCACGTCTATCTTGATTATGTGGTCTGGCACAATCTCTTCGGGTAATTAGCTTCATAACATAATTATCTCTGCAAGCTTAAAGGGGAATATGTCCACCTACAAGGTACAAACTGATTTTTCAAGCAACCGCTTCCTCCGTATCTTACAGAACTTTGTGGACACTAAGCCAGGAAATTCTGGAACACTCACCCAGCATGAGGACCATTTGTACTCAAGATGTCACAATGATAACATATACAATTAGGCATTACCCTATATATGGCAGCAAATATGTCATCACTGCTCACCACTGATGAAGGAATTTGAGACTCGGATCGTGTTTGGTGTTTTTCTGAGAGCAGTGAATGGGATAATGCGATACATTTATTGAGATCCCCATTATCATCTCACAAGTTTGTCTCCAACTCATATGATTAACTGCATGGGACAAAGGGGAACTACTGCTCCTGCGCTGATTCCGCATCGAGGATTTGAATCTACACGCGCACTGACCCGGCGACCTGACAAAGTTGCAGCCACCCGATCACGTGGGACGCTACCTGAACCTGCCGGCAGTCACGGCGGTGAAGAGGATCGCACTACAGTCCGGACGCCAAGAGTGGTAACGTCGCGATTGTGACTATTCCAATAAGGAGTAAAGTACTTATACATGCACACTATTGATATACCTCTGCCTGTACCTGCCACCTTGGGATACATATTACAAACATAGGATTTGTCAATCTACACAGAGACACTCCTCCACACAGGAGGTTGGGATATCAATATTCCTACAATAACTACAGAGAGACAATTCCTCCAAATAGGAGATTGAATAATCAATACCTCTATAGCAGGTTCACAATAGTATTGCATTGGATACGGACACCTTGATACAACATCCAATGTAACGCTCTATCATTACAGTGCCAACTATGTGTTGCAATTGATACTAGAGAACAACTAATACATTCGTCTATGTCTTTGAATATGTCTTGTCATCAGCATTTTTTAATTCATTTTAACCCTCATAAAGTTTGTCAGCGGGATATTATCTCATAGATTGTAAGCTCTTGCGAGCAGGGCCCTCATTCCTCTTGTAATAATCGACTTGTCTGATGCTATGTTTGTACATGAACCCCTGAATTGTAAGGCGCTGCGGAATATGTTGGCGCTATATAAATAAAAATTATTATTATTATAGCAGGGCAAGCATCTGATATAATACGGCTGCCTATTCACCCTCATTATTCCAACCTATTGGGAGACAAGCACATTTATATCTATTATAATAGATCTTATAGCTCCCATTTGCCATTATATCATTGTATCTAATATATTTTAGATGTTGTCGCATGTAAATGAATGTTTATATGATTTGATTTATTTGCATTAGATATTGAGTGCCCTCCAATATATCACTAATTTGTTTGACTTTTTCTGACATTGGGTATGTCATTGGAGTGAGCACCTACAGTATTCCATTACATTAGTCGAGTTGAGCCACTGGTCACACCTATTTCGTATACTATATTATATGGAACTGATCATATGGATGTATCACTAGGAGCTGGCCAGAATTGGTTAATGAGGAGCAGAAATTAACAAAACCAACTTAGTTGATGAATGTGGATGAAATGACCTTCGCTTGTATCCACACAGTCCACTTTAACTAATGTATTCAAAGAGCCTGGAAAGGAAGAGCAAATAGTATAAGTCAATGAGACATTTGCACATAACCTTGACATAATTGCAGTACTTGGTTTTTGTAACCTTGGCCAGTCACTTGATCTTTCGTTGGTTAAAGCCTCAGACGTAGACTGACGGATCGGTGCCTGAAAATGCTCATATGCATGTTCTGTACAAGTGCAGTGCTGCATGGAAGGGTTTGATAATACAAATTTAGTGACTCAATGTATGAAAATCACATGAATAGCACAAAATAATCTGGAGATAAAACTAAGCTAATTTATTAGTGCCGTTAGGCCAGTTTTTGGTGTAAATGCAATTGAAAGAATAGCATTCAGGCCTCTACCGCTTTTTTTCTGCATGGAAAATTGGGTTGAGGTACACTAGAGTACAGTACCACTCAGCGGTACACCCAAAAAAATATCCTAGTGGGTCAAATGTATAATTAATAACATTTTGTCCTTTAAAATGGCACATACTATACCAGACGTGCCCCAAATGTAATTCCTAATGAGGACTCTATAAGCACAAAAAGAACTCTACGTAACACTATAACCAATATCACCTAAAATGCCAGTTGTAGGAACACTCAAACACTACAGTCACAAATGTCAGGCATACTAATTGACAACAGATACACAATATCCAACATACAACAACCATGTCATCTCCACAGGCATACATTACCAGCAGAATGAGACCGCTAAACTGCAAAGTGCCTAACATGTACAATATCTGTCTTCAGAATGTCAAAACACTAATGACCAGTTCCACGAAACCCCTAGGGGTAATGCCATCAAGTCAATTATTTATCAAGAGCTTCATTGATTATGTCTGTTCATCGATAGAGACTCAACAGACCTTAAATCCCATTGGACTATAGTACATTGTGGAAATCACGTTTCACCATCTCACAGTCTGACAGATGGATATACTTTAGGTTTAGTAGATGCCAGGATAATGTTTCATGCTGAATGCTTTTACGGACATACACACTAGGCAGCAGTAGGTTGATGGTTGAATAACCATTGGATCAACAATTATCTGGCGCATGATCATATCTATACACATTTTAGTCCATATTGGCCATTTCGGTTGTTTAAACTGGCCAAACATGTTCATAGACACTGACGAAGGATGAACAATCTTTCTGGGAACGTTCTTTAAAAAAAAAATATCTTTCAAACATTTAAACACAGCCAATTTTCTTTCAGACAATGAGGGTCTGCCATCAGATGGCAAAGAAAATTGTTGCTAAATTTCACCCAATCAATGATCATTTTGGTTAAAATCATCCATTTTGTCAAAACAGTTTAGAACATTATCAATAGTACCTACTGTGATTGGGCGAGCAGTACAGTGAAACTTCTCTAGAGGACACCATCTTGTCTCACTTCAGTAAGTGGCATTTATCATGTAGAGAAAGTTAATACAAGGCACTTACTAATGTATTGTGATTATCCATATTGCTTCCTTTGCTGGCTGGATTCATTTTTCCATCACATTATACACTGCTCATTTCCACGGTTACAGACCACCCTGCAATCCATCAGTGGTGGTTGTGCACAATATAGGAAAAAGCATCAGCCTCTCTGGTGGCCAGGACCGTGGGAGCTCACATAGTCTGGTGCTTTTACCTATATTGGGCTTTTACCTATATTGTGCAAGCACGACCACCACTGATTGCAGGGTGGTCTGTACCCATGGAAATGTGCAGTGTATAATGTGATAGAAAAATGAATCCAGCCAGCAAAGGAGGCAATATGGACAATCGCAATACATTAGTAAGTGCCTTGTATTAACTTTGCCTACAAGATAAATAGCGAGACTCCATTTGTTTGTGGGGGATTTTCAGTTCCCTTATATGCTATGTATATTGGGCTTCTTCTATGAGCAGAACAGCAATCTAGAAGACCAAGAGATTTCACTGTATATTAAAGTGCTCAATCACAGCTGTGTCTATTCTATTGTAATAGAAAGAACAACCATTCAAGGGAATAATATTTATCACCTACGGTATCTATTGGATAGAAGATAAATGCTAGGTGTTCTGTGCAGGACCCCATAGAAACAGGGACCCTAGTCCCCGTTCCTCCACATGTGCTCACTGTACTGAGAAACGTTGGAAGGACGGCCACCCTAGCGCCGATGCCGCCGCCTTTCAGACACAAGGCGGACGGTGTTTTGTGTGTTTGTCCTGCTTGCATCCAATGCTCCTGATGAGCCATAGGCGAAACGCGTCGAGCAGTAGATAGGGCAGGGATGCTATTAAAAACAATACTATAATGTACACTAGGGCAACCAGCCGACCTAATACCAGGTAATACCCACTGGTGTGAACGCCAGGGGTAAATAAAGTAAGTGGCAGCCCTCTTTAGGTCTGTGGTGTTGTGATTGTGCTCCTATCCCTTAATCAGCCTGATTACTTGTCAGCCACTGCTGTTTTCTGATACACTTCTTATACAATATAGAGAAAGCAGCTGGTTGCTATGGGACCTCATCATACAGCGCTGTGAATTTCATACGCTGTAGAAGTGTGGGGGGGGGGGGGGTCTATGTGAATTGAATGGACCTCTAGTGCGGCGTCATCATCTGGACTCTCACAGTGCATCTAAATCAGTGCGGTGAGGACCAGGATTTCAGTCACCATTCACTTATTCATGAAGGCCCATGTACACGTATTTAAGTACGTTTTCTAAGTTGTATTTGTGATATAGAGGTCCTTCCTCTTTTAATGTATATCTAATAAAAGTTTGAAGTTTTACTTCCTTTCTTCCTTACGTTTCTCAGTACCGTGAGCACATTTGATATTGAAACGTAATACCTTAGTATCTTGCTTTCAGTGAATTCCCGTTCCTCCACACCATCACCTGAGTGGTGAGCTGTGACTCCATGCAACGCTATGGGAGGTATGGGGACTGCAGAGCAGTCTCACCAGACTGTTTGGTACCTCCTAAATAGTCATATGGATTGACAGAGTGCATGCTCAACCAACTCTGCAGGAGAAGTCATACAGGTGGGAAGAAACCACCATCTAGATATCATTTGTGGTCCCAGCAGCTGGACCTTCATTAATCTAACATTCCTCCCCCTGCCAGTGGATAGATCAGTAATACTTTTGTTTCTAATACTCATTAAAATGATTGTGTACTGTCAAACTGGCCAGCAATATTCAATAATTTCACATACTTTAGCACACAGTATGATGTCAGTGACGTCTATATATGCAGCTGCTTGTTGTAAGAACGCCACCCGGGCATTTGTAAGATTTTGCATTCTTCAAGTCCAATAGCTTTCTGAAGAATATTTCGACACAAGGAGAGGCACTAACTTTCTGTCTATGGAGAATGCAATCACATCTATTATTCTATTGACATTTCTGCAGCTCATGCAGATTTAAAGAGCAATTATGAGAGGAAACCAATAAGGATAGTCTGGGAAAAAGTCCCATACATAGCTGTCCCCATACTCTTCATACTGTATACTACATCTATACATGCTGAAGTGAAATAATCTCATTATATACAATGTTCTACAAATATAAATGGCTGTGAAGCATTTTCTTTCCATCAATGCCAAAAATACTCAGAGCCTTAGACAACTGACATTTAAATGCAGAAACCGAGCTTACAAAATATGTGAGCTATAAAAAAAATAAGGAAAAGAATCCCAAATATAACTCTAAACACAGCAAGACACTTTTAGTGTGACGGCCTGGGTGACATTTCTTTGAGCCGCACATTTCTCATAGTGTCATACTGTAGTCCATAGGGGACTGTCACATTATTCTCAATAGACAAAAATGAGAAATTCTACCAGTTCAGATCTTTAAATGAGAAAAAAATATACTTTCCATTTTCTCACTTATTTCTACTATGCTTTGTGTCTGGTAGAAGTGGTTAACACCCCTAACTATGGCCGAATTTACAGCCAATGATTTAGTGGGAATAGTGTTCCAAAAGGGAAACATAATAAGCAAGTCCTAATTCTTAGAAACACTGTTGATAACCTACAAAGGGTATGGCCACACGGTCAGGTTCCCGCATGCAGAGAGTAAAAAAAAAGTTGTATCTGTCCTTTATACTTTCTCTCCTTTTATGGTCCATTCCTGATTTTGGCTTCCAATACTGCATCAGCAAACCTGACCATGTGGCAATACTCTAAGGCCCCTTTCACACGGGGCGAGTATTCCATGCGGATGCGATGCGTGAGTTGAACGCCCTGCACCCGCACTGAATCCGGACCCATTCATTTCTATGGGGCTGTGCACATGAGCGGTGATTTTCACGCATCACTTATGCGTTGAGTGAAAATCGCAGCATGCTCTATATTGTCCGATTTTCACGCGACGCAGGCCCCATAGAAGTGAATGGGAAGCGTGAAAATTGCATAGCATCCACAAGCAAGTGCGGATGCGTTGCGATTTTCACGCACGGTTGCTAGGAGACGATCGGGATGGAGACCCGATCATTATTATTTTCCCTTTTAACATGGTTATAAGGGAAAATAATAGCATTCTGAATACAGAATGCATAGTAAAACAGCGCTGGAGGGGTTAAAAAATAATAATAATTTAACTCACCTTAGTCCACTTGATCGCGAAGCCGGCATCTCCTTGTGTCTCCTTTGTTGAATAGGACCTGTGGTGAGCATTAAATACAAGTAAAGGACCTTTGATGACGTCACTCCGGTCATCACATGGTACGTCACATGATCTTTTACCATGGTGATTCACCATGGTAAAAGACCATGTGATGACCGGAGTGACGTCATCAAAGGTCCTTTACCTGTATTTAATGCTCACCACAGGTCCTATTCAACAAAGGAGACACAAGGAGATGCCGGGCTTCGCGATCAAGTGGACTAAGGTGAGTTAAATTATTATTATTATTATTTTAACCCCTCCAGCGCTGTTTTACTATGCAGTCTGTATTCAGAATGCTATTATTTTCCCTTATAACCATGTTATAAGGGAAAATAATACAATCTACAGAACACTGATCCCAAACCCGAACTTCTGTGAAGAAGTTCGGGTACCAAACATGCGCGATTTTTCTCACGCGAGTGCAAAACGCATGACAATGTTTTGCACTCGCGCGGAAAAATCGCGCATTTTTCCGCAACGCACCCGCCTCTTATCCAGGCCAAAAATAAGACGCCCGTGTGAAAGAGGCCTAAGGCTAGTTTTACACAAGGCAGAAAACAGCTTACTGGTGCTCTCTGGGCCAAGTTACTGAAATGCCCATCTGGCTAATTTACTATAATAGGGTCCAGTGGAGATCCGGCTGCTACCCGGCAAATATGCTGGGATTCAGCCAGACAAAAAAAACGCAGCACTGATTGAATAGTGTCAGACACAACCCCACTGGTAACATGCATCTGTACCTTCAGTGCAAACTTGCAGGAATTATCAAGGAATGGCACAAAACAGAGTCATAAGTAGAGATGAGCGAAGTTTTAGAAAATTCAATGACTGCTTCATTTGTCACAAAGCAATTTTTTTTGTAAGTAGTGGGTGCAAGGACAGGGAGTTGCGACAGCGCCGCTCCCCATCATTGTACCCCTCAGATGCTGCGTTCATACATGATCGCGGCATCTAAGTGGAAAACCAGTGTAAAATTAACATCTTGCTTGAAGGTCTGATGTGAAATCTCACGCTTCTGAGACCACGCACCGGATTTCGCCATCTTGCTTGAAGGTCTGATGTGAAATCTCACGCTTCTGAGACCACGCACGGGATTTCGGCCAAGATCTTCAATCAAGATGGCGGCGGCCGGCTGGTCGTGAGCAAATGGAGGAGGTTTGACTTTTTTTTTTTTTTTCACAATTCCAGATTAAATTGAATCTCTACCAATGAGGAAATTTGGCTTTGCGGCGAATCGAATTCGTCCTGAAATTCGAATCGAATTCAGTGGATTTGATTCGCTCATCTCTAGTCATAAGAACAGATGCTCCTGAATTGCTGACATAGGGAATGCACGTAGTTACTAAAACAGACATGTCAGGAGAGGTATCTTTATAAGGGGAAGTAGTGAAAGGAATCAGAATTGCGGGCACTTGGCGTAGGGATGAGCAAATTGATTCATTCATCCGAATGTAATGTGCCAGCAGATTAACATGGGAGTACATCTAGCGCAGCAATGATAATCTTGCAAATGTGCTGTTACTGTGGGCATTGGCGTATGCAAAATGATCTGCCTGGTAAGCCAAATCAGCAATTGCGCGCACTGCTAAAATTTGTTTAGCAACGCATGCCAATTTGTTGATGCGTATTCTCCTTGATATCATCACGCGTGCGCCAATACTAGCAGTCATGGTGTGTGTGAGATTACCAAGGCCATGCAAGAACTTAGATTGTGAACCTCATTGGGAACAGCTTGATGCTAATATCTGTAAAGCAATGCGGAATGTAGCAGCATTATATAAATGCGTAAAATAAAATAAATAAATGTGTGGCTATGTTAATCTTCCGGCAGAGGGAGCATCCAGAGCTTTGGGGATGCTCACTCAAAACTGTAAACTCGTAAAGATGAACAAATCGATTCATATAAATCCATTCGCTCATCCCGTGATGTCTCTTGGCCAATAAGTTGCTGTCACAGAACGATTTTGGTACAGTGTTCGGATAAGTCCTTTAGTGGTTGCAATACCACCTGTGGCATTACTTTCAGGGGCGGATTGGGAACTTAAAGTGGCCCTGGAAAAAAAAACTTAAAGTGACGCTATGTTGTAGGTGGGTTCAAACTGACAGGCCAAAACAAGTAGCCGGGAACAACCGAAGTAGGCAGGACCTTCGATACTGTAGTGCAGTGCAGAATACCACCCCAGCAGAACCAAATATCACAGGAAAGCCCAAAATACTGCCGCCCTCATCACAGTATTTAACTGTATCACATCATCAGGACAGCAATACAGTTGAGTTCAGGAGGGCACCTGTGGCCTTTGAGCATCAGATCATTTTGTGCCTGGCCTGCAGGTTTAAAGAGGGCTTGAGAGGCCCCCTGGGCCTCGGCCCACCGGGAAATTTCCCTGTAAGGTCTATGGCCAATCCACCCCTGATTACTTTATAGGCACTCTTTTTAATGGGATCTATCTCTGGACAGATTCCCTTCAGTAATTTTCTTTAGTTAGGCTACTTTCACACTAGCGTTCGGCTAGCGTTCGATCGGATCCGTTCTGAACGGATCCGATCATAATAATGCAGACGGAGGCTCCGTTCAGTACGGATCCGTCTGCATTATTTTAGCAAAAAAAAGCTAAGTGTGAAAATAGCCTAGTACGGATCCGTCCAGACTTTCAATGTAAAGTCAATGGGGGACGGATCCGCTTGAAGATTGAGCCACATTGTGGCATCTTCAAACGGATCCGTCCCCATTGACTTACATTGAAAGTCTGGACGGATCCGCACGGATCCGCACGCCTCCGAACGGCCAGGCGGACACCCGAACGCTGCAAGCAGCGTTCAGCTGTCCGCCTGTCCGTGCGGAGGCGAGCGGAGCGGAGGCTGAACGCCACCAGACTGATGCAGTCTGAGCGGATCCGCCTCCATTCAGACTGCATCAGGGCTGGACGGCTGCGTTCGGGTCCGCTCGTGAGCTCCTTCAAACGGAGCTCACGAACGGAAACCCGAACGCTAGTGTGAAAGTAGCCTTACATGGGCAACTGTGTAAGCAGATATCAGCCACTATGGAAAGACCCTAAAAGCTTATACGTGTTGTATATCGGAGAAATAACTGATTAAAGAGACAAGGCAGATCTGGATAATAAATACAGGGATGACGTGAATCTTCTACATTAGTGTAAAATAATGGATCTTACAAGCTATGGCACCAGACTATTGAGGCTTCTGAATAAAACAGCATCAGCCTGATGAAGACATCTAATAATGATGAATCCATAATATATTTATTAGAACGCAGTGAGCAAATATGAAATAGCATTGCACAAACAAAGGCTGTGCTGAAATGAAGGGAACCACATATCTGTTTACATGGCATACAGGGGAATATGTTTGTACTGGAAATAAGAACAATTAACTCAATTTAAGAAGCTCGATAGAAATAGGACTGCAGTGAGGGACCCGACTCACGGGTTCACAACAACAGGCAGCGCCATTTCATTTCATCAAGGTTCATGCCTCTCAAGAAACTGGTTCTGGAGTACACAGCATAATACAGAATACACTCCCTGGATTTCTCAAAAGATGGAACTGGTATAGCAGATGGGAATCTGTAATTTTTCTTTTTGGCAGGGCTATAGTGGAAACAGGGGATGCGGCTGCAATAGGGCCTGAACTCAGAAGAGGCCCATCCAGGAGAACTGAAAGATTTTATTGTCAGGGTCCACTCGACAGTATTATACAACGACATTATATACAGTAACATGACATACAGTATACAAGTGTAGGAAACAGACAGAGCGGCTTGCGGGCCTGGTCTAAGAGAGTTATCTTGACTAGTGTTGATCACGAATATTAGAATTTCAAATTTTTATCGCGAATATAGGTACTTCGAAATTTCGCGAATATTTCCAATATAGTTATATATATTCGTAATTTCGAATATTCTATTTTTTTTTTTTTTTAATCAGTACACATGATCCCTTCCTGCTTCTAGCTTGTGGGCCAATAAGAAGGCTGCAATATACTTGACTTTAGGAGTAGTAGTGTTTGCGAATTTTGCTCTATATTCTTTTTTTTGAATATTCGCTATATTGCTATAAATTCTTGTTTTAGAATATTACAAATATTCGAAAAAACGAAGTTATAGCAATATAGCGAATATTCGAAAAAAAAAATATAGAGCAATTTAGCTAATATAGTGCTATAATCTTATTTTTTTCAGATTGGAAAAAAATTACAACTATAAAAAAATAAAGATTATAGCACTATATTAGCTAAATTGCTCTATATTCGTTTTTTTCGAATATTCGCTATATTGCTATATATTCTTGTTTTAGAATATTCCGAATATTTGAAAAAACTAAGTTATAGCAATATAGCGAATATTTGAAAAAAAAAATCGAATATAGAGCAATTTAGCTAATATAGTGCTATAATCTTCTTTGTCTAATAGTTGTTGAAAAATTCGCTATAAAGATTTTTAGAGTAAAAAAAAAAATGCGAATATTCGACAAATATTCTAAAAAATATTCGCAAAATATGACCCCTGCTGCTCATCACTAATCTTGACTAGCCGCAGGCGTGTGGGTTTCACAGGAGGAGGGGGTTCCAAGAAAGTTGCTAAGGGGGAGTGTGGCCTGTTCAAAAATTTGCTGTGGGGCCCAGTCATTTACATTTAGACGAAAAAATCCACAGAAAAAACTAAGATAAAAACATCCTGCACGGTATGATATACAAATGTGCGGATGTCCCTGGCCATATTATTGAAGAAAATCACAGTAATAAGATAATTATGCACTTAGTAAAGTAGATGCAAGCACTATATATGGACAAAGTCCTCACTCTGATATGATAATATCTGAGACACTTAGTCAATATATTTTGATCAAAACACTTATTTCTGTGGTTTTCTTCAATAATATGGCCAGTGACATCTGTATATCATACAGTGCAGGATGTTTTTATCTTAGTTTTTTCTGTGGATTTTTTGGTCTATGTAGTATTTGCTTGAGGGAGTGGCACCTTCAACTGTGAATGCGCACCTATTTTATCTTGGGAGTAGCATTCCTCTGCACTTTTTCCCCCTCCCCTATCTAATAGACCGCCTTGATTAGGTGGTACATATGGCTGTGCTTGCTCCTCCTCCCATTGGTTGCTTGATGCACATGGAGGTGACTAGGAGCAGCACACCATGTGTGTGGCGTCTGCGCTCCTGAACATAGGTAGGTTTAGCGTAGGACCCGCCTGACCTGAGACCACCTTGGCGTTCGGTAGGCGGGCTTAGATGTTTTGATCAAAATATATTGACTAAGTGTCTCAGATATTATCATATCAGAGTGAGGACTTTATCCATATATAGTGCTTGCATTTACTAAGTGCATTATTATCTTATTTCTGGGGCCCAGTCATTTCTAGTTACACCAGTACGCCTGTGAGGCTCCTGAATAAATGCACAATGCATATGGTGTGCCCCCAGCCTGTGTGTGAAAGAGGATGCATGGCGTTATAGTACACAGAGCTGGCCAACTACTAAGTGCTTTTATAAAGACTCTCTAAGGTCTCATATCTGTACAGCCAGGGGCGTAACTAACATAGCGGCAGACCATGTGACTGCTATGGGGGCCAGGGCAAAAGGGGGTCCAGTCTTAGTTGGGATTATCTCCTCTTCTACTGAAAATGAAAACTTGGTCAGGACTCTACCCTCGAAAGGAGCAACTTTTAGCAAATGAGGCAGTGGAAAAATGTCCCAAGGGTCAGTAAAAGGGGTTTAGGCAGAAACCCTTCTGTCCTGTGTGTGGGGGCCTGGTTTGATGCTTGCTATGGGGCCCTTACTTCTCTATGTACGCCACTGTGTACAGCCATTTTCCCTAGATGAAATGTCATATATTTTTTTCTGATTTATATTGAAAATGAAAAACAGTAAAAGGGAACCCTTAAGTAATTTATGGAAGCCCTATTACACAACGGAGATGTAATATCGCATGGAGCATAGGGCAACTTTTTCCTCTGTGGTCACGCTGAAACAACATAGATCACTTTAAGGTCCAAAGGATGCAGATTGCTGTAAAACATATCTGTTAAGAATAAATCAAGGCAACTGGACTTACTGTAGATTTCTTGAAAACGTTTCACTCGTTCTTCCAACGAGCTTTCTCAATTCTGAGTGACTGTACAAGAATTCTCTGGGAATAAATATGTAACTGAATCAACATCTGGTAATTATACCCAGCATGGGGTCAGAGGTCATTATACCCAGCATGGGGTCATAGGTGTTGATTCCATTATCCTAATTGGAGTCAGTAGGTGATAATGACCTCCCAGAAAAAAGTGTCAAGACGGCATTGTATGTGGCAGACAATAGATGTCTAACCCCCCCCCCCCGCCTCTATTCAACCTTGGCTTCTCCATTTTAACGTAGAAGCTCGTTGGAAGAACGAGTGAAACGTTTTCAAGAAATCTACAGTAAGTCCAGTTGCCTTGATTTATTCTTTACAGATATACCATGACCTGGATAAATGAGAACCTTCACAGACATGCTGTAATACAGTTATGTATAACTGGCCTAAATAATAGTGTACCCTCTAAAACCTGGAGCATTAGAAATAAAAGGTCATATAGTATGTTCTATAGTATCTTGATAGGTTGTGCCAAATGACAACCTCAGCTTTGTAATCTATATACTGTGCTACTGTACAGTATATTCATTTTTACATATGTGGATTGACTCTTATCGGGAGGTCCAGATGGGTCATCAATATCAGATGGGTGAACCCCTGACACCCCTGTCGATGAGCTGTTCTTGGAAGCTGCCTCACCTGGAAACCACACAGTGGATGGAGCTGGAAGCAGAAGGCTTCGTCCACTGTGTAGCTGCCATGTCGGGGTACTGCAGCTCAGCTCCCAGTGACTGTATGAGAATATTTAAGGCTTTTGTATAGCACTGTTTCTCCCATCAAAAATAACTGAAACCTGACGGATATGTCACAAACAGATCAAAACTGTTGCTCAAAATATACCATTCAAACGAATACAGAACAAAAAAAAAAAAACACAACGCTGATGTGAACAATCCCTTATACCTACTAGAAATGTATAAATAAATTGACACCTGGGTATTACAAGTTCTGCAAATTCTGCAATCAGTACTGACAGTGCCAGAAAATGTGACATTGTCACTTACATAGAGATGAGGTGATGGAGCCGTGTACACATTGCCTCTAGGGTGTCCAGTCCCAACCAGACCGGTTCCTGTCTCCATCACATAATAGCCTTTATTATACCACAGGATCCTCTGCATGAGGATCTGACAGAACACAGAACCACCCTGGAGGAGGTCCTCCCGCTATGGTGGACCTGGTCTGTCCATGAAATATATGGTTGACCATGCAGTGGCTGCAGCTGGGGAAATGTGTGTTTGGAGCAGTAACCCTAGGCAGGGGTTGGAGGATCTAGACCCAGTTGCTCTCAAAGCCATTTTTCATTTAAAAATGAGGTGTATCAGGGCCCATATAAGACATCAGCGTCTTGACATATATATTACAGGGTACATATAAAGTAATTACATTGCAGCACATGATCTCTTGAAAGAGGACCTGTAACCTTTCCCAACATGTCTGTTTTAGTAACTTCTGTACTCACATTACCCTTGTAATAACAAATCTGGAGCATCTTTTGATATAACTCCATGTTGTGCTGTTCCAGTATTATTCCTAGTAAAGGTTTATGAATGAATTACCAGTAGTCTGCAATAATGGTCCAACTGGGTGTTACCTGTTGGGGGGTGTCCCTGCACAGCCTGACACTATCCAATCAGTGCTGCCAGGGTCAGACTAGGACACACCCCCAACTGGTAACAAGCTGGACCTTTATTGCAGACGGCTGGCAATTAATTCATAAACTTCAACTAGGAATAATAGAGGAATGGAACAAAATAGAGTCATAAGAATAGATGCTCAAGAATTGTCATTATATGGGGAAGAGTTACTAAATCAGACAAATCAGAAGAGGTGATACTCGAAAGAAAGACTTAAGTAAAATAACAAAAAAAATTGGACAATGAGTAATCATTGTATCAAATATGTATTATATGTTATTTAGAAGTAAGCAACACTGGCTCTGATTGGCGGGCTTTACCGTTTTATAGGCTAGGGCAGCGCTAAAGCCTGTCCATCAGTGCCAGTGACGTCACCAGACTCACTGCTAGCGTACCCAATGGAGAGCCCGGTACATCACCAGATCTCCCAAAAATGCCTTTTTCCTGTGCGATTCAGTGCAGGCAAAGGAGAGCATTGGAGCATAAAATGCTGCGATGCTCATATTAGGGGGGCTGCCTGGGTAAAAGCGGGGGTATGACCGGGTTCAGGTCTGAACCTGGACAATCACTTTAAGGAGTGACAGATGTCCTGCATACACGGAAGTCTATAAACATGACAACAGACTGAATGGATGCACGTGTAAGTGACTGTAACAAATCTATATAATCTCGGCAGGGTATGATCCCTGGTGGCCAGCCAATGGTCATACTGTCTTGGCCAGGTTAATTTAATATAGGGCTATAGTGGTAAACTGGGTAAAGGAACGCCCAGCTGAAACTCGGGCCAGATAATCTCTGTGTAATCTTGATGGACAAGAGCGTAGACCTGCAGAATGTCACAGAGATGGATTTACACACTTACAGGCCATAAAGCTCCATGGGCATAAACAGTCACATTTTATAGGATTCGGATATCTTGATATGAGCCTTCTTTGTAAACTTGTGTAATTTGTGAAGACAAGATGAAGTCTATAAAGACAGATGAGCACATATCTACATAAACAATGTGACAGAGATGTATAATTGATTGAGTCTGAAATCAATGCTTCTTAGCATTCCATAATTAAGTGTGTGTATGGATGACGTGATTCTGCCAAACAGTCCCAGCATGTCTCCTGACTGGAGGGGATCACTAATACTCTAATTCCTAATCAGTCACGTATAAGGAGGAATCTGCTCCAAACGGTAAGGGCCAGTTCACACGACTGATTTTGAAACAGACGCATAAAGAAAATCAATGCAGGATACATGTGCCTACAAGTTCACTTCGAATCAGCGCGAAGAAAAGTGTTCACTTCAATACAAAGCTGAATTTTCAGCTTGAGGTTTTTGAAGCAGATTTGAAGCAGATCTGCGCAAAACATGTGTGGGAAAACGCACAAAAACTGCATGAACTTTCATGGAGTTGTTTTTTTCTGATTACTATTCATTTCAATGGGAGATTCAGCGCTAAATCTGCCTCAAGAAAGGGCATGCTGTTTCTCTTTGACATGCTTCTTTTTTAGGTTACTTTCACACTAGCGTTTTTTGCGGATCTGTCATCTGCAAAAACGCTTCCGTTACAAGCTTCCGTTGTATAATGTCTTCTATAGCCATGACGGATCCGTCTTGAATACCATTGAAAGAGGTGTTCAATGGAGGACGGATCCGTTTTCTATTGTGCCAGATTGTGTCAGAGAAAACGGATCCGTCCCCATTGACTTACATTGTGTTCCAGGAAAGATCCATTTGGCTCCGCTTCGAAAGGCGGACAGCAAAACGCTGCAGGCAGCGTTTTCGTGTCCGCCTCCAGAGCGGAATGGTGACTGAACGGAGGCAAACTGATGCATTCTGAGCGGATCCTTTTCCATTCAGAATACATTAGGGCAAAACTGATCCGTTTTCAACCGCTTGTGAGAGCCCTGAACGGAAAGCCAAAACGCGAGTGTGAAAGTAGCCTTACAGGCGTAAAAAAGAAGCAAGTGCTGCTTCCTATTGAAATGAATGGGAGGCTGTTTTGAGGCATTTTAGGAGCTGATTTGATGCTAATTTTGAGTCAGAAACGCTCCTCTGTGTAAACTGGCCCTAAGTGTCCCTGAATCAAGAACAAATCATACTAACATCAAATATTGTCTATGCCCTTTGTAAGGTATTTTCGAAAATGTAGTGCAAAAACTTAAAGAAGCACTCCTAAAAATGTGTTTATTCTCTGACCCGTTAGAAAGGTACATGCTGTAAGATGTAGTGAAGGTAATCTTCTTACCAGTGACTGTATTTGTGAGTTATCCCCTCCCTTCTGATGCTCAGCTGTGTCATGTGACCAACACTCAGACTTTCCAAATAACACAACAACTTATGTGTGGAAGTCTGTATGTATTCCTAGGGCAGCCTCAATGTCAGTCTCATAGGAATGATAAGTAGAGGACTTTCTATCCTGTGTCGGTGTAGTTTCCAGCTTTGTCATACTACAGCTCAGCTACCCTTCACTTAAAGTACTGTACCCTGGCATGACCACTACATAGCTGATAGCAGCTCCACACACTGTCTAGTTTCCATTGCTGTGGCTGCATGAACTGTTGCTGAGGAACGCATTTTTGGTCCGCATCCAATCGGCATTTTCTGCAGGTCCGATGTGGACCCATTCACTTTGCATCCAGCAAAAAAAATAGACCATTTCCTAATCGTGTCTCGACAGACAAGGATAGGAGTGTTCTATAGAGGGTAGGCCATTCCGTTCTGCATAATGCGGCATGCACATGGCCGGTATCTGTGTTTTGCGCACTGCAAAAATGGCAACGGCCATGTGCATGAGCCCTTAAGGGGATAATTCTGCTGTAATTTCCGTTTTTAAACATCTCTCTTGCAGTATATATTCTCATAAGTCAACCGAGGGCAATCCTTGACTTTAATTATACTTTTTAATTGAGATTGCAACATTTTCAAAGTATTTTCTTTTCAAATATTTTTTTTTTTGTTACTAGAACATAACTTGCGGTATAATTAATATCCAGTGGACTGTCCTATAGTCTAGGGAACATCTAATTAAATACAGAGTGTCATATAGTGGCGCTGCTTGTAACAAGTAATTCCCATGCAGCCCATTGTCTAGCTGTTTTTTATTGCTTTATGTAACAGGCCGGTCTAGAAGTTTGGTTTCTGTAAACTGAGAGCAGTAATAACTGTTCACAAGTGTTAGCAGAATGTGAATATTGATATAATCTATTTCTATTACTACAGCGAGGGCATGCATTGCTGCCCCTGATTCCATACTAACCATATTTCATCTTGTCATGTCAGTTGCCATAGTTACAGACATTAAACAATGCAGAAAACCTAAATATAGCAAGAAGGTAAGAAGACAATTTCCAGCAAGAATAAGACGCCTACAAAGTAGAATGTGAAAAGTTTAAGAAACAATTTAAACAAACAGATACAGGGCATTTGGAAACATAGGGGGTCATTTATTATTCTGAAATATGCCTAAATTAGCTGCTGTGCCGCAATCCGCGACTCTTCCCTGCTACCGCCAGGTCTAAATAAGTGAGCGTGGTATGGTCAGGGAAGGGGAAGGGCAGGCAGGCCGGTCTGATTTACCATTTTCTACGCCTGTTTCAGGGGTAGAAAAATGTCTAAATGAAGTAGAAAGCTGTCTTAGATTTAGAACTGGAGGAGGATCTAACAAAGTTATGAAGAGGCTGGCTCCTCTTCATAACTTTGGCCGAAAAACCAGCTTAGAGGATTATTAAGACCGGCATCTAAAATGCTGTTCTTAATAAGTGTGCCCCATAATTTTAATAGTATATATGTCCACTTAATGAGGTCCACCCAACTGATTATATATAGAAATAGGTTATAACATCACTTCATTATTGGAAAGGGTCTCCGACCTCTGGTAACCCACCGGACCTGAAGGGGAGAGCATTGCTTTTTTGCTATGTCTCCTTCTACATGTTCTGCTGCCTTCCCTTGATCCTCAAATTATCCCAAAGGTCGGACAAACAGTTATCATAATGTGAAGAAATATCCAAGGGAACTGCCATTACTTTATTAGATGCTAATACACTTTTAGGCTACATTCATACAATCAAATTTCGGCCTGCGTTCGATCCGCATTTTTTGCGAATTGCACGTGTACCCATTCATTGTTGTGGGGCAGAGGAAAATGTGACCAGCAAACGGATGTCATTGATTTACTGTCCGCATTCGTGAGGCAGTTCCAAAAATTATAGAACAAATCCTATTCTGTCTATTTTGTCGAAAAGACTAGGTATTTCTATGGTTGAGATTAAGGAAAAGGGTGGATGCACACGGCCAGTATCCGTATTTTGCAGATCCGCGGACCACAAAATACATACAGTCATGTGAATGGAGCCTTAATGAAGTTGTCCCATCTGGACAACACTCTACTCTGTATGAACCTGACCTGGCAGTCAACTGATTGCCAATGTCTATTAAAAAGAGTACGCGACCATGCAATACAGGGTTATGTTAAGTCAGTCATAGAAGAAGCTGCTCTGTGCGGCTGTTCTCTGCTCTGGGTCATGGAGGGGGTCCAAAGTAAGGATTTAGACTCCCTCTATGATGTCCATAGGACATATAGAAAATAGTTGTCGACTTGCCCAACGCCTTTTGTGGCATCTGAAACTAATAGGAACCTAGAGGTTGTTTCCATGCTAAATTCATAGAACTGGAAACAACTGAGGACCATCCATTCAGAAGTTGTGGGATTGGTACACCAAAGGACCAGAGATTCAGACACAGCAATATAGTCCAGGAAAACATCTTCCGAAGCTGGCTCAAAGGCGTAGCTATAGGGAAAGCAAAGGAAGCAGCTGCTTTGGGGCCTGAACTCAGAAGGGGCCACCCAAGAGGAGAACTAAAATATTTTATTGCCTGGGCCCCCTCGACAGTATCATAAAATTACATTATACACAGAGACACTGTAGGAAACGGACAGAGGCCTTGTCTGAGAGAGCAATTTTGACTAGCCACAGGAGTGGCGGTTGCACAGGAGGAGGGGGGTGTGAAGAAGTTCCTAGGGGACCCTATTCAAAAATGTGCTGTGGGGCCTAGTCATTTATAGTTACACCACTGAGCTGTCTCAATGGGGCCTGTTGTCACAGAATTGTCAGATATATAGATTGGGACCATGATTGTTTTACTGTCACACTCAGAGCAGCAGTTCTCATTTAGTTCACCTCCCTTCCTGATGTTACCTGAGGGGACTATAACGGCAATAGGAATCTAAAGTCCAGTTATAACTAATACTACACAATCATATTGCAGGATTTTAAACCCTGAACCACGCACCAAATATAAATTTAACTGATGGGAAAATATTTTTTTAATTATTTTTAGGTCAATCATTATAACAAACTGCTTTTCAGAGAGAAGAGTAGAAAGTGAGATGACACCATTTTCACATCTGAGACCCATTGAGCCTCAACATTATTAAAACTCTGTGTGTTAAACCCAGAGCCAGAGCCATTATTATTTCATGTAATGAGAAAGTGCAAACCACTAATATACCAAAAATTAGATTTGGCTTTGCAGTGCAAATCCTTAACTTTCTTCTTCAAAATGACTGTTGGAATTACATCAATTATGAATTATAATGACTCTATATACACGTATAAGCATAACCTAACAAAACATATAATATATGACTTCTACCATGGTGCCCACTGACACACAGTATATATCTAGTCTGAATATTGTCCCAAAAAGGTGTTTTCCAGGAGTAAAATGGTAAAGGGGTTGTCTCATTTCACAAAATGGCATTTATCATGTAAATAAAGTTAATACAAAGCACTTACTAATGTATTGCGATTGTCCATATTGCCTCCTTTGCTGGCTAGTTTTATTTTTCCATCACATTATACACTGCTCCTTTCCAGGGTTAGGACCACCCTGTAATCCAGCAGAAGTGGTCATGCTTGCACACTATAAGAAAAGGATACGGCCTCACTGGTAGCCAGAACCATGGGAGCACGTATAGGCCTCCCGGCCATCTCCCGGCCATCTCATATCTCCGTTGCTGCGGTGGTCATAACTAGAGATAAGCAAATTTTTCAAAAATTCGATTCGCCGGTTCGCCGCATTTTCCAGAAAATATTTGGGGCGAATTACGTTAAAAATTGCTATTTCCAGGCTGTTGAGAGCCTTTATAGTGGTGTAGAATACTGTGCCTTGCAGTAACATGCATAGGGAGTCTGCTTTGGTAGTGAAATAATACTGTGAGTCCACATGACATGCAGATGACAGGCGTCGCTCTTAGAATAAATACACACTTCACTTATTAGGGCAGTCTCGGGGCCAATAACTCAAGTATGAACTCAACCTTACAGGTCGATGTTAGTTCCAAGAAGAAGCGCACTCCTTTTACTCTGTCGTCAGCTGATTCCACATAGATGTCTACAGAACCTGTTCTATTAAACGTTTATACAAGTAGAGCCCCCCCTGACAGAGTGGACAGGGTGTCAGCATTAAGTTTGTTGACGTCACTGATTAATTTGCCCTTCCTCTGATCCGTCAGAACAATAACCCCTCAGAAAACGGATTCTGTCTGTGGAGCATACGCCTTTACTCGGTCAGCATTTGGTCAGTAATCCATTAGTATTGCTAATGCCAAAAAACAGGAGTGGATCCAAAACAGAGATGACACGTGAATGGAATATTTGCATGTCTTCTGTGTTTTGTACCCACTCCTGCTTTTGGCTACTAAATGAAAAAATGCAATTCTGATAGGACCATATAGGCCTTACAGCTGCTACACAGACAGGATCCGTTGTGTGTCTCATTTTTCCTTCCTTCTGACAGATCAGAAGAAGGGTCAAACAAATGATAATATCAGTCAGGCAGAAAGGCAAAATAGTGGCCCAGTCATAAAATGGGGTGGGGGGGAACAGCATGAGGAGACCACAGAGTGGCCCAATGACAGGGTCTGGAGGTGGTGGCAGCATGGGGAGACCACAGAGTGGCACAATGATAGTGTGGAGGTGGCGGCAGCATCAGGAGACCACAGAGTAGCACAATGACAGAGACTGGAGGTCGCGGCAGCAGCATCATCAGGAGAAGGCCGAGTGGCACAATGACAGAGTCTGGAGTTTGCAGCAGTATAACGAGGCAACAGAGTGACACAATGACAGAGTCTGGAGGTGGCGGCAGCAGCATCAGTAGGAGGCCACAGAGTGGCACAATGACAGAGCCTAGAGGTGGTGGCAGCAGCAGTAGCAGCATCAGGAGGAGGCCACCGAGTCGCACAATGACAGAGTGTGGAGGTAGAGGCAACAGTAGCATCAGGAGGAGGCCACAGTGTGGCACAATGACAGAGTGTGGAGGTGGGGGCAGCATTAGGAGGCCACAGAGTGGCAAGGTGACATAATGTGGGGGTGGCAGCAGCATGAGGAGGCCACAGCATGAGGAGGCCACAGAGTGGAACGACAACGAGAGATTGTGGGGGTGGGAGCAGCATGAGGGGGCCAAAGAGTGGCACGACGAGGAGTGATTGTGGAGGTGGCAGCAGCATGAGGAGGCCACAGCATGAAGAGGGCACAGAGTGGCACGATGACGAGAGATTGCGGAGGTGGCAGGAGCATGAGGGGGCCAGAGAGTGGCATGACGAGGAGAGATTGTGCAGGTTGCAGCAGCATCAGAATGTAAATCTGGGTGATCCCGCCTTCCCAGAGTTCCTTGCCCCATGTCCTCAGTCCTCACATGTGTTGCCGCCATTTTTGGAAACATTGTGATTCGTTACCACGAAGCGCAAGTAAATTCGCATTCATTGCGAATCAAATTTTTCTTGTAATTTAGATCGGAGGCTAATAAGCAGCAGCAAGAGACTAACCAGTTGGTGCTACAACACGTGATGGCTTTGCAGACAGCAGGAGAAACCCGTCCACGATGCCCGGAAAGCAGTCTGTTCAGCGATCCCTAAGATGACACCCGCAGACAACATCGAAACCTACCTGTCGATGTACGAGAAAGTGACCACCAGGGAAAAGCTGCCCTGAGACTAGTGGGCTGAGGTCGTCGCTCCTTTCCTGGCATCAGAGTCCCAGCGGGTGTATTTCGAATTGCCGGACGATCAAGCGGCTGACTACCCGAAGGTAAAGGGTGACATTTTGGCAAGACTGGGGGTTAATGTGTTGGTTTGGGCCCAGCGGGTACATCAGCGGGGGTTTAAGCCGGCTGAGCCTGCGAGACCCCAGTATTATGACTTACTCCACCTTTTGAAAAAGTGGCTCCAGCCTGATGTGCTGAGTCCCACAGCTATGCTGGATAGACTATTGGCTGATACATTCTGGAGGGCGCTGCCACCCCCTCTCCAGCACTGGATTGGCCAGGTATCTCCTGTAAATGCCCTGGAAATGGTGGACCTGGTGGAATGCTATGAGGCCACCAAGAATCTCAAGGGGGGTTCTTTTGGGAGGAGTGCAGGCAAACTCCAGAACTCCCCACACCAGGCCAGTTAATCTGCTGGCAGTGTCAGGAACCTGGCCACACCAGGGCTGAGTGTCCTCATCGGGTTGAGGCCATGGGCACTAATTGTGGGTACCGACAATCGCTATATGCTAGGAAACTGTGTGCCACAGGTGCCCCAGAGGCTCTAGACCACTTGTGCCAGGTGGAAGTGGGAGACACTCAAGCGGAGGCGCTGCTGAACTCTCGGAGCTTGGTGACCCTGGTAAGGGCTACCCTGGTGCTGTCCGCTGAGTATACTGGCTGGAAAGTTGGGGTGATGTGCATTCATGGAGACTTGAAAGACTACCCCACTGCACTGGTGTCTCTAACCATGGTGGCCGGCAGGTGGACCCACAAAGTGACAGTCAACACAAATCTCCATTATGAACTCATAATAGGGAGAGACTTTTCAGGTTTGCCTGCCCTATGGCTGGTTGTGAGAGTTAAGGATACCCCTGAGACAGGAATAAGCCCAGGAGATTGGTCTTGTTCAGGGGGACGGCCAAAACCCTGGGAACCTGAGGCCGAAGGGCCAGCAGTAGGGGTGACCGCCACTTTGGTGGAAGAGGGAGAGACAACCCTGCGTAGGGTAATAGTGGGAGAAATGGAGGAGTTCCCATCGGGTCCTGGGTTAGCAGACCTCAACATCTCCAGGGAGAATTTCAGTACAGCCCCACGCCGAGACCCAACCCTATCCCGGGCTTGGAAGAATGTTGTAATACTTGATGGTGTATCTCAACAACCTGGGGCCAAGTCGATGTTTCCCCGTTTTGTGGTCCACCAGAATATGCTATATCGGGTAAACCAGCTGCGGAGTGAACCTGTTGAACAGTTGGTGGTGCCTGGGGCCTATCGAAAACTCGTGTTAGAGTTATCCCACCAACATGTTCTCGGGGGTCATCTGGGACTGCAGAAGACACAGTACCGGATACTACCAAAAGTTTTGAGAATGACACAAATATTCGTTTTCACAAAGTTTGCTGCTACACTGCTTTTAGATCTTTGTTTCAGTTGTTTCTGTGATGTAGTGAAATATAATTACACGCACTTCATACGTTTCAAAGGCTTTTATCGACTTTGGTACCATTCTTCATTCATGGCTGTGTTTTTGGGCAAAATTGTGAGTGAGCCTATTCCCTTGGATGAGAGGCATCCCCACACAGGAATGGTCTCAGGATACTTTACTGTTGGCATGACACAGGACTGTTGGTAGCACTCACCTTTTCTTCTCCGGACAAGCCCTTTTCCTGATGCCCCAAACAATCGGAAAGAGGCTTCATCTGAGAATATGACTTTGCCCCAGTCCTCAGCAGTCCATTCACCATATTTTCTGCAGAAGAGCAATCTGTCCCTGATGTTTTTTTGGAGAGAAGTGGCTTCTTTGCTGCCCTTCTTGACACCAGGCCATCTTCCACAAGTCTTTGCCTCACTGTGCGTGCAGATGCGCTCACATCTGCCTGCTGCCATTACTGAGCAAGCTCTGCACTGGTGGCACTCCGATCCCGCAGCTGAATCCTCTTTAGGAGACAATCCTGGCGCTTGCTGGACTTTCTTGGACGCCCTGAAGCCTTCTTAACAAGAATTGAACCTCTTTCCTTGAGGTTCTTGATGAGCCTATAAATTGTTGATTGAGGTGCAATCTTAGTAGCCACAATATCCTTGCCTGTGAAGCCATTTTTATGCAACGCAATGATGGCTGCACGCGTTTCTTTGCAGGTCACCATGGTTTACAATGGAAGAACAATGATTCCAAGCATCACCCTCCTTTTAACAGGTCAAGTCTGCCATTTTAACCCAATCAGCCTGACATAATGATCTCCAGCCTTGTGCTTGTCAACATTCTCACCTGAGTTAACAAGACGATTACTGAAATGATCTCAGCAGGTCCTTTAATGACAGCAATGAAATGCAGTGGAAAGGTTTTTTTGGGATTAAGTTAATTTTCATGGCAAAGAAGGACTATGCAATTCACCTGATTAATCTTCATAAAATTCTGGAGTATAAGCGAATTGCTATTATAAAAACTTAAGCAGCAACTTTTCCAATTTCCAATATTTATGTAATTCTCAAAACTTTTGGCCATGACTGTACAATGGTTTTACTGGCCCAGTGTCTATACAGAGGTGCATGATTTTTGTAAGTCTTACCCGACCTGCCAAACCACTACCCCCAGCACCTGTTCCGCAGTCCCTTAGTGCCCCTCGCAATTATCAAGGCACCATCTGAGAGAATTGCTATGGATCTCGTAGGCCCAGTACCAAAGTCCGCTAGGGGGCATCAACACATCATGATCGTTCTGGACTACGCCACTCGGTACCCGGAGGCGGTGTCACTGCGACATACATCGGCCAAACTCATAGCAAAAGAGTTAATGGAGATGTTTTTCCGAATGGGAATACCCAAAGAGGGTCTAACTGACCAGGGGACTCCTTTTATGTCCAAGGTCATGCGGGAGCTCTGTAAGTTACTGAATATTAAACAGGTACAGACATTCGTCTATCACCCGCAAACTGACGGCCTAGTAGAAAGGTTTAATCAAACGTTAAAAACTATGTTAAACCGAGTAGCAGCTAAGGATGGGAAGGACTGGGACCTCCTTTTGCCCTATCTCATGTTCACAGTGCGAGAAGTGCCACAGGCCTCCACTGGGTTCTCGCCCTTCGAACCACTATATGGCAGACATCCACATTGTTGAATCCATCACCCAGATGCAGGAACGTATGGAAACCGCAAGCTCAAAGTCGGTTGTATAATTGGCAGGTTCGGGTCCAGATCTTTAACCTGGGAGATCGGGTTTTGGTTCTGGTACCAACAGTGGACAGTAAGTTACTGGCTAGGTAGCAGGGACCCTACGAGGTACTCGAAAAGGTTGGAGAAGTAAACTACAAGGTACACCAGCCAGGGAGGCGGAAGCCGGAGCAGGTGTACCATGTGTATTTACTCAAACTGTGGAAGGATAGGGAGACAAGTACTGATGATAGCCCGCGGCCGAGTTTTCCAGGGGGAGAGGTTCCAGACCCTAAGTCTGATGTAAGAGAAGCGGTTGTCACAGTGAAGATTGCTGACAGCCTCTCCTCTAAACAGACTCAGGAGGCCAGGGAGTTTGTCAGCAGGAAGCCCCGATACACATTAGATAGTAGGACGGTCACTCTGAAAATGGTGTCTACAGTTAATATTCGTAAAAAATGTACAGCCAGCTTATAATACAGGGTGGGCCATTTATATGGATACACCTTAAAAAAATGGGAATGGTTGGTGATATTAACTTCCTGTTTGTGGCACATTAGTATATGTGAGGGGGGAAACTTTGCAAGATGGGTGGTGACCATGGCGGCCATTTTGAATCCAACTTTTGTTTTTTCAATACAAAGAGGGTCATGTGACACATCAAACCTATTGGGAATTTCACAAGAAAAACAATGGTGTACTTGGTTTTAACGTAACTTTATTCTTTCATGGGTTATTTACAAGTTTCTGACCACTTATAAAATGTGTTCAATGTGCTGCCCATTGTGTTGGATTGTCAATGCAACCCTCTTCTCCCACTCTTCACACACTGATAGCAACACCGCAGAAGAAATGCTAGCACAGGCTTCCAGTGTCCGTAGTTTCAGGTGCTGCACATCTCGTATCTTCACAGCATAGACAATTTCCTCCAGATAACCCCAAAGATAAAAGTCTAAGGGGGTCAGATCGGGAGACCTTGGGGGCCATTCAACTGGCCCACGACGAAACCAGACATCAACACAATTTCTATCCGCTCTGCACGTGTTAACCTCGGCGACATGTCAATGGCTGTAAACAACACCATTGTTTTTCTTGTGAAATTCCCAATAAGTTTGATGTGTCACATTACCCTCTTCCTATTGAAAAAACAAAAGTTGGATTCAAAATGGCCGACTTCAAAATGGCCGTCATGGTCACCACCCATCTTGAAAAAATTCCCCCCTCAAATATACTAATGTGCCACAAACAGGAAGTTAATATCACCAACCATTCCCATTTTATTAAGGTGTATCCATATAAATGGCCAGCAGTAATTTATAATTGTTAAATCTACTAACATGATAAGAGGTAAAGCACTGGCAAGATGGTATAAGGTTAATCTTTATTACATGATGACTTCCTTGCTTAGGATGATGACATACCATCTGCTACTGGGCATCTGCCCAGTGATGTTTGCTTAGGAGCGAAATGAGTCAATGAACAAGCAAACAATCAGCATTCATTCCTTATCAGGAATAGATAGGATATGATATTTGCTAAGCACACATTACATGAATTGTAATATGCCACTATAATAAAGTAGAAACCTACATTGGGTTACAGAGAACACAGGGTCCTATACATTTCTCTTAAACTGCTAGATTATACACAAAGAAAGGTGTCTCAATTGTAGGAGATCAATGGGGTAATAAAAAATAAATGGGATTTGTGGCATCAATCAATCGACATGAAATATTCAGAGATTAAGGGGGACATTTATCAAAACTGGTGCAAAACTGGCTCAGTTGCCCATAGCGACAAATCAGATTGATCATTTCATTTTCTAAAGGAGCTCTGAAAAATGAAAGGTTGATTCTGATTATATATGGTCCAAAATCAAATGCAAAAACCCATAAAAAGACTACCAGACCTCATTATATAGGTATAATATTTTATTAGACATAAAAAATAAATAACAAAAGAAGCAGGGAAAAGGCGACATCACAGAGGGAGGGCACAATCCTGTTATGTTAACTCATACTGCTCATACTATACAAAAATATATAAAGTGCAAGTGCTATGAGAACCAGTATTAAGATTACCAAGCAGAGTCAATTATTATTATGATTATGGGTAAGAGTCAATTACCCATACTGCGTCTACTCCGAGATGGTGCCAACCCCGACACGCGTTTCGGTGAACCTTCGTCTGGGGGTGGCGTCATCACCGCAGGACTCACAATAAATATTCCTATCATCCAATCAAAATGTGCATTACACACTAATGCCGATTGTTCACACCTGGACAATGAGATATGCTGATAGCTATAACGCGGGCCGCGTATGTGTGACGTGACGAGTCACGTGATACATGAGTCACGTGATACATCGTCAGGTCACATAATACCGCCGGCAAGTCCCGCAATACTTCTGGGACATTGTCCATGGCATCTATTAATGATGGCGCATGCGCAGGCCTGGCATATAACACACAGAATGAATAAGCAACCCACAATACCATATTATGATTTATATATATATAAGTATGAAATTCATGATTATATAGAAATGAGTAAAAAGTGCACAGGTTATGTAAACAACCATATCATAGTGAATTATGCAATGTATTGATAGTGTGAACGATGAACATGATTAACAATAAGTGAGCTATACAGTAAATAAATGATTATGTGAAACACACAAATTTCATTGTAAATTATAATGATGAATTAGTGATTATCAATGACCGTGATTAGTGATACAAAATGCCTGGAATGCAAAAATATGGAAAATAAAAATAAATAATATTAATTAAAAATGAAAATATAATGAAAAATAAAAAGAAAAACTAAATTGATACATGTCATATACAAGGGTATTGTTAGGTTATCTTTTACGTCCAAGAGTATATTACAATCTAACCTAGGAAATGTGAAAAGTGATCAATCACATACATGCAGAGACAACACTAAATATAAATAATTATAAATATAGAAATTCATAATAAATAAAAAAATTAAAATATATATTAAAAACAATGGCACATGCTGACGCGGGAAGTACCTATAGAAAGGACGAAACGCCAGAGGACTCATTGAGTCCATTAGGATGCAAGGTATTAAATTTACAGATCCATTTACATTCCAATTGAGCAAGTTTCTTTGTGACATTTCCACCCTGGACATTTTTTGGTACACAATCTATTCCGCAGACTCTCAAACCCCTGAAATCACAGTCATGATACATCTTAAAATGTCTGGCAACAGGTTTCAAATTGGTCACATCTAGTGTTGATCGAGCACCATAGTGCTCGGGTGCTTAGGTGCTCGGCCCGAACACCTCGGGATGCTCAGAAGTCAATGGAAGAACCCGAGTATTAAACCAGGCATCCCCTGCTCTGAAGAGGGGAGGGTGTCATACGAAAAGTTCCGAAATTGATGAGAACACCACTGAAATGGTTTGGGAACAGCATGGGGTGGATGTCTGGATGCATCTTGGACTCTAGGTTGCTGCTGGGAACGATTTTGTCCGAGTAATACGCCACTTTTACAGACTAACAATAATACGCACCAAACCGAAGATAAAATCTATTTTAGATGGAGGAAAAAATGTTAGGAAACATTATTTCCTATATATTTACTTGTATACTATATAAAGTGCAAGTGCTGCCAAAAATTACAAGCAAGAGGTACTCCGATACAACCTGTATATTACATAAAGGAGGGCCTCATTCACATTGTGGTACAATTGTTCAGGTAGTGGGACTCCTACACTCATAAAGCCTATGCACTAAGTGAAAGGGCTGCCAAAATTTACAAGAAACCGGCGCTCCAATACACCGTTTATTACACATAAAGGAGGGCATCATACGCCCTTGAAAAATTATGATTGATGGCCTGCTGGTGAGCTGACCCTCTAAAAAATTATATGTGAGGGCCTGCAGGTGACCTGACCCTGTAAAATATTTTAGGTGCGGGCCTGCAGGTGAGCTGACCCTGTAGAAGACTGTAGGTGAAGGCCTGCTGGTGAGCTGACCCTCAAAAAAATTATATGCAAGGGCCTGGAGGTGAGCTGACCCTTTAAAAGATTTTAGGTGTGGGCCTGCTGGTGAGACAACCCTGTAAAAGATTGTAGGTGAAGGCCTGCTGGTGAGCTGACCCTCTAACAATTATATGCGAGGGCCTGCAGGTGAGCTGACCCTGTAAAAGATTTTACGTGCGGGCCTGCAGGTAAGCTGACCCTGTAGAAGATTGTAGGTGAAGGCCTGCTGGTGAGCTGACACTAAAAAAAATTATATGCAAGGGCCTGCAGGTGAGCTAACCCTGTAAAAGATTTTAGGTGCAGGCCTGCTGGTGAGCTGACCCTATAAAACATTATATGCGAGGGCCTGTAAGTGAGCTGACCCTGTAAAAGATTGCAGGTGAGGGCCTGCTAGTGAGCTGACCCTCTAAAAAAATATATGTGAGGGCCTGCAGCTGAGCTGACCCTGTAAAAAGATTGTAGGTGAAAGCCTGCTGGTGAGCTGACCCTGAAAACGCTGCCCACATTCACCAGTAGCTCAGGCAAATTGGGGTAGGTTTTGAGAAACCGCTGAACCACTAAGTTTAAGATGTGGGCTAGGCATTGGATGTGTGTGAGCTTGCCAAACTCCAAAGCCGCCACCAAGTTATGGCCATTATCACACACAACCATGCCTGGTTCTATGTTAAGTTGCGAGGGACACAGCTTAGTCTGGTCTATTATCCTCTGCCACAGCTCTGCAGCGGTGTACTGTTTGTCACCTAAGTGGATCAGCTTTAGCGCGGCCTGTTGCCGCTTCCCCACTGCAGTGCTACACTGCTTCCAGCTATTGACTGATGGCTGACTGTTGCTGCAAGAGGATAATTCTGAGGTGGAAGTGGAGGAGGAGGCGGAGGAGGAGAAGTGGGGGTTGGAGCCACCAACGTAGGTGGTGGCGGAAACCCTGACGGAATTAGGCCCCACAATCCTTGGCGTCGGTAGCACCTGTACCATCCCAGGGTATGACTCGCTCCCAGCCTCCACAATGTTCACCCAGTGTGCGGTCAGGGAAATGTAGCGTCCCTCGCCGAATGCACTTGTCCATGTGTCCGTAGTTAAGTTGACCTTCCCAGTAACTGCATTGGTCAGGGCACTTGTGATGTTACGAGACACATGTTGGTGTAAGGCAGGCATGGCACACCTTGAAAAATAGTGGCGGCTAGGGACTGCGTAACGCGGAATGGCCGCCGACATCAGGCTGTGAAAGGCGTCACTGTCCACAAGCCTGAATGGCAACATTTCCAGGGCCAGTAATTTGGAAAGTTGCGCATTTAGTGCTATGGCCTGTGGGTGGGTGACTGGGTATTTGCGCTTGCGTTCAAATGCCTGGGGTAAGGATATTTGTACACTGCGCTGGGATACGGAAGTGGATATGGTCGCTGATGGTGCTTACGAAGGTCCAGGTGCAGGGGAAGAGGAGGCAGTGGTGTGACCCGCAGACACAGATTGTGGACCCAGGTGTTCGGCCCACTTTTTACAGTGCTTGGATGCTATGTGGAGGATCATGCTGGTGGAGGTGAGGTTGCTAGTGTTCACGCCCCGTCTCATTTTGGTACGGTACAGGTTGCAAACTGCTATTCTTTTGTCGTCCGCACTTTCCTAAAAAAAGCGCCATACTGAAGAACACCTACCCATTGGCAAAGGAGGATTTTGCAAGGGGGTGCTCCGTGGAACAGTTGTGGGCCTGTTTGGTGTAGCCCGCCTTCTCCCTTTTGCCACCCCACTGCCTCTTTCAGCCTGTTGCAGTGCAGCAGATCCCTCCCCCTCTGTACTGCTGTCCTTGCTCAGCTTTCAACCTTCCCAGGTTAGGTCAGTGACTTCATCGTCCACCACCTCCTCTTCCACTTCCTCACTCTGCTCATCCTACTGACTTGTTGACCTAACCACAAATTCAGTGATTGACAACTGTGTCTCATCCTCTTCATCAACCTCTTGAGACAGTAATTGCTATTCTCCACCATCATCTTCTTGTGACTGGGGACGCTCAAGATTTTGGGAATCAGGGCATATAATCTGTCCTTCTTCAAGCGTGCTTGGCGAGAGGGCCAAATCAAAAAATAGCGCTGAAAAGAGCTCCTTGGAATATCCGAGTGTGGGATCACTTGTTTGCCCAGAATCTCCATGATGGGAGGAAGGAGGATCAGGGTGAGGATTGTGTTAAGGCAGACTCTTGGCTACCGAGACTGGACTTGGTGGAAGACAGGGTGGTGCTTAAGCGACTGGAAGCATTATCTTCTGCAATCCAACCAACCACCTGATCGCACTGGTCTGACTTCAAGAGTGGTGTCCTTCGTCGCCCTGCAAACTGGAACATGAAGCTAGGTATCGTGGATGATTGTTTTCCTTGTGCTCTGGCAGCAGGCACAGTTTCAACACGCCCAGGGCCATGGCCTCTGCTTGAACCATCAGAATCATGGTCACTGCCCCATTCCTTACTGCTCGCCTTCTTCGTATTAAATTTTATATTTTTTATATATTATATTTTATAACTGTCGCACCCTTTGCACTATGATTGACAGGACCAGTGTAAACATCACCCGGCACCGGCGCAGTACTGGAATGAGGCTCACCAGCAGTTCTCTTCTGTACTGTGAAACTCTTTCCTGTATTGTACTGCCTGGCCCTATCGATCAAAGTGGAGAGGGTGCGGCAGTTGCAGAGAGAGCACAGCCTCTAGGTTTAACGGCTGGTTGCTCCAATTGACTCATAAATACAAAATAAATAAATTCTTAGCAATGTGGGCACATATGCCCATGGGACCAACACATATGCCTTCAGCTGCCAAGCACAAATGCAACAGGTCAGCCAGTCTCATAGGTACAAATCTGCTGACAGATGCTCTTTAAGAGCAAAGGGCCAAATCTCTGTGTATTTTGCTAAAGCAACGCCTATGTAGAAGGGAGTGGCGCACTAGTGGTCACTATTCAACACAGAAGGGAATGGGACCCACCTGTGCTGAGCTCTATCCAGGGGCCCTATAGGCTGTCTCTACAGTACATACATTTTCACCAACTGAAACTGTCAAATTGAAGGACATTTAAAACCTTGTTCCCTAAATTGACTAGAAATGCCCCATTTTTTGACAACATAAGCTTTACCCCTCGGTTGACCCATTTGCAGATTATTCCTACTAAAAAGTGTAACATTGGGAGTAACATACCGGTAGTGATCTTTGCATATGAACCTATCTATACACATAGTAAGAAAGGTACTGAAAAACACGGTATACTGAGCAATCCTAAAATGTGATGAGGTACCGTGTTCTTCTTAGGGTCCCTTCATATCTGCACTGGAGTATCCATTTACAATCAAAACCTCAACGCTATGAAGGATCCGCAGCACCAAGGATACCAACGGACCCCACCGTCTTATAATAGTGTCTGCTGGGTTTTATTATCCATCGTTTTGATGGAGAAAAAGAGTACTTCATGACACAGATGTGAAGAAAGCCTAACAGAGAAGGGGAAATAAAATAAGTTCTACAGAGAGAAAAACCATAAGAAATCTTACGAGTAGCTGACAAACTGCTGATTTCTTACTTGCCAAGTGAAGACATGTGTATTAATGCTTTTGGCTGAGCATGCTATCTCAAAATCTGCAGTCCTACATGCAGAACATTTTACGATCCAGAGGATGACATATGACTCAACCAAACTAGCCGTAGATTATCTTTCACAAGGGAAGTGTTAAAAGCAAATCTATGAGAAGATGCATTAACCTATAAGTGCAGGCTATTCAAAACCCTTTATACTGTATATTATATTATGCACTGCTTCCTTCACTCATTGTGCTAAAATGATTACATGTTATAGGACACATCTTCCTTGGGAACCAGAAATAGCTTAACGACCAGAGTCACCGCTACTCTTTACTGGAAGAATATCTGCAGCTTTTTAGGGCTCCATACCACATCATATTTTTTTCTTAAAATAAATGTATTAGCTTGTTTATTTGATGTATATATGTATATATATATATATATATATATATATATATATACAGTGCCTTGCAAAAGTATCCACCCCCTTGACTTTTTTCGTATTTTGCTGCCTCACAACCTAGAATTAACATGGATTGTTTGAGGATGTTTTTTTTTTTTTTTTATTGTAAAGCAAACAAATAGGACTAAATAACAGAAAAAGTCAATGTGCATAACTATTCACCCCCATAAAGTCAATACTTTGTAGAGCCACCTTTTGCAGCAATCACAGCTCCAAGTCGCTTTGGATAAGTCTCTATGAGCTTGCCACTTCTTACCACTGGGACTTTTGCCCATTCCTACTTGCAAAACTGCTCCAGCTCCTTCAAGTTGGATGGTTTACGCTTGTGAACAGCAATCTTTAAGTCTGACCACAGATTTTCTATTGGATTGAGATCTGGGCTTTGACTAGGCCATTCCAACACATTTACATGTTTCCCCTTAAACCACTCAAGTGTTGCTTTAGCAGTGTGTTTGGGGTCATTGTCCTGCTGGAAGGTGAACCTCCGTCCTAGCCTCAAATCACGCACAGAGTGGGACAGGTTTTGCGGAAGAATTTCCCTGTATTTAGCACCATCCATCTTTCCCTCAACTCTAACCAGTTTCCCAGTCCCGGCTGATGATGCTGCCACCTCCATGTCTCACTGTGGGGATGGTTTTCTTTGGGTGATGTGTGTTGGGTTTGCTCCAGACATAGTGTTTTTTTTAATGGCTGAAAAGTTCAATTTTAGTCTCATCAGACGAGAGCACCTTCCTCCATACATTTTGGGAGTCTCCCACATGCCTTTTCGCAAACTTACAATGTGCCTTTTTGTTTTTAGCTGAAAGTAATGGCTTTCTTCTGGCCACTCTACCATAAAGCCCAACTCTATGGAGTGTACGGCTTAATGTCGTCCTATGTACAGATACTCCAGTCTCTGCTGGGGAACTCTGCAGCGCCTCCAGGGTTACCTCAGGACTTTGTGCTGTTTCTCTTATTAATGCCCTCCTTGCCCAGTCCATGAGGTTTGGTGGGCGGCCGTCTCTTGGCAGGTGCTATATAAGTGAGTATAATTTGGAGAAAAATGCCTGAAAAAACACCTCAAATCAAAATGCTGTTTAGGGAGAAAAGTTATTTTCTACCATCTGGCCATAGCATTTCAACTAGCCCCCAAGCCCACACACACACACACACACAATTTTTTAAAACTACTTGAAAAATGCAGCTAAATGCTGTGCACCTTAAAGGGTGTAGTTCTAATGTAAAACAGTATCAATACAACAATAGAATGAATGGAAAAAAAACTATGTGTACTTGCTTCCTTAAATATGTACAGATGTCTATATACTGTAGTCTTAAATGTAGTCACGTCAGGGCCGGTGCTATAATAAGGCAGACCAAGCAGCTGCCTTCGGGCACAGAGATGGAGGGGGGGTGAAACTATTTTTTTTAAATACCCTGTATTTTTCGCCTTATGTTGCGAATACTAATGAAGCGCTTCTATTTTGGAAGCGCTTCATTAGTATCGGTGGACCGAGAAGAGGTGAAGGATCTGTACTCACCGCTTCCTGGTCCTCCACTCGGCTGCCTGCTGTAAAGGGCTGCGCACCATGTGACAGCTGACAGCCGAGAACCAGGAAGAAGAGAGAGAGTGCTGGTGGTGAGGAGCGGCGGCGTCCAGGAGCAGGAGAGGTAATTTTTTAAAAAAAATTTGCGCTGATGGCTGACATGGGGGGGCATGATGGCTGACATGGGGGGGCATGATGGCTGACATGGGGGCATGACAGCTGACATGGGAGCATGACGGCTGACATCGGGGGCATGACGGCTGACATCGGGGGCATGACAGCTGACATGGGGGCTGATCTGAGGCATTGGGGGGTTGATCTGAGGTTTGATAAACTTTGGGGGTCTGATTGCTGGTCTGAACTGAGGTGCAATGGAAAATATTTTTTTCTTATTATCCTCCTCTAAAACCTAGGTGCGTTTTATGGGCCGGTGCGTCTTAGAGGGCAAAAAATACGGTCCTCACACCAACGATTGTCTGAAGCAGAGAGAAGATACCAGGACCACACAGAGGGGAAGCCAGCTGCTGCAGACGGGACCAGGGCCAGGTGAGCTGCGAGGGGGGAGGGCGCCAAAATGTAGCTTCGCTTGTGTTGGCAAAAGTCCTTGCACCGGCCCTGAGTCACGTGATCCATCTGATGTGATATCTGACATGTGTAGACAAACATGTGACCTCTACACATATATCCTATAGATGTCAGCTCAGAGGTGTGAGTTTTTAACTCTATATTCCTTCATCTCAGATTCAAGCTGTCATTCTTTCAGCCCACATCATAAGAGGGAAATCTTCCAAATATTGGGTTGGATATACTAGCATGCACAATATCTTTCATAAATGGATTATAAATCTGTGCAATGTGCATCAATATTATGAGTGAAGTTATGACATATTAGTTCATATGTGTACAATTAGCAGATGTCGAGGTGAAAATCAGGGCACATGTAAATGCTTGCAAGTAATTAAGGCCACCAAGGGTTCTGTTCTTTATGTAATTGCAAATGAACCGCAGTGACAGCATTACATGCTGCCTTTTACATTCCAATCTTCTCCATTTTTATTTTATTTATTTTTTTAAGCACTAGTTAGGATCTCTGTGCAGATCCATTTTATTTCAAGATTACTCCAGTTGCAAATTTCTAGGTCAGGTCTAAAATGACTTTGCATGCCCCTATAGGGGGCTTTAAAAATATTAATGGTTCACATTTTGGTTGGTGCTTCGTATGAAGGTTACCAAAGGGTACAAAAATAGGTTAGTTTCTATGTAAGGTGTTTCATATAAAATATATCTAGAACAGGATGTGTATAAACAGTTCACTTATCTAAGTCCTACTTTCACAAGGCAGAGTATAATAGTTTATCCACTGAGATCGCTAATGGCATACTGTAATATGTATGTTTTTAAAGCGATAAAGTGATCTACTTAGGAACCTCTCTGAATATGCACCTGAAGGTGTAAACAGAGGTTTCTAATAAAAAACTAAAAACTAAACTTTTGAATACATTTTTGTTAACATGTCCCTAATGCCCTTATAACTGTTTTTGTAATATACTTTATTAATGTAATTTGTATTTTTTATAGACTTTCCCCTCGATAAAGTGCACCTTTCCCTGTCCACTTACATTTGACTTTTCTGTACACCACTGACTTCTCAGCGGAAGTACAGAGTTGACACTTGACTTTATCAATGGTGCCGCAGCACAGGGAGTTCAGGCAGGAGCACACATTGCTGCTCCTGCCCGTGCCCTCCGGAGGTTTACTAAATCCTGACATAGCACACGGCTACCCTGTAACCACATGCTATGCCAGGATTAGCTGAGCGGAGAGGGCTCCTACTTCTCTATGCGTAATGTCCTGCATATCAGCTCTTAGCTTGGCGAAGCAAGCACAGGCAGGAGCCCCTCTGCCCTGCTAATCCTGGCATAGTACATGGTTACAGGGTACAGGCAGGAGCAGCAATGTGTGCTCCTGCCGCATTCACTGCGCTGCAGACCCATTGCTAATGTGTCAACTCTGTACACCGTACACCACTGAGAAGTCAGCGGTGTACGGAAATATGGGCTGGGCATAGCATTTCTACAGTATGGATCCGCAAAATACAGATGTGTTCCGTGTGCATTCCGTATTTTTTGCGGACCCATTGACTTGAATGGGGCCTCGGACCGTGATTTGTGGTCAATAATAGGACATGCACTACTTTTTTGCAGAAAGGCCATGCGGACAAACGGAATGCACATGGAGTAACTTCTGTATTTTCTACAGCCCCATTGAAGTGAATGGTTTCGCATACGGTCCACAAAAAAACCCGGAACGGAAGTGGAAAGAAAATACCTTTGTGTGCATGAGGCCTAAGGGAGAGAAAGAAAGATACAAGATGACTATGTTTCTGACAATGTCTCATGGTAGTTAATAAAGCCCTGTGATCCCAGCAGATTTAGGCCTCATGCAGACGACCGTATGTATTTAGCGGTCCGCAAAAAATGGATCCGCAAAAAAAAAAAAAAGGCATCAGCGTGCATGCCGTATTTTGCGGAATGGAACAGCTGGCCTCTAATTGAACAGTACTATCTTTGTCCGTAATGCGGATAATAATAGGACATGTTCTATTTTTTTGCAGAACGGAAATACAGACATATACGGAAACGGAATGCACACGGAGTAACTTCTGTTTTTTTTAAATGAACGGTTCCGTATACGGTCCGCAAAAAAATAATAATGGAAAGGACACGGGAAAAAAATACGTTTGTGTGCATAAGCCCTTAAGAAAATGTTTTTTTCTGCTGTATTTGAGGAGTTATGGGAAAGATGGTCAAATTAATGTGAACTAACAGCTTTGCCTACAGACCCTGACTGCAACTCCACTCTTTAACATGGCAGACAATAACTTCTTTTAGTGTGTCAGGAAGGAGAGGTCTGCAGTAAAAAAATATTATACATTAGGATCTAAGAGCTATGGAATTTTTATTTTCATTGGAGCTACTGTGTGCTTTAATATATAGTGTACAGTTAAGTCTACTATTGTGAGCAAAAAATAAGTATTCGTGTCTTCTACATTAAGTTACTGGGTCAGAGAGCTGCCTAATAGTTGGTATACTGTTAGGATTTGATGTCTTTTCTCAGAGGGACATGTCCTCTTACCTGCAACTCTCTCCCTATAACGGTCACAGCTTCTAACGGTAGATAGAGCTGGTGGCAGTTGAAGGATGGAACTAAACATGTGCATCCACCTCAGCAATGTTAGACAGAGGTAGAAAGAGAAATAACTTAGGAAATAAAAAAATACCAGGTGGCACTATACAGATAGATTTTATTGAATATCTCAGTGACTATACTTAATTTTTAATTAGTTGCAATTAGAAAAGTATTCAGATGTAAGTGTTGTTAATGAAGCAGACCACTGAAATGATCTGACTTGGGGCAACACCTAATGGCTTGGTCCTGATAGCCCCCTGGTCTTCACCCTTTGCCTCCTATACATTCTACATTTAGACTCCGCTGCAGGGGTACCACAAGGCCAAAACATCTTTGAGTAGTCTCTGTTCAGTGACTGCTGATCCATGGGGGTCAAGAGACACCAGTACAAAGCACCAAGGGATCAGGTGAAACCATAGTCAAGGACAAGCTGATTCGGGGCAGCCAAAGTGTGTGGATACTTGATATAGGCCAAAAGTCAAGCCGGCACAGGTTCAAATCTGAGATTCAAGCATAAGTCATGTCAGGCAGCAGAGGGTTAATATCCAGTAGTCAGGCCAAGGTCAAACATAAAAAAGTGATAGAGAATACAGCACACCAAGGGAAGGTGCCTTAAATAGCCAAAGTTGGCCAACCATAGGCTGGGGAATAGTAAGACAGTTTAAGAGCCAGAGGGAACATACATACAGTACCCTATGAGAAGTAGGGCATAGCAGGCAAGAAGCAGGCCTCAGCCTCATGCTGGAAACCTGTTTCTAATACCAATGGAGAAGGAAACCCACCACATCAAATGACTTGCCTGCACTTTTAGAAGAACCTTCTGTTTGTATTCTAATAACTATGTACCAGGAAACTGCAATTCCCCATATAGTATGTTCTTTATAGAAACCAAAGCTACATTATTAAAGAAGTTATGTTAGATTTTTTTCTTTTTTTTTGTATTTGCATATAAAAGTCTATTCTAAAAGCAAATAAACCCCCAAAAAAATAAAAATTGTAAAAAAAAAAAAAAAATCAATCATATACAATCCATTCCATGTGTAACCAGGTAAGAAAAAATGAAGCTTTTTAATATTACAGCATATTATTAATTCATTGTTCTCCAGGGATGTTTTAGTTTTGGATGGATTTCTTCAAGCATACAATGATGGAGAAAATATTTGGATGAATGTCAACCATATGCCACTGGGTATTATTATTTTTGGGATTACTCTCAAGGCCATATGCCACGAGGTATTATATTTTGGCAAAATTATGGAACCATATTGTACTACAGTGTTTTCAAGCTGGGGTCTTATCAAATATGCCTTAAAATTGTCCTGGGGATGTACAGGAAATATTAACAGCTCTAGTGAGTAGGTCAACGGGACTGCAATAATAAATAACAACATAACTACCAATACATTTTTGTTACGCCATACTGTGAAAACATTCATTGTATATTTTACAAATCTGTAACAGGTTGGGCCATACAAACATAATCAGACATAATTAGACATAATCCGTCAGAGCTGTCACGAATAATAGATGTGTCATGAATAATAGTGTATTTTTTGTACAGTATATCTTATAAGTAGTTGTGAGAGAGCAATTATAAATTAGCTCTGCTGCAAATTTGGAGAAACACATTTAGCACTGATTTGTCAACTGGCAAATTCCAATAACATGAAGCCTGAAGGTCATTCTCATTATTCCTTTTATCTCCCTAATTTCCCCAGTGCAATGACATTAAAGGGGTTTTCAGGATGTTTAATATCGATGACGTAACCTTGGCCTCCTCGCAGCTTAACAGGCATAGCGCCGTCCACTGGATAGTGGCTCTGCTTGGTATTGCAGCTCAGCCCCATTCACCAGTGCACCGCAGCCTCTTCAAACAGCTGCTCGGCAGGAGTGCTGGGAGTCAGTTCCCCTTCAATCTGATATTAAGGACCTATCCTGAAGATAGACCATCAATATCAACATTTTAACCCCTTTTAAACAAAGGGCACGGCTTGCTTTAAGAATCAGGGCTCTCTCCTGTAAGGAGCGGTGCACCTCTGCGTCCATCAGATGACCTGGACACATTTTTATCCGCTGGAAGTAAATTATAGGGATTCCTATTGAATGACCGTAAGTAATTAAGAAATTGATACAAAAAATATATTCAGCGATAAGTAAAAGTGACCAATCCAATGTTCTCAGCCAGTGACAGCAGTGAAATTTGGGATCACTAATGGTGACCTGAATTCCACTCAGTCAAGCCAGGCTATGAGAATTACTGCTCACCATTTCTTTTCTAGCAAATGATATCTATCATTCTAAAGTAATATATATGATATGAGCATATTAGCAGTGTTTAATGTGGACTGTACAAATTATGAATATTATAACAATAATAACCTTTAATGACTTCTCCAGCTTCAAAAATCACAGATGCTTATACTTTTTATCGTAGGCCCTGGATGAAAGTAATATTTTATTGTAGTATACATGATTTTACAAATGAAAGAGAACCTGTCACCCCTCCTGACATGTCTGTTTTAGTTGCTACTACTTAAATTCCCCATGTAATAACAATTCTGGAGCATCCACTCTTATGGCTCTATGTTGTGCCATTCCTGTCTTATTCCTTGCCGAATTTATGAATGGTTATAAAAGAGTTACTAGCAGTTTTAGCAATGAAAGTCCAGATGGGTGTTACCAGTTGGGGGGGGGGGGGTGTCCCTGTACAGTCTTCGACTATCCATTCAGTGCTGTCAGTGTCAGACTGTGCATGGACACATCTGCAACTGGTAACACCCAGGGGTGCGCCTCCAATGAGGCCAGGTGAGGCGATTGCGGGGGTGGTGCCAGGGCCATGGGAAATGAGCCCTTCCATTGTGGAACTGCTCTTCTCTCTATAGACCACTGAATCACAGTATGTCTTTAACAGAAGGGCTGGAGGGGGGCACCATTTCAATATTTGCCTCAGGCAGCAGAAAGGCTAGGTGCATCCCTGGTAGCACCCATCAAAGACAATCTGGGGGGAAAAAACGAATAAAAGTTAAATATACAGCTCTATCAGAATGCTGAAGGTCTATCCCCTTCATGTCAGAGTGTGGCACTGGGAATCCAAACCTTAGAGAAGAGCAGGGACACCTTACAGCATCAATATGCTTCCCTCCACCCATCCAGCGGGGATAGGGGGCTGTGGGAACAAGAGAAGCTGGACAACCTCCATATTACCAAATATAAAATCCAATTATATCCATATATAAATATCCATATACAAACATAAAATGTTGTACTATGTTATTTCTACTAATGTTACACTTGTGGTAGTATGACTTCAATTTTCTTTTCTTTAGTAGGGTACATTCCCATGGAAAATATCACTGAAAATGGCGGTGCTAAAATAAAAAATAATAAATCTTTAATATCAATTATATTTTTCAAAATAGAAGCAAACAAGAATGGAGGGGGGGGGGGGGGGATTCATAATGTAAAAAATCTACTGCCAAACAGTGGACCTGAGCAATATAGTATTGTTAAAGGGGTTGTCCCACTTTGCTTTTTTAATCTTATCAGCAGTAGATGTCCTGATAACTTCCTGGTTCTCAGGCAGTTGAGTGAAGGCCACGCCTCCTCATGACTCACCCTGCGTGCTCGTTCATGTGTATGAGGTCATCCACATGGAGCCGTATGTGAGGTCCCGCCCCCCCCCCAGTATAATAAACATTGTGTGCGGCCCCCCCCCCAGTATAATATACATTTTGTGCGCCCCCCCCCCAGTATAATATACATTCAGTGCGGCCGCCCCCCCCCCAGTATAATATACATTCAGTGCGGCCACCCCCCCCCCAGTATAATATACATTCAGTGCGGCCACCCCCCCCCAGTATAATATACATTCAGTGCGGCCACCCCCCCCCCAGTATAATATACATTCAGTGCGGCCACCCCCCCCAGTATAATATACATTCAGTGCGGCCACCCCCCCCCCCAGTATAATATACATTGAGTGCGCCCCCCCCCCAGGATAATAAACATTGGTGGCGCAGTGGGAAGTGCCAATGAGGGTTAAAAAAATAAATAAAAAATTAACTCACCTCCTCCAATTGTTCGCGCAGCTGCCGGTCTCCTGTTCTATCTTTAGGACCTGTGAAAGGACCTTTGGTGACATCACTGTGGTCATCACATGGTACATCATATGATCCATCACCATGGTAATGGACCATGTGATTAGCTCAGTGACGTCACCAAAGGTCCTTTCACAGGTCCTAAAGATAGAACAGGAGACCGGCAGCTGCGCGAACAATTGGAGGAGGTGAGTTAATTTTTTATTTATTTTTTTAACCCTCATTGGCACTTCCCACTGCGCCACCAATGTATATTATACTGGGGGGGTCCGCACTGAATGTATATTATACTGGGGGGGGGGTGGCCGCACTGAATGTATATTATACTGGGGGGGGTGGCCGCACTGAATGTATATTATACTGGGGGGGGGGGGGGTGGCCGCACTGAATGTATATTATACTGGGGGGGGGGGGGTGGCCGCACTGAATGTATATTATACTGGGGGGGGGGGGGGCGCACTGCGCCACCAATGTTAATACAAATGCAGGAGGTGGGTGCCGGAGTGAAATAGCCGGCACCCGACCTCTATGATAGGGGGCTGCGATCAGCGGCAGTTAACCCCTAAGGTCCCGCTCCCTGTCATAGAGGTCGGGTGCCGGCTATTTGATTCCGGCACCCGCCTGCTGTATTTGCGCATGCGCGGGCGTGCGCGTACTTGTAGGAATGGAGAGGCGGCCCGAGTACTTGTTCAGCCGTTGTGCGCAGGCGCGGCACAGCGATGCGGCCGGACGAAAGAGGCCGTATCCATGGGATACAGAAAACAACAAAGGAATCGCTTTACATGATTTTTTGAATGAAAGGTAGCTTTTGGATAATAACATGGATAGGAAGATATGTTGTGTGGGGGTAAATAGATTAGATAAAACCTATTTTATGAAGTGGGACAACCCCTTTAATCCCCTTGGTAAGGAGTGGGCTCAGGTAACCAACACTCTCAGGTGGACTGTCAGAGCAGAGTGTAAGGGTCAATACAGGACAACAAAGTCACATACATGGACCACAAAGTGTCCTGTATATGTCCAGAAATTACTGGGTATAAGGGGAAAGGAGTAGGAGGAGACCGTACTGAATTTTACCACACTACTACATTAACAGAAGTGTGGGTTACCGATCACCCCTAAAGTTAGTTCTAATAATGCCCTAAACCTAGATAACTAATTGTGGCTGCATCAGATTGAATACGCTATCTAGTTTTCCCTAAGGCTCGACGCGTTTCTAATCTCATCAGGAGCCTCGCGTGCCTAGGATAGCATAAGTATATTGGTGTACAGAGTTCGCCGCAGAGCCCACGCCACCTCTCATGTGGCTAACTAACTAACGGTGCAAACCTCCTTTGATATCTCTCCATTAGCTACATCCCCATGGAACATATTTCTAAGTGGAAAAAATCTGTTACAAATCTGCAGCAAAACCTACATGAGCTACTTGCAGATTATTCAGGGATTTGTTGTGCGTTTTCCCATATGCAAATCCACGACATTCTGTGGATTTAAAATCTGCCCCATCATGTGGGTAAATGACCTAAAAGGAATCTGTAAGGAGAATTCACCTCCCAACTGCTCACATCCCTACATGGGTGATAAGGTGACAAGTTTCACCCCTTCCCGACATCCGCCTTACATGTACAGAGGATGTTAGGTCTTTAAACATGGCATCCACTCCAGAGTGGAGCGACGGGCACCATAACCACCAGGTTTCTGCTGTTTCACACAGCAGACACCCAGGGCTAATGTTAACGCCAATCGCAGACATTTAACTCCTGAGATGCGGTGGTGTCCATTCCTTGTGATCATCTTAATCCCTCTGAAGGATCTGAAACTGCTAAAGTTCCCTTAACGAGACATAAAACATGTATAAACAAAAAAGTTTTTAAAAATATAAAACAATAAATATCAAAACATTCCGAACCACCCCACTTTCCTTATAATAAAAATAAATGGACAATAATAAAGATCATTTGCACCGCTGCATCCCAAACGTCTGTACTATTAAAATATTTGCCATTTTTTCCTCACTTCACCTTCTCAAAACTATTGAATAAAAAGTGATAAAAAAGGCATATACACTCTAGTGAAAATTACAGATCACCCTATAAAAAATCAGCTCCAAAACACAGCTCCGTGGACGTAAATAAAAAAAATAGTTATGGCGGTCAGTATATAGCAATGCAAAGAAAAAAAAAATTTGCCCAAAGTTTTTATTTGTTTTTCAGTATTAAAACACAAGAAAAACTATATAAATGTGGTAATGTTGTAATCATATTGACTAAAAGAATGAAGGGAACAGGTCAGTTTTATTGACTAAGGAACACTGTAAAAACAAAACCCATAAAACGATGGTGGAATTGCAGGTTTTGTTTTTCTAATTACACTCCATTTGGAATTTTTTTCCAGCTTCCCACTATATCATATGCAATATAAAATGATGCCCTTAAAAATTACGTGTGCAAAAAATTTAAATAAAAAAGTTATAGGTCCGTGAAGGCAGGGAGTGAAGAAAAACAACGCAAAAATGAAAAATTGATGTGTCGGGAAGGGGTTACACATCACCAGGCTGGCAATCACACAGGGTCAACACTGCTGACAGATTCCATTAAATTTAGTGCCATGCAAAGATATACATTACACAGTAAAAATCGGAAATGCATCAGTGCTGGTACCGTGATTTCACAATGCTGCATTAGCTTGCAATGATGCAATAATGTCATATGCAGATATACGAAACAACAATTAGTACAGAATAAGATAATGGAGCAGAAGGAGGCTTGTGAGTAGTTAAAGGCTGCGTTCATACTTGACAGCACAGTGGAGGTAGTTGTCCTAATAGGTAGCGCCGCGAATTAGGATATAGCTTTTGAACAGTTTCCTTGGTAACCAAAGTAAGAAAATGCTAAAAGATCAGAAAGAAAAATGACTAAAATAGCGGCCATTTAAGTTTTCAGTTCATATAACTCCTACCACAAAAAAAACCTCAGGATGCCAATAAGAGAGGCTGTGTATTTCAAAAACCATCTGCACAAATGTACCTCTACTGAACAATATACTAATGTTTACAAAGCTCCATTTTATACATAATGAGGCGCTGAAGAAAACTAGTGTCATACACATAAACATAGAAAATATATTAGGTTGGATGATTTTCATAAAAATGTAAAGTATAACTCCAATAAATATATTTTTCTTTTTATGTTAATTTCCCTTGGGGGGAGAGAATACCATTTCTGATTGAAGAGACAAAGCAGTGTAAGGAGACTTATTTATCAGGCAATACTTCATGGGAAAAACGTATGCGAATGAATTCATACCAGGGATATCTATCTGTAGACAGCACTGCTTTGGGATTCTTGTCCCTTGTCAATATAGAGCAGGGTACTGGTTGGCTAGATAAGATGCCTTAGACACAACTCAGGTAAGGGTATGAAAATCCAAAACGGTGCTGTCTACAAACGAGTCTCTGGTTTGGCTGATAACAGCTACTTTTAATACTTTTTTTCCTCATGGTGCATCATCTGAAAAATAAGCCTTCATACAGCCCTGTGTCTCTTCATTGAAAAAATGAACCCCTAATTAATCTAAGGCATTTTATCCAGACAACTAGTACCCTGCTCTGTACCGGACGAAGATGTCACACCGACTTCGAAACGAGTTAAAAACTTTTTAATAAACCTTTTAAGATGCTTTTCCTGATGTTGGTGAGATCAGAATAGACCTGCATATACCCGGACTGTACTGATGGGGAACAAAAAACCTGAAACAGCTTAGGCTGCTATGAGCTGCATATCAATTTCCATAATAAAATGGTGCCTTCTTTGCATTATTTAACTTTATAATAGGACACTGGTAAGGGGCTAGTCCTAAGAAGCAATTCATGTGACTACAAGGTGACCTCCCCCCATTTCTATCATTCAAGGTATAACAGATGCTTCATATATGTTAGTTGCGGGAAAACATCTTTAGTACATATTGAAATTGGAGCAAAGTAACTAGGTCGGTGCCACAAAGGGGTCAATATTGGCCTTTATTTCAATATGTTTATTACTGACTTGGTAGATTGCTCTCCAAAGCAGGAGGAATCAGTCCTAAGAGAGCATACGGCTCTCCAAACATTAGCAATGAGGGTGAGCAGCAGAAGGTCAGGATCTCCAGAGCTTTGAAGCTAGAGCCAATTGCTACAGAACACTAAGTGTGATGGGAATTGGCAACTTCTGCTGCACTCCCTGGACCAGGCATCAGCTTTTTCTGTGCAGACATCTACTTTTATGAGAGAAAACCAGAGGACAAAATAGAATAAGTCGAGTAAGATATCACCACCAGTAGTCCTAATGGTTAATTTTATATAAAAATGTATTTACGCTGTTTCATTTACTGTAGAAGCCAGTGTGAGACAGCTGCTGTCAAGGCAAATAAAATCATGAGGGGAATCAAAAGGGACATATTTGTACATATTGATAACGTAGTCTTACTTTTACACAATTCAGACCACACATAGAATACTCTGTAAAAATAGGGCCTTTTTATCATAAGACACAGCTGATCTGGATGACAAAAAAATAATAATTAAAGGGACTTCTAGTGTCTAGATATTGATAACCTATTCTCAAGATAGGTCTTCGATATCAAATTACGTCTGATACCTGAACACTCCATTATTCACTTGTACAATCAAAGTGGACAGAACCGGAAGCAGAAAGCTCCTTCCACAGCAGCTCAGTTCCCTTTCAAGGGCAGAAGCTCAGTTTGAGGGCTTATGGTGCATATACTCTAGCAGGTGGAAGCCAGGGGTGCCACTCTCCCTTAAACAGGGTATTTAGGGCACTAAACTAAAGATGTCCATGCACCTTAGATAGCTCTCAATTGACAACTATCTCTCCAGACTTCTCAACACACATATGCCTTCGGTTGCAAGCTGCTGCCAGACAACTCTGGTGGTGGCTTATCTCCAGAGCATACAAAAAGATCAGGTCCTAGAAATCAAAGCTCCTGATCCTCCTCTACACTGACATCATCTGTGGAGAAAGAGCTGGTAGCTCCTCATTCACATTAGATTATCAGATGGTCCCGCCAAATATGCTGGGTTCAGCCAACAATAGTATATGTATGGGGACCTTTAACCTGGTGAAAAAAAACGTACCTGCCACTTTGGCAACGCTAGCGCCAAAGATGTATCTGATCATATCTATCAGCTAGGGAAACTGCTGAAATTGACTTCCTTTGAAAACATAGTTCGGGTTTTTCTTTTTAATATTTTTTGTTATTTGGTCTTTTTACCATCAATCCATTTATCTGAAGAAATACAATATAATGAAGGAGGGAGAGGTGAAGAGAATGCAAAAAGGATCTAGAGCACAATCTACAGTCTCTAATATAAGCCAAATGTTCTTAAAAGCTTTGAGTAGTAAATGCTGGAAATGGGTAACGATAATAAACAACAATCAGCGGTGGACGGGAATTATATCACTGGATGTTAGGTCACAGGAGTCAGCCAAGGAGAAACCTGTTGTCTGCCTGGAGTCACTGCGGATGTTTCTTTTTCCTGTCTAAGTCTCCTGGCAAATTCCTACATTTTTGTCTTGCCTTCCTGAAAGGTTATGATTACACAACCTTTACCTCTAGCTATTAATGCACAACAAATCCCAGACTGTAGATCAGATATTGCCTGCTCCTAGACATGGAGGTCTATATAACCCATTATGTATATATATATATATATATATATATACCGTATATATATAATATATATATATATATATATATATATATATGTTCCACTACTGTTCACTTTTAATCAATATACAGAAACATTGTAGCTCCCTGTTTACATCACTCCTATTCACTTGTATGGAGGCTAAGGAACCAATGTAGCTGTGCTTAGCTGTTTCCATAGTCCCGACCACGGCATCCAGACTGGAGGTGGTCAGGCCCGTTTCGAGATGATTAGGACAATAAATAGAAAAACTGTTTATATTTATTCTTTTCACACTATGTATGGAGCGGGGTGACATCACCTGAGCATAGCTACGAGAGCAAAAATTTGGGAAAAACCAACACGTTTCAAGAAGTATTGCTTCTCTTCCTCAGGGAACCCATGCCGGAGCACGAGCATCAAACAGGAGGCGTGCTGCCGGCCGGGGCACACTTCCATCTAAAAGAAAGATCTAAACTGCCTCTAAAAGTCTCTGGGATTGAGCCAAGCCATTGGAGCTTTTACCACAGCTGGACTATCGAAAGAGAAACAACGGTAGGAGTAATTTATATAACGGACCAACTGCACAATTCTTATAGGGAAATAATGGATGTGGTGGAATCTCAACAGGAGCCAATTAAGAGACGGTTTATATTTTATAGTTTGCAAAGAAACAATATTGCTTTTTTATATAAGTGCAATATTAGCTTGAAATTAATAGGATAGCCTTAACACTACAGTTTAGGTGCATTTAATAGTGATCTGTTAAGCGGTTTTACTAAAAACTAACAAGAAAAATTAATAAGAATAACCAAATATGTCAGAAGATAGTAGACCATCATCTCTGCCTCATAGAATGGATAGGAATCTAAATCTGTACTTACACCACAGTAATTAATCACCATAAACACACAAAGCATGAAGCTCATAGAAGGAAAGGGAGACATACTGAATAAACTAAATGATTTCAAATACCAGTGGAAGAGCAAACAGAATTAATATGATGAAAAACCTAGATACAGTAAGTAAAGAAAATAAATTAAATGTCACATTTGATAAACCAAACAGAAAACACAGATCACACAAGTCATTTGGTGGCACCTAGGATAGAAAAAAAAAGTAATTGCAGAACAGCATTTTATGTAAATCACAGAAGGTTTCTCAGATTCTGCACACATTTTACTGTATATATTTATACTAAATGGGACTTAGTAAGGAAACTAAGATGAGATGGTACAAACAATGCTGAGGGAGTGACTGAGCCAATGTTCTATTTCAGAAAAGTAAAATTGAGGCGGCTCTCTATTGACAAAAGGATGGAGTAGGTGCTCAATCCAAACAAGACATACCCAACGTCTGTGGTGAGGAAATATAAGTAAAAGTAGAGGGATGGCACTCAAACACCTGAGGTGTATGGAAAAATAGTATTTAATAAGGAATAGCTGATGTTAAAATTATATCAAATATAATGGCTGTATATGTACATAATTAGATAAGCAAGTATATAATGGTAATAGAGATAAAAAAGATAAAAAGACACAAAAATATAAAAATACAATTAAAAATATGAGTGAAAAATATGAAGGTGGTTGAATGTCAATTCAATATAATCCTGCTGGAGAAAAAGGAAGAATCCTGCTGGAAAAGAGACAGACAATCTGCTGGAAAAGAGTCTTTTCTTATATTGTAATGACCAATGATATAATGGCCAGTAATATCCTGGTACAATGTAAATGATGTGGAATCCTGTTGGGAGAGAAAGGTGCTCCTGGTATAAGAGGAGAAGAGACAATCTCATAAACCTGTTTTTGGAAAGAAAAGGGGATCCAGTTTCATAGTATATATTCCAATATGGAGAAGTATACCTTCCTATAAAGGTCTAATTCATATATCCCAAAATTTTGGGGTTAAAAATCAATCCGATTCTGGTTTTGATTATTTGTTCACAGATCCAGTGTTGGTGGGCTGTGGAATAAAGACTGCTTAGTAAGCAGGTACGTTACCCTCCTTGTGGCTGTTGATGCGCTGATCAGCGGCTCCTGTCCGGGCGGCGATGTCCACGTGTGCCGTTCCCGCTCGCTGGTATCTCCGGCCGTTGGTTGTTATCAGGTGTCGTCACTTCCGGTGACGTCACCTGCGTTCCTCGGATCTCCCGCTCAGTGCTGATGGAGCTTGCCACGTGGAGGCTGATGGTGGGAAGTGGAGGCGCTGTAGCTTTTTAGGAGGGAAGTGGATGTATAGCTCCGGAGCTCATCTGTAGTTGTAGGATCCTTCTTGTTCGTTGCTAGCTAGATAGCATAGGCTTACTCAATGCCCCATACGCGTTTCAGAGCTTACTGCTCCTTCATCAGTGGGAATGAGTAGCCTATTTCTTTTTGGGAATATATATGCATTTGATTGGGTCCAATTAGTGGATATGGGAGTCGTTAAAGTTTTTTTCAGATATGGGAGTGGTCAAAAGTCTGTTTAAAAAAGTTTTTTTCTCTTTTTCTTTTCTTTGAATAAATTGTGTGATAAATCTTCAATGGAAACAATGAGATGTATAATCCAACATAATGAGTGGACAATTAGTCGGGTACAAAAGACGTATATAAAAATGAAGTAAAATTATGAAATTATATAATATAAAAATAGGAGGTATATTTATATATATCAGTGTATGAGGGTTCAGATGAATAAAATATGAATGAATAAAAATGAATGACCTTCATTATATTATAATAGGCGGATGGTGCTATAAGTGATTTTATCCGGTCATAACGTAGGAGAGTGGTTGCAATCTATAATGTACAGTCTAGGAGTTGCGTTAGGCTGTTGTACTTTCTCGTCATATTTAGAAGGAGGTAATATTTAGAGGAACGTAATATTTGCGTGATGAGAAGTATGTTTTGCGTGATGGAACGTGTATATGGGGAGGGGCCCACCCGGGAGGAGGGGTCGGAGTGCTGGTAGACAGCCGGACTACGACCCCAATTTCCGAGGGGGCACCCCACCAACTGCAGAGTCTCCGTTCTTTTATAGAAAGCCAAAGATTTCCATTTCTGCATTGAGACCTTTAGGAATCATTGTATTGAATTCAAATATTTTTCTGGATTCGGACCTTGACATGGCGGCTATGTGGTTCCCGCCTCTCCATTGACGTGTAATTTTTTCTATGGCTACATAGATAAGTGATGATGGATCACAATTGTGGTGTTCTTTATAATGTTTGGAGACGGAATGTAGCTCGTAGCCCTTTTTTATATTTGAGATGTGTTCAGATATTCTTGTTTTGAGTAGTCTTTTAGTACGCCCAACGTATTGTTTGTGACAGGGGCATTGTAGAACATAGATGACATTATTGGAGAGGCAGGAGAGATGTTCTCGAATCTCATGTTTGTATGTATTGATAGTTGAATGAACTGTTGTTGTTTTTTTAGGAAAATTTGTGATTTTGCAATTATTACATTTCCCGCACCTGAAGAAACCCTGTAGTGAAAGCTAGCTTTGATTTGGTTTGGTCGTGTTTCTTCTGATTGTTGGTGCTAGACGTAGTCCTAAATTGGGGGCTCTGGTATATGTAATCGGTGGTTTATCTGGTAGTAGTTGACCTATAATTTTGTCGCTTAAGATATGGTGCCAGTGTTTATGAATGCTTGTCTCTAGTTCTTTGTAGTGAGCATTATATGGTAGAATTAATCGGGGTGTTTCTTCTTTTTTGGTCGTGGTTGTGGTGGTTTCGTTACTGATGTCAAAAAACGTTGTTCTGTCCATTGATCTTACTTTGTCTAAAGATCTGTCTATTGCTTCCATCGGATAGTCTTTTGCTAGAAATTGTTTCTTCAAATTGTCTGCCTCTGTTTCAAATTGGCTTTCTAGTGTGCAATTTCTTTTTAAGCGTCTGAATTGGCTGGTCGGGATGTTTAGTAGCCAGCTAGGTAAATGGCAGCTAGAGTGTAAAATGAAGTTATTTTTCATCACTGGCTTCTGGTATGTGCTGCATAGTAGTTTATTTTCAGTTGTTTTGATTAATAGGTCTAGAAATTCTACTTGTATTTGGCTTATATAAGCTGTCAATGTTATATTTCTATCGTTTGTATTGATCTTCTCTAAGAATATATCTAAACTATCTCTTGTGTCGCTCCAGATAAAAAAGATGTCGTCTATGTATCTCCGCCATAGTACCAGGCTCGTCCCCAGTAGTGGGGTGATGAAATCATGTTCCCACTGGGCCATAAAGATGTTGGCATAACTGGAGGCGAACCTGGTACCCATGGCGGTCCCTCGTTGTTGTAAGTAGAATATTGAATCGAATATAAAATAATTATGAGTTAAAATAAACGATACTCCTTTGATTAAAAAATCTATTTGATCTGTGTGTAGGGTCTGATAGTGATTTAGTTGTTCCCTTAGGGCAGCAGTGCCATGATTGTGATTGATACTAGTGTAGAGGGAATTGACATCCATCGTGCAGAGTAACCAGTGGTTTTGGTATTCTGTCTGTTCAATTGTCCTCACGCAAATATTACGTTCCTCTAAATATTACCTCCTTCTAAATATGACGAGAAAGTACAACAGCCTAACGCAACTCCTAGACTGTACATTATAGATTGCAACCACTCTCCTACGTTATGACCGGATAAAATCACTTATAGCACCATCCGCCTATTATAATATAATGAAGGTCATTCATTTTTATTCATTCATATTTTATTCATCTGAACCCTCATACACTGATATATATAAATATACCTCCTATTTTTATATTATATAATTTCATAATTTTACTTCATTTTTATATACGTCTTTTGTACCCGACTAATTGTCCACTCATTATGTTGGATTATACATCTCATTGTTTCCATTGAAGATTTATCACACAATTTATTCAAAGAAAAGAAAAAGAGAAAAAAACTTTTTTAAACAGACTTTTGACCACTCCCATATCTGAAAAAAACTTTAACGACTCCCATATCCACTAATTGGACCCAATCAGATGCATATATATTCCCAAAAAGAAATAGGCTACTCATTCCCACTGATGAAGGAGCAGTAAGCTCTGAAACGCGTATGGGGCATTGAGTAAGCCTATGCTATCTAGCTAGCAACGAACAAGAAGGATCCTACAACTACAGATGAGCTCCGGAGCTATACATCCACTTCCCTCCTAAAAAGCTACAGCCCCTCCACTTCCCGCCATCAGCCTCCACGTGGCAAGCTCCATCAGCACTGAGCGGGAGATCCGAGGAACGCAGGTGACGTCACCGGAAGTGACGACACCTAATAACAACCAACGGCCGGAGATACCAGCGAGCGGGAACGGCACACGTGGACATCGCCGCCCGGACAGGAGCCGCTGATCAGCGCATCAACAGCCACAAGGAGGGTAACGTACCTGCTTACTAAGCAGTCTTTATTCCACAGCCCACCAACACTGGATCTGTGAACAAATAATCAAAACCAGAATCGGATTGATTTTTAACCCCAAAATTTTGGGATATATGAATTAGACCTTTATAGGAAGGTATACTTCTCCATATTGGAATATATACTATGAAACTGGATCCCCTTTTCTTTCCAAAAACAGGTTTATGAGATTGTCTCTTCTCCTCTTATACCAGGAGCACCTTTCTCTCCCAACAGGATTCCACATCATTTACATTGTACCAGGATATTACTGGCCATTATATCATTGGTCATTACAATATAAGAAATGACTCTTTTCCAGCAGATTGTCTGTCTCTTTTCCATCAGGATTCTTCCTTTTTCTCCAGCAGGATTATATTGAATTGACATTCAACCACCTTCATATTTTTCACTCATATTTTTAATTGTATTTTTATATTTTTGTGTCTTTTTATCTTTTTTATCTCTATTACCATTATATACTTGCTTATCTAATTATGTACATATACAGCCATTATATTTGATATAATTTTAACATCAGCTATTCCTTATTAAATACTATTTTTCCATACACCTCAGGTGTTTGAGTGCCATCCCTCTACTTTTACTTAATGTTCTATTTCAGCAGGGCATCTGCTGATGTCAATTTTACTGATACTAAAAGACTATTCACTTAAAACCTCCTCGCTATGCACCTCAGAATCTGAAATTAAGTTTCTAATTTACAAATGCAAAAAAATAAGTGCTACAGTATATGCTTTTTATTGTCTTCGTTCTTGCAGACTGTATACTTTCTTCATTTCAATATGAAATAGCGTAAGATAAGACTTAAATTACTGCAGCACTTTACTTCCTCCCTGCTGCAAGGTAGCTGTAGCTAAAACAAAAAATTTGAATATCTGACCCAAGCACTTGCTAGTTACTTTTCTAGTTACATTTATCACTGATGTATATTGCTTCAGGGATTCATGTCAAATTTAGTTACAAGAAATTGTGCCCCTATTTTAAACCTTTAATGATACTATTAAAACTACATAAACATAACTACACACATATATATATAAAAAGTACATATCTGGCATCAATATAGGTTCTTTTAGGGTAAATTGATAACCAGTGGGGCTTCAATGCTTTATCAAGCTCGTCTTTACTTACAGTCGTATACCATGATTGAAGTAAGGAGACAAATGTAGATTCCTTTTCATGGATCTCTTTTCTTTGATCATGGTGTACGACTGTAAGAAAAGACTGTCTTGATAAAGCATCGATAGAAGCCCCACCGGTTATCAATTTACCCTAAAAGAACCTATATTGATGCCAGATATGTGCTTTTTATATATATGTGTGTAGTTATGTTTATGAGGTTTTAATAGTTTAAAGGTTACATTTTATAATAGAAGCACAATTTCTTGTAATTAAGGGCTCTTTCACACTTGCGTTGTTCTGTTCCGGCATAGAGTTCCGTCGTCGGGGCTCTATGCCGGAAGAATCCTGATCAGGATTATCCTAATGCATTCTGAATGGAGAGAAATACGTTCAGGATGCATCAGGATGTCTTCAGTTCCGGACCGGAACGTTTTTTGGCCGGAGAAAATACTGCAGCATGCTGCGCTTTTTGCTCCGGCCCAAAATCCTAAAGACTTGCCGCAAGGCCGGATCTGGAATTAATGCCCATTGAAAGGCATTAATCCGGATCTGGCCTTAAGCTAAACGTTGTTTCGGCGCATTGCCGGATACAACGTTTAGCATTTTCTGAATGGTTACCATGGCTGCCGGGACGCTAAAGTCCTGGCAGCCATGGTAAAGTGTAGTGGGGAGCGGGGGAGCGGCATACTTACCATCCGTGCGGCTCCCGGGGCGCTCCAGAGTGACCCCAGGGCGCCCCAAGCGCATGGATCACGTGATTGCATGGCACGTCATCCATGCGCATGGGGCGCTCTGACGTTATTCTGGAGCGCCCCGGGAGCCGCACGGACTGTAAGTATACTGCTCCCCCGCTCCCCACTACTACTATGGCAACCAGGACTTTAATAGCGTCCTGGCTGCCATAGTAACACTGAAAGCATTTTGAAGACGGATCCGTCTTTAAATGCTTTCAGTTCACTTGCGTTTTTCCGGATACGGCGTGTAATTCCGGCAAGTGGAGTACACGCCGGATCCAGACAACGCAAGTGTGAAAGAGGCCTAAGTTTAACTTTCTAGTTAAATGATAACTAAACCTTTGTTGAAGCTTTGCTGAAGACAGGAAGGAGTAGAAGTGCTACTCGGAGTACTCGTCCGCTTTGGCGTTTGGCTTTTATCAGCTCTACTCAGTTTTTTGAGCATGTGGAGTACAGTTCATTTATAATTGCTTTGGATCCATACTCCACATAGGGCACAGGAGAGAGGCTCAGAAAAAACAGCTGCCTACCTACCCCAATCAGTGGAAGCGCTGCCGATTGGGGGAGGTAGACAGATCAAAAACTGACAGGTTCTCTTTCAATAGGTCCATATAGGGACAAAGACAACATTTTTCACATTTTTGCTCTGTACATTACCACAATGGATTTTGGACAAAACAATTTAGATGCAGTTAAAGTTCAGACTTTCAGCTTTAACTCAGTGGGTTGAACAAAATGATTGCATAAAAATGTGAGGGACTAAGGCATTTTTAAAACTCAATCCTTTTATATCAGGGACTTAAAAGTAATTGGACAAATTAAATAATTGTAAATACAATGTTAATTTCTAATACTTGGTTGAAAACCCTTTGTTGGCAATGACTGCCTGAAGTCTTGAACTCATGGACATCGCCAGACGCTGTGTTTCCTCCTTTTTAATGCTCGGACAGGCCTTCACTGCAGTGGTTTTCAGTTGCTGTTTGTATGTGGGCCTTTCTGTCTGAAGTTTAGTCTTTAACAAGTGAAATGCTCCATTGGGTTCAGATCAGGTGACTGACTTGGCCATTCAAGAATATTCCACTTCTTTGCTTTAATAAGCTCCTGTGTTGCTTTGGCTTTATGTTTTGGGTGTTTGTCCATCTGTATTATGAAACGCCGACTAATCGGTTTGGTTGCATTTGGCTGGACTTGAGCACACAGTATGTCTCTGAAAACCCCAGAATTCATCCGGCTGCTTCTGTCTTGTGTCACATCATCAATAAACACTAGGGCCCCAGTGCCACTGGCAGCCATGCATTCCCAAGCATCACTACTGCCTCCGCCGTGTATTATAGATGATGTGGTATGCTTTCGATCATGAGCTGTACCATGCTTTTCCCATGCTTTTTTCTTTCCATCATTCTGGTAGAGGTTGATCTTGGTTTCATCTGTCCAAAGAATGTTCTTGCAGAAGTGTGCTGGTTTTTTAAGATGTTTTTTTCAGCAAAGTCCAATCTAGCCTTCTTATTCTTGGCTTATGAGTGGCTTGCACTGTGCAGTGAACCCTCTGTATTTACTTTCATGCAGACTTCTCTTTATGGTAGATTTGGATATTGATACGCCTATATCCTGGAGAGTGTTGGTCACTTGGTTGTCTGTTGTGAAGGGGCTTCTCTTCACCATGGTAATTATTCTGCGATTATCCACCACAGTTGTCTTCCGTGGGCGTCCAGGTCTTTTTGCATTGTTGAGGTCACCAGTGCTTGCTTTCTTTCTCAAGATGTACCAAACTGTAGATTTTGCCACTCCTAATAGCAGTAGCAATTTCTGGAATGTTTTTTTTCTGTTTTCACAAATAAAGGATGGCTTGTTTCACAAGGAGAACTCCTTTGACCACATGTTTACTTCTCAGCAATATCTTCAAAATGCAAGCAACACACCTCAAATCAACTCCAGTTCTTTTATGTGCTTAATTGACAATGAAATAATGAAGGAATTGCCCACACCTGCCCATGAAACAGCCGTTTAGTCAATTGTCCAATTACTTTTGGTCCCTTTAAAAACAGGATCCCACATGTAAAGGAGCTGAAACTCCTAAACCCTTCATACACTTTTAATGTGGATAGCCTCAAATGAAAGCTAAAAGTCTGGACTTTATGTCCATGTCCAAATATATATGGACCTAACTGTAGACTTAATGTTGATAACACAACTTAAATTGCCCATGTCCTAAATCCAGTAAAATTTATTAGCAAATTACATCACAAGTATAAAACCACTGGACTTGTGATTTGAGATCTAGATACTCCATATAACCTTTAGAACATTACCAATACAAAACATTTTTTAAATGAGCTTAAATACCTTGTTCTGATCCACCCAGTGCAGGAAAAATCCATTAGGATCCATTTTGAGAACAACAGGATACACAAGATTCGAGTCCTAGAATTCACATAAAAAATTGGTGTCACACAGGCTGAAATTATAAACAGGAAAATCAGGTACAGTATTTATGCATCCAGCACATTTCCAGAGAACACAAGTTAGATATACAGTCTTACATAGGTACATAGTTAATATGGCTGAAAAAAAGTCCATCAAGTTCAACCAAGGGATAGGTGGGGACGCAAATCCCAGAAGGAAGTGAGACTCAGATTTCTACACGTTTTCATAAGCATTAATGTAATTTACTTTTAAGAATTCATCTAAACCGTTTTTGAAACTGTCCACTGTTCTTGCTGTGACCACGTCCTGAGGAAGTCTATTCCACAGTTCTTACAGTAAAGAAGCTTTGACGCTTCTAGAGACTAAACTTTTTCTTCCCCAGCCAGAGGCAGTGCCCCCCCCAGTCTGTTAAATTCATTCAGCCTTCAGATAGATTACTGTTCCATCTGCTAATTCAGGGATAGCGCATCAGTTTTAAAGAGGTTGCTCCATTCACTTCACAGTTTTTATTAGAAAACAGCCGTGTATTTTGTAATCCTGAAAAAAACTTTAAATTTAAAAATTACATAAAAAAACATGAAAGAAGTTTTCCGGGGACAAAAAATAAAATATTGTCAATACGGGTCAGCATGTTGGAAATAAAGAAAAAAAAAAGCCATGCTCATCTGACTGATAACCTGCCTACCCCACTCCAAAGCTGTCCAGACCAGGTCCTGACACAGGCTGGTCATGAATGGAGAATGACGAGAGTCCAGCAGCCTCATAATGGAGCAGTGGAGGATCAGACTTTTTTCCCCTTCAGGGGTAGGCAACCTCCGGCTCCCAGCTGTTGTGAAACTACAATTCCCAACATGCTCCATTCATTTCTATGCGTTCTTAAAAGAGCAGAGCAAGTATGCATACTGGGAGTTGTAGTTTCACAACAGCTGGGAGCCGGAGGTTGCCTACCCCTGTTTGGACAATCCCTTAAAGCCCAAAAAACCCTTGAAATACTGTAACAAAAAAACTTTGCAATAGTTTTCTGGTTTGTGCTGCTGATATCATTGGTTCCTGGGATAAAGCTGAGCATGAATGAGAAAATTTGCCCTTGATCTGATTCCAATATTCTGATTTTCTTGCTGCTGAAATGCTAGTCATTAAAGGGGGTATACACTCCAAGACACCAGCAAAGGAAATCTTGTGTAGCAAATATCAGTCTGCTTTAAAAATAAATTTGCAGGTTTCTACTTTGGTTTCCATCTTTGATTCCAATTTTTCCTCTTGAAGTACATTTCATAGATATATTGTATTTTATACTGTTGCTAAACAATCCCATGGTGAAACTGTAGACTTATATATACCATAACTGCTTATATAGCATGCAGCCAATGTGACCGCCATGTCTATTTTCCATTCACACCATGATAGGCTGCACACATATTGGAAGTTCCACATCAAGCCCCCGTGCATCAATTTCAGAGTGCGACAAGTATGATTTATCGAATGATTAAATGTACATGACATACATTTCAAGTGACAACAGGGTAAATCAGCTACGAAGCACAGTTCTACGAAAATAACGTGATTTATGGATAAACTGCGCAGTGCTTCCCTCCCTAAGGAGGATTCAATTGTGCAAAATAACTGCAATGTCAGATACCTGTCCTCACACTTCATAAATAAAAATGGACACTTATCAGCATCACTTGCTAAGCTCATATCGCAAGCACTTTCAGTCAAGCGATATAAAGCATTAGAGCCAAGCAAAATCTACAATGAGTGTTTATACATAAATGAGGCCTATAGTTTCCCATCATAGATGTTTATGACATATATTAACCACTTCAACCCCGCTAGCTAAAACCCCCTTCATGACCAGGCCACTTTTTACACTTCTGCACTACACTACTTTCACCGTTTATCGCTCGGTCATGCAACTTACCACCCAAATGAATTTTACCTCCTTTTCTTCTCACTAATAGAGCTTTCATTTGGTGGTATTTCATTGCTGCTGACATTTTAACTTTTTTTGTTATTAATCAAAATGTAACGATTTTTTTGCAACAAAAAATGACATTTTTCACTTTCAGCTGTAAAATTTTGCAAAAAAAAAACGACATCCATATATAAATTTTTCACCACATTTATTGTTCTACATGTCTTTGATAAAAAAAAAAATGTTTGGGCAAAAAAAAAAATGGTTTGGGTAAAAGTTATAGCGTTTACACACTATGGTACAAAAATGTGAATTTCCGCTTTTTGAAGCAGCGCTGACTTTCTGAGCACCTGTCATGATTCCTGAGGTTCTACAATGCCCAAACAGTAGAAAACCCCCACAAATGAGCCCATTTTGGAAAGTAGACACCCTAAGGTATTCGCTGATGGGCATAGTGAGTTCATAGAACTTTTTATTTTTTGTCACAAGTTAGTGAGAAATCTGGGTCATCGAGTGTTTGTTGCATGCATGCTGAGAAACTGGGTGGGGCAGGGGGAACTCATACTAAGTTTTGCTATGGGGAACTATTACACTTTTGTAAGTCCCTTGCTACAGCCATCAAGATTTTTGTCTATATTTGCTGTTACATTCATTTGAAGTGGTCATAAATGTTCAATAACTCTTGGCAAAGGATGAATGATAGTTCTGGGAATGTTCTTCTCCAAATGATCTTTCATCCATGAATGATCTTTTTTTCAACTTTCATCTGACTATCAAATGAAAACTTCACATACGGCCCACCTCATCAGTTAGCTAAAATAATGAATTGCTAAATTTCACCCATGAATGACTGTTCTGCTTGAAATTTTCTGTCTCAATCAACTTTAGACCACATGGGTACCTTTATTCTGATGGGTGCCACATTAGCTTGAAGGTTGTATTCGGATGTTGCGTTCAGCTGTAGGATTGTGTGCACCAAATCTAGAAATAATGGCTGAAATTTTGGAGGTTTAATTTGTTGGTGTGTTTCCATGAAAGTAATGCACAGGAAGAATCTCAGGAACACTCAATGGATTTTTAGTTTTTGGCTAACCCTCCCCCCCTTTACCGGACCTGTAAAGGAAAGATACCTTACTGTACCTGCCTCCTGGAGCTGACTGCACGCGCCTCCTACTCCAGGCCTGCGATGCTCCACTGGGCTCCCTTGATGTCAACATCCAGTTTGACATCACCCTAGTCAATCAGTGGCCATGGTAGAGAATGGATCCCCTTGCATCATATGGCCATTTATCATGACATAAGGGGAGCTGGTTACCGCTGTGGGAAGTGATTACGGCTATGTGAAACAGGATGTTTACATAGAGGGAGCCCAGCGACGCATTGCAGCCCTGGAGGAGAAGGAGCGGGGAGCCAGTGCCAGGAAGCAGGCAGGTAAGTAATCTTCCCTTTACAGGTCCAGTAAAGTGGAGGGGTTTGACAACCACCCCCCACCCCCCCATTCTTGCACAACCCCTTTAATGATAAAGACCATGGGAAAAAATTGAGGAATTATAATTTTTGGGTGGTTATCTTTTCATTCACAAGCTCCCATTGTTATATTTGAAGAGCTGTAGTTTAAATATTACTTGCTGATTCACAGAGACATCTGCAGACTTCTAAAATATGAAAAGGGAAGCTCAGCATCATATTATTAATGAAAATGTTGATATTTCTACATAAAATATTGTTACAAAGAGATACCGCATTAAGGGGCAGACAAGTGAATCTAATGCAGCTCCAGTTCTCCACTTTACCCGAAATACAGGGAACAATTAGAAGAAATCATATAATAAATTTCAGTGGGATTATGCAATTATTGTCTTGTAAAAGGCAATCAGGCTTTACCGTACACCATATAAAAAAAATAGCTTACAGTATAAATATATCACCAGCAAACAGATGCAGACTTTATAGCTCTTCAGTTTCCAAGGCAACAGTAAATAATATTTGACACATACTTAGATTAAAGCACAATTTAACTGAAATTAAATGCAGTAATAAAATGTCTACATAGAAATGACATTTATGAATGGGATTCCATCTCTGCAATATTTCACTAATAAAGTCACAGAAGACAGAGGTGGTGGAATGTGCTTAGCTCGAAAGATAGGTCTCAGCACAGATGTTGAAGCATACCGATAGGAAGGATGGTAGAAACAAAAACTCATGTGCTCTACGTATAATAGTCATTTTGTGGTATTTCAGTCTGGTTAGCTTTCAATCTATCCATCTATACATCCATTCAATGCTATAGTGTATCTTCAGAAATAGCTAGCCTTAAACTTTAATTTAGGATTAGGTGTTTATTGGAATGTAGTCCTATATGTTATCCAACTGATGATCTTAAAAGGTAATTTTTCCAGCAGAATTTTCTGAGTCCAGGTGATAAATTCTCTTGGCTAAATGCGCTTTCATGGATTTAAGAATAATGTGAGGGAGTCATTGACAAAACTTAGATGCATGCCAGGTAGTCACGAGGTGGCAGAAATCATATTGGTGACATTATGTCTTAGTGGTGTCAGATGAAGGACACATTGCAAATAAAAATAACACGTTAAAGTCATGGACCCGGTCTACAAGCTTATTAAAATGTACATTATTTGGTGAAGTTCTTCTACTGCAAACCCTTAAAATCGGATTGCAAACCCTTAAATCGGATCTACCTTAAAGGGGTTGTTAACCTCTGAGGACCTATTCTGCCAGATGCCCCAGTGTGGCCAGACCCTCAGACGCTGAAGATCTCAATCTCCCAACATCCAATTTGACATGGGTCATGTGGTTGCTGCAGCCAGTGACTGGCCACAGCAGTCACATGTCACGCATGCATCATATGATCCGGTGACATGATGCACAGGTCAAATGTTACCGATATGGCTTAATATTGGCAGCAGCTACATGACCTGTGTTGAGATTCGAAGGGGATCGATGGTGGGGATCAGTTAAGTATGATTCCCACTGTGAGTCCGGACACACCTGGGGAGTCACATAAAAGGTCCCCAGGAGTGAAAAACCCCTTTAGAAATGTAATCAGTTATAATTAGTTCACCGCTTAATAAACAATCAAACATCTGAGATTTTAAAACAAGTGATGAGGGTTTTCTAGAAGTATCATTAGCAAAATTACTTTAACACACAATGTCAGGCAGGTGCTGCAAAGACAAATAAAATTATCAGAAACATCAATCAAAATAAGCCAGAGCACATGATGAGAACATACAGTAAGGAACCAAAGTATTTGAACACCCTGCGATTTTGCAGGTTTTCCCACTTAGAAATCATGATGGGGTCTGAAATTCACATTGGAGGTGCACTCCCACTCTGAGACAGAATAAAAAATAAATAAATCAGGAAATCAGATTGTATGATTTTTAAAGAATTTATTTGTCTTGCACTGCTGAACATAAGTATTTTAACACCTGAGAAAATCAGTGTTAATATTTGTTTGCAATTACAGAGGTCAAACATTTCCTGTAGTTCTTGACCAGGTTTGCACACACTGCAACAGGGATTTTGGCCCATTCCTCCACACAGATCTCCTCTAGATCTGTCAGGTTTCGGGGCTGTCGCTGAGCAACACAGAGTTTCAGCTCCCTCCAAAGATATTCTATTGGATTTAGGTCTGTATGCTGGCTAGGCCACTCCAGAACCTTGATATGCTTCTTACGGAGCCACTCCTTGGTTATCCTCGCTGTGTGCTTCGGGTCGTTGTCATGTTGGAAGACCCAACCACGACCCATCTTCAATGCTCTGACTGAGGCAAGGAGGTTGTTGCTCAAAATCTCACAATAAATGGTCCCATTCATCTTCTCCTTAATACAGTGCAGTCGTCCTGTCCCCGTCGCAGAAAAGCATCCCCAAAAGCATGATGTTACCACCCTCATGCTTCACAGTAGGGATGGTGTTCTTGGGATGCAACTTATCCATCTTTTTCCTCCAAACAGTTTGTTTGTGAAGTTTAGACCGAAAAGTTCTTGAAGTTTAGAACTGAAAAGTTCTACTTTGGTGTCATCTGACCACATGACTTTCTCCCATGCATCCTATGGATCATCCAGATGGTCATTGGCAAACTTCAGATGGGCCTGGACATGTGATGACTTGAGCAGGGGAACCTTCCATGCAATGCATTGAATTTGAAACCATGATGGCGTAGTGTTCTACCGACAGTGACCTTTGAAACTGTGATCCCAGCTCTTTTCATGTCATTGACCAGCTCCTCCCTTGTAGTTCTGGGCTGATTCCTCACCTTTCCTATCATCAGTGATACCCCACGAGGTGAGATCTTGCATGGAGCCCCATTGTTCCAACAGTGAATCTATTTTCACCAAGCTGCTTGGCAATTGCCCCGTAGCCCTTTTCAGCCTTATGAAGGTCCACAATTTTGTCTCTGGTGTCTTTTGACAGCTCTTTGGTCTTGCCCATGGTAGTAGGTGGCGTCTGACTGACTGTGGGGTGGACAGGTGTCTTTAAAGAGCTCAGACAGGTGCTATTAAGTTAGATGAATGAATGGAGTAGATGTGGACTTTTTAAAGGCACTGTAATAGGTCTTTGAGAGCAAGAATTCTTGCTGTTTCTTAGGTGTTCAAATTTATGTTCAGCAGTGCAAGACAAAAAAATTATTTAAAAATCATACAATGTTATTTCCTGACTTTTAATTTTTTTTATTCTGTCTACAATGTGCACCTACAAAGAATTTCAGACCCCTCCATGATTTCTAAGTGGATAAACTTGCAAAATCGCAGGGTGTTCAAATACTTCTGTTCCTCACTGTAGCTTACCCATAAACAAATCGGATGTCTGACAACATATGGAATATAGTGTTAGTTACCCCTATAACAGAAAGACATGAGCTAAAGCACACGGCACAAGACCAAAGAGAATTGATGGATTGCAGTGCCATGACAGACTTAAAGGGGTTCTGCACTTTCATTTAACTGATGATCTATCCTCTGGATAGATCATCAGCTTCTGATCGGCCGGGGTCTGACACCCGGGACCCCCGCCGATCAGCTGTTTGAGAAGGCAGTGGCGCTCCAGCAGCACCGCAGCCTTCTCTCTGTTTACCGCCGGGCCGTCGGTCCACTGACATCACGACTAGTATAAACTAGCGTGGGCGGGGCTATGCTCTGCGGGGCTATGCACTTGAATGGAGCTTAGCCGCGCCCACGCTAGTTGATACTAGTCGTGACGTCAGTGGGCCGGCGGTAAACAGTGAGAAGGCCGCAGGCGCTGCTGGAGCGCCACTGCCTTCTCAAACAGCTGATCGGCGGGGGTCCCGGGTGTCGGACCCCGGCCGATCAGAAGCTGATGATCTATCCAGAGGATAGAACATCAGTTAAATGAAAGTGCAGAACCCCTTTAAGCTGACTGTTGTATTGGGCAATTTGCAAGCATCTTATAGGAGTAATTTTTCCCTCCTTTAGATGAACACTACATTAAAATAGATTGAACTGAATTAACCTGTATCTTTTTCAATCTTAGAAGCTATTATATGACTATGTATAAGTAAAAGAAATAAAACAAATGATACTGCCAGTTAAAACCAGATAGTAGCACTTCTCCTTTTTTCTAATTTGTTTTTATTTTCGGATTGCATTTCCTGAACATGATTATGCGGTCCTTCTATCTTCATTCAGCAGGACCTGCGGTGACGTCACCGCAGGTCCTTTTGCAGGCCCTGAAGAAAAAAAGATACCGGTTGCGCGATCAAGTGGATGAGGTGACTTTATATTTTTTTCTAACCCCATTAGTAGACATTTTATTTAGCATTCTGTTTTAGGAATTGGTATTATTTTCCGTTATAGCCATGTTATAACGGAAAATAATAAAATCACCCGAACACCAAGCCCGAACTTCAGTGAAAAAGTCCAGGTTCGGTACGAACACGAACTTTGAAGTAAGGGTTCGTTAAACTCTACTAATAAGGTGGCTGGGACCAGATTCTGCAGATCGTGTTAAAAGACTGAGAACAGTACATGTTGATCACCCAGATGCAGGTCTTGTTTCTGCATGGGCAAGACTTGAGCAAGCCTATGGTAGCTCTGAAGCCAGAGAAAGCTCTCTATTCAAGAGACTAAAAAACTTCCCAAAAATAGGGAACAAAGACTATCACACGCTCCAAGATCTAAGTGACCTCCTCATTGAGCTAGAGTTGGCAAAGACAGACTCGCGTCTACCTGGACTAAGCTTCCTGGACATTGCTCATGGTGTCAACCCAGTGGTGTCTAAACTGCCATATGGCCTGCAAGAGAAATGCGCACAACAGGGTTCAAGGTACAAAAGAGACTATAATGTATCCTTTCCTCCATTCTCATACTTTTGCAGGTTCATTAGTGATCAAGCCTGCACAAGAAACAATCCCAGCTTCAGCTTCAGTGAACCCAACTTGCCTGATTCATCCTCATAATTATCAAGGTATGATAACACAGCAGCTAAACATTGTAGGATGACAGAGATACCCTAATCATCAGTGTCCTATTCACTAGAAGCCTCATCCTCTTAAGAAATGTTGTGGGCTTAGGGCAAAGACTTTACAAGACCGCAGGGAGATTCTCCAGAAACCTGTAATATGCAACAAGTGCTGTGCTTCTTATAGCCATTTTGCTAAAGACTGTAAAGTTGTCATCAAGTGCACAGAATGCAGTAGCGACAGATATGTTACTGCTATGCATCCTACTCCACTTCCAGACAACCCACAGCAGCTACCTACCTCCACCTCTGTCTCAAATCATGGCAGGAAGCAACAAAGTCATGCCCCAGCTAAAGATAATGTTTCTTCTTCATGCACAGAAGTCTATGAAGAAGGCATGGATCACAAATGCTGAGCCAAGATATGCCTAGTCAAGATATACCCAAAGGGTCATCCTGAGAAAGCTGCTAGGATGTATGCCATAATAGATGAACAGAGCAACAGATCCCTGGTTAAGCCTAAATTCTTTGAGATATTTGGCATAGATGGTCACGCCACACCGTATACTCTCAGAACCTGGTCGTGTAGAGACCTTCGGCAGAAGGGTTGATGGGTTCATGGTCTCTCATATCAACGAGAGAGAGGGCATACCCCAACCAACATTAGTTGAGTGTGACCAGATTCCAGACAAAAGGGAAGAGATTCCCACACCAGAAGTTGCATATCACCATTCTCACTTAAGGCACCTTGTTGATGAGATTCCTACAATGGACATGGGTGCTGAAATCTTAGTCCTGCTAAGAAGGGACATTCTCAGAGTACATAAAGTACTCGATCAGTGTGATGGACCTGACGATGCCTATTATGCACAAAGACTTGACCTAGGCTGTGTAATAGTGGGCGATGTATGCTTGGCCAGGATGCGTACATCACCTGAGATCTTCTCCTTTAAAACTTACATGTTGGGAAATGGATGTGCATCTCACTTCAAACAGTGCCCTTACCATAATGAAGTAAAGGAGAAGCCTCTTGACTAGGGATCGACCGATTATCGGTTTTACCGATATTATCGGCCGATATTGAGGATTTTAACTGAAACATAGAAACATAGAATGTGTTGGCAGATAAGAACCATTTGGCCCATCTAGTCTGCCCAATATACTAAATACTATGGATAGCCCCTGGCCCTATCTTATATGAAGGATGGCCTTATGCCTATCCCATGCATGCTTAAACTCCTTCACTGTATTTGCAGCTACCACTTCTGCAGGAAGGCTATTCCATGCATCCACTACTCTCTCAGTAAAGTAATACTTCCTGATATTACTTTTAAACCTCTGCCCCTCTAATTTAAAACTATGTCCTCTTGTAGCAGTTTTTCTTCTTTTAAATATTCTCTCCTCTTTTACCTTGTTGATTCCCTTTATGTATTTAAAAGTTTCTATCATATCCCCTCTGTCTCATCTTTCTTCCAAGCTATACATGTTAAGTTCCTTTAATCTTTCCTGGTAAGTTTTATCCTGCAATCCATGTACCAGTTTAGTAGCTCTTCTCTGAACTCTCTCCAAAGTATCAATATCCTTCTGGAGATATGGTCTCCAGTACTGAGCACAATACTCCAAATGAGGTCTCACTAGTGCTCTGTAGATCGGCATCAGCACCTCTCTCTTTCTACTGGTAATTCCTCTTGCTATACACCCAAGCATCCTGCTAGCATTTCCTGCTGCTCTATGACATTGTCTGCCTACCTTTAAAGGGGTTGTCCGGGTTCAGAGCTGAACCCGGACATACCCTTATTTTCACCCCGGCAGCCCCCCTGAGGCTAGCATCGGAGCATCTCATGCTCCGATGCGCTCCAGTGCCCTGCGCTAGATCGCAGCAGGGCACAGGCTCTTTTGTTTTTAATAACACACTGCCGGGCGGTAACTTCCGCCCAGCAGTGTGTTCGGTGACGTCACAGGCTCTGAGGGGCGGGCTTTAGCTCTGCCCTAGCCGTTTTACTGGCTAGGGCAGAGCCAAATCCCGCCCATCAGTGCCGGTGACGTCACCGGGGTTCCTGTCAGCCCCATGGAGAGCCCGGTACGTCACCGGAACTCCGAAAAATGCCTTTGCCCTGGGCGATTTAGCGCAGGGCAAAGGAGAGCATCGGAGCATGAACTGCTCCGATGCTCATGTCAGGGGGGCTGCTGGGGTGAAAATGGAGGGCTGTCCAGGTTCAGCTCTGAACCTGGACAACCCCTTTAAGTCTTCTGAAATAATGACCCCTAAATCCCTTTCCTCAGATACTGAGGTTAGGACTGTATCACTGATTTTATATTCTGCTCTTGGGTTTTTACGTCCCAGGTGCATTATCTTGCACTTATCAACATTAAATTTTAGTTGCCAGATTTTTGACCATTCCTCTAGTTTTCCTAAGTCCTTTTCCATTTGGTGTATTCCTCCAGGAACATCAACCCTGTTATCAGTATCGGCATTTATTTTGCCGATATTCCCATAGCTTATGGGGAACACAGATAGCGCTGCTGACAGCGCTCTCCGTGTTCCATCTGCAGCACAGGGGAGAAGGAAGCAGTGTCTCCCTCCCCCCTGTGCTGCTGCTGCCGCTGCCACCAATGGGAGGACAGGGAACAAGAGGAGGGGAGGAGCTATGGCCACTGCGCCACCAATGAAGATAAGTCTCTCATTCATTCATATACAGGAGGCGGGAGCTGGCTGCAGGATCACATAGCCGGCTCCCGACCTCTATGAGCAGTAGCTGCAATCTGCGGTAGTTAACCTCTCAGGTGCCACGGATCGCAGCTACCACTCATGGAGGTCGGGAGCCGGCTATGTGATTCTGCAGCCAGCTCCCGCCTCCTGTATATGAATAAATGAGATTTATTTTCATTGGTGGCGCAGTGCGCCCGCGGCCCCCCACCTCAGTATTAACAACATTGGTGGCGCAGTGCGCCCCCCCCCCCCAGTATTAACTAACAACATTGGTGGCGCAGTGCACCCGCGGCCCCCCACCCCAGTATTAACAACATTGGTGGCGCAGTGCGCCCGCTTGGCCCCCCACCCCAGTATTAACTAACAACATTGGTGGTGCAGTGCGCCCCCCAAGCTCCCCCCCCAGTATTAATCCCCTCTTCCCACCTCCTCCGATCGGAGTCCCAGCAGTGTAAGCCTGGGGCTCCGATCGGTTACCATGGCAGCCAGGACACTACTGAAGCCCTGGCTGCCAGAGCAGCAGGGACAGTGTGAAGTCCTATTCACCCTGATAGAGCTCTATCAGGGTGAATAGGACAAGGGCTCTAGTCCCTAAGGGGGCTAAAAGTTAGTAAAAAAAAAAAAAAAATATTAAGTATAAATGAAAAAGAAAGATTTACCAAAAAAAAATAAAAAAAATACACATTAACAATAAACATTCATTTTCAGCAGGAATTTTTTTTTCTTTTTAAAAATGAAAATTCACATAATATCGGTATAAATTATCGGCTATCGGCCTAAAAGTTCACAAATTATCGGTATCGGACCTAAAAAGTCAATATCGGTCGATCCCTACTCTTGACATCATCCAATTACATGATGTTACTCCTGTCCTTTGTGATGACAACCTAGGTACCACAGTGTTTTGTACTACAAGTGATGACAAAATAGCCTTGTCAAAAATAGCCATCAAAATAATGAACAAAGATTTTTTTCAGGATGAGTCTAACAGCTGGGTTGCACCATTACCTCTTCGTGCTGCAAGGGCCAAACTCCCAACCAATTGTGAACAAGCTCTATCCAGATTCAACTCACTTCAACGAACACTAAAGAACAGGCCTGAAATGAAGGACCATTTCATCGCCTTTATGAAACGGATCTTTGATAATGATCACGCCGAAACAGCGCCACCACTTCAAAGACACGATGAGTGCTGCTACCTGCCTTTCTTCTAGTGTATCATCCACGTAAGCCAAAACAAATCAGGATAGTATTTGACTCCAGTGCCAAGCATCAAGGTGTATCCCTAAATGAGGTTCTTCTCACTTGCCCGAATCTAACCAACCTTATAGGTGTGCTTATGAGATTTAGAAGAGAACCAGTTGCCATAACTGCGGATATTGAGCAAATGTTTCATTGCTTCATTGCACACGAAGACCATAGAAACTTCCTAAGGTTTCTGTGGCACGTCACAACAACATGGACAATGAGATTTTTGAATACTGCATGAAGGTACATGTTTTCGTAAATAGTCCCTCACCCGCTGTTGCAATATACGGTTTACGAAGGACTGCCTTTGATGGAGAAAAGGAGTATGGAGCGGATGCTCGACACTTCGTTGAGAGAGACTTTTATATTGACAATGGACTTAAGTCTTTGCCTACAGACGAAGAAGCCATAGACCTGCTCCAAAGGACACAAGGTATGCTTTCTGACGCTAACCACAAGATTACCTCAAATAGTGTTGCTGTTATGAAAGCCTTTCAGCCTGGTGATCATGCCACATGGTTTAAAGACTTAAATCTGGGAATGGACATGCCACCTGTACAGAGAAGTCTGGGCCTATGGTGGGACTTAATAAAAGACACCTTCGACTTTCAAGTCAGCTCTGCAGACAAGCCATTTACCAAGCGTGGTGTTCTGTCAGTGGTGAACAGCCTATACGATCCAGTGGGATTTGCGGCACCCATCACCATACAAGGTAAAGCCTTACTTAGACAGTTTTCAGAGTCTATTAAAGAATGGGACACTCCACTACCATCAGACAAGCTTTCAAAGTGGGAGTGCTGGAAACAATCTCTACATGCCTTAGATATAATCTGTATACCTCACTGCTACACATCAGCTTTCCTTGCTACAAGTCAGAGAAAAGAGTTCCACATCTTCTCAGATGTATCCACTGAGGCCATAGCGGCTGTTGCCTACCTCAAGGTGAGAGACTTCTCTAATCAAACCCACATAGGGTTTCTGTTTGGGAAAGCTAAGTTAGCACCTAAGCCTGAGCACACAATTCCTAGGCTTGAACTTTGAGGGACTGTGCTAGCTGTAGAAATTGCAGATTTCATACTGCGTGAGCTAGACATTCAGATAGATGACACCAAATTCTATACAGACAAAGTTGTTCTGGGCTACGTATATAACCAGACTAAACGTTTCTATGTGTATGTCAGCAACCGTGTAGAAATAATCAGGAAATCATCTAAACCTGAACAATGGCATTATGTCCCATCTGAAATTAATCCTGCAGATCATGCCACCAGACCAGTGTCTGCAAGTGTCTTTGCAAATTCTTCTTGGTAATAGGTCCTGAATTCCTGCTGGATCTTCCAGAAAAAACACAGCTGATGTCTTCAGTCTTCTAGAACCTGACAAATATCCAGAGACCCCAACTATTCTTACCCCAGCTACCCTGCTTACCCAGAAGCTTGGGTCCGTTCCTGTTCAACCTGGAAACTTTAAATCAGGAACCAGTCGAAGCGAGTACAACACCTCGAGTACAACCTCCTGGAATCGTTGGAAGATGGAGTATCTTTCTACCCTGCAAGGACGCAGGAAATGGCAACGCATTTTACAACGCAATTTACATACAAGTTGGAGATCTCGTTCTGCTCAAGGACCAGCAAGCCGAAAGAATTGAGTGGCCTATGGGACTTATTGAAAAAAGCATGTATAGTGATGACGGTAAGGTACGCAAGGTGGAGGTGAAAGTTGCAAGACAAGGGACTGTAAAGACTTTCATCAGACCTATCACAGAACATATTCTGCTCTTGCCCTTTGGAGAATAACTTGCTTTCGTATGCTGCTGGATCCTACTTGTGACTCATTTCTTTTGCATACAATGCTCCACCCTTCTTCTGGAGTACAGCACTTACTGTATCATGGATGAAGCTAACAGGCCACATGTAACAGGGACACGTATCTTCTTCATGGTACGCAAAAGAAAGTATCATTTTTTGACTGCATAATACTGAGATCCATTAATTCTGTTGTATCCTGTTGTCTGATGTACAGAATAAAGCAACTTTGTGGATGAACATGGTATTGGTGAGTTCAGCTATATGATGAGGATGGTCCACAGTGATTATATCTGCTTATACAGGCCAGGCATATAGGTCTTACAAGGGATAGATCGCTATCACAACAATCGGAGTCAGAATACAGACCAAGAAGTGGCACCAATTATTAGACCTAGTGGCCAGATTTTATGGTTTTTGTTTAAATATAGATAGTGACAAGGGAAATAATAAAAAAAAATATATCAAAAATTCCTTTAAAGGGAATATGTCAGGATCTTCATACTGCCAGTACCACAGACAGCATGAAATCCTGAAAGGCTCCCCGATTATGGACCACTAGATTTTACTCTGTAGATATTTTACTTTGGGTAGCTTTTCCCCACACAGTCTGGCTCAGTTGTCAGGTTTCTTATTGAGCCCCCATTCTTAGCTCATTGTTCAACTATGTTTTATCTAAAATGCTACTTTATTTCACAGTAAAGTACAGTTGTCTGTCACTAGGGAGCCTGTTGGGACTTCATGCCACCTGTGGTGAAGGTCTTGAAGGGTTCTTTTTAACAGGGCAAACTGTAAAGAATGCAAAAATCCATCCAATGCTGCTATTCCTGATGTTTGGATCTCTTACATTTTCGTTGGAAAACTGTAAAGGGGCTGTCCATGATATTAATATTGATGGCGAACCTCTGGATATTGGCAGGAGACTAAAACCATGCACGGACAGTCAGCACCAGAACTACAAATCTCTGTCCATCGAAGTGAATGGGAACGGCGATGCAGTTACAAGCTCTGCCCACTGCACAATAAATGGAGCCGTGCAGTTCCAGCGCTGGTACACCTCTGAAACAACTGATAGGTGGGGGTGCATGGTGTCTGACTCCTGCCAATTTGATATTAATGGCCTATCCAGAGGACAGCTCGTCAATATTAAAAACCTGGTATATCCCTTTAACTTAAAATTTCTACATTAAAGCACTTAACTGGATGGGAAATTTCATGGGTTTTTCTGGTTTAGACCTGTGAAGGCATTCCAATGCATTACATAAACAATGCAAAAGTGTCCTAGTGCTACAAAATAAGAGCATAATTCAATAAAATAATTGGCTTGAAAGAAAAACAAAAATGAAGGTAAAACAATATATAAAAAATTACACATATTAGGAACCTTCTTAATTTATGGAGTCTTGACAGAATTTTTCTCAAGGCCACAGTTACCCATCATTAAGGGGTCAATTCTTAATACTTCACAACCACATAAGATGTGTATACATGAATAAAACTGATGCTATAGATTAAACTGTCAGTGCCTATTTCATCTTTGAGGTTTGTCATTCGTTTTAATGCTGATTGCGAATATTCTAATTGCTAATTTTTATCGTGAATTTTCCGACTGCCGATTTTCAAATTTAAGAAAATAATGACTGGAGATCACGAATTCTCGAATTCGTGAATATATGACGAATATTCACCCAAATATTCACAAAATATCGCAAATTCGAATATTGCCTCTGCCGCTCATCACTGACTCGTTTGCAGGGAGTTTTGCAGAAACTAAATTAATAATAATGATTTTTTTCCCAAGCATGGTGCAGTCTTATCACAAGATTTACAACTATTGCATTTAAAGTAAGGAAGGGCAGACTACATTTTTTGCTACAGCATCTTATTGACCAGTATTATTCCCTTTGAGTAAACTGTTGTTGTACAAACACAAGGTCGAATGTCTGATCATTAATCACTGCCATGAGGCAGCCACTGAATGATAAGAGAGTGCCCTACTTTTCACATACTCTGCACTGCTGACAGCATTAACCTGGGCTTACATACAATGTGATTTTTCGGCTGATATGTCAGTCACTCAAAGCTTGTTTCCATGCACGTGCAACCAAGGATTACTGTTAAGGCTTTCATTCACTTTGCAAGTGCAGAGTCACAATGGCCGATAAGAAGTAGACTTTTTTCCTCCTTTTCCCATTCTTGGTTCTTCTCTACATGGTCCTTCAATTATTTCAGTAATGGGTAGTTCCCACACAATTTTTTAGTCTAGGTCAGTAATGGTGAACCTTTTAGAAACCGAGTGCCCAAACTGCAACCCAAAACCCACTCATTTATCACAAAGTGCCAACAAGGCAATTTAACCTGAATACTACAGTCCAGTATAGTATATCTTCCATGTACTTTACCAATTAGCTATAATAGCCTGCCTACATTCAATGCGCTGCCTGTGCTGCTCATAGTGCGCCCTGCGCTGATGAATGGAAGGAGAAGTTTAAGGCATATTGATACACTATAGACTTTTTCCAGGGAGTAGGTGCCCACAGAGAGGGCTCTGAGTGTCGCCTCTGGCACACGTGCAACAGGTTCACACCACAATCAGATATCAAGTGCGGTGCGCACAATATTGAAAAGCGTAATTCTACCATGTCTCCCAAAAGCTAGAGTAAACTGATATATACAGGCCAAAGAAAACTCTATTGCAGGCATGCTCAATCTCGGGCCCTCCAGCTGTACAACTCCCAAAATATCCTGCTGTAGGATGATAGGTATAGGCTGTTCGGGCATGCTGGGAGTTGTAGTTTGGCAACAGCTGGAGGGCCGCAGGTTGAGCATGCCTGCTCTATTATAATATATTTAGTCTTTGGGCAAGTATACATTGGGAGAATTTCCCAAACGAACACAGGGCTCATCGCAGTGTCTACATAACTTTACAACAATACATACTGCATATCGTACACACTCACTACATTAAGGACATAAGGATTTTTTTTACACATCTAACCTATTAAAAACAGAAAAAAATAAAATCTCTTGTAGTAATAACACTGGGGCTGCGTACTTATTTTGCTTGACTCAAGCAGCACTGATTGACAAATTGTTTTACAGATCATTAACCTTAATGGGGTTGTCAACTCCTTTACTATTCATGGCTCAATATCTGATTGGCCAGTGTCCAACACCCTGCACCCCTGCCGATTAGCTGTTTCAGAGTAGCTCCGGCTTTTAACTTTATTGAGTAGTGGACAGTTACTACTGCACTGCTCCTATTGGAATGAATGGTAGCAGCGCCGGAGTTATGGATGGAACTGTCTACTTCAGGCCCCTACTTCTGTGCCAGAACTGCTCTGATTGGTAGAGGTGCGGGATGTCAGACCCCCACTGATCGGACATTGACTGTCTATCCTGAGGACAGGCCAACAGTAGCTAAGGAGTTGAAAACCTCTTTTAAGGATTAGGATTTGTTTTTGGAAAATAAAAATAAAAAAACTGGCTAAATGATGTTTTGGTATATAATGCTAACTCACCATTAATATTATAGTAGTGTAATTTGTTTAATCCCAGCTGAGTTGTAGCCCGATATTTTTAAGCCATTGTTAAGGGCAGCTGTGTTATGTGATCCCCAGCTGACCATCACTACAGAGTTTGGTCTCCTGTGTAGAAGAGGTCAGTCTCCACTGTGTGCCTGTGAACTACAGATTACATCAGCATGTATAAAAATTCCTCCTTTCAGCATTCATGCCCCTCTCCACCAAGTTCTGCACACCTTGTCTGTATAGAGTGCTGCTCAAGATATCATCTCTGGCTTATCTAAAGGAGAGCAGCAGTACAGTAGGTGAGTCCATGCAATGTTTAGCTGCAGTGATATAAAACTCCCCTAACCCATAACAACTATCTATACCAGTGATGGTGAACCTTTTCGAGACCGAGTGCCCAAACTGCAACCAAATACCCACTTATTTATCGCAAAGTGCCAACACGGCAATTTAACTTGAATACAATATAGTATATCTTCCATGTACTTTATCATATAGCTATAATAGCTTAATAGCCTACATTCAGTGCGCTGCCTGTGCTGTTTATAGTGCGTCCTGTGCTGATGAATGGCAGGAAAAGTCTAAAGCATATTGGTACATCATAGGCTTTTTCCAGGGCACAGGTGCCCACAGAGAGGGCTCTGAGTGCCACCTCTGGCACCCGTGCCATAGGTTCGCCATCACTGATCTATACTATCTGTGAGTACTGTGAGATCTGTGTGCATAATCTCCAGTGTATCCTATGAGATACAGATTCACACTGGTCTCCTCTGCCTCCTGTGTGTCTGACAGGGAGAAACCCATCACAACTAGGAGGCAGGAGACTCTGAGACTCTGAAGTGAGAGTTAGGGGACAAATGTTGTATGTCACTGACCTACCACTTGCAATCCTTAAATTTGACTAAGAGCAAAGAACAGCACAGTGCAGTATGGTGCAATGAGATGCCACACTTTCTCTCTCTGCAAGTCCAGAGGCATGATGGGAAACATAGGCTCTATTAGGAGAACCATATCAATGGGCATATTAACATGGCAGAAACCCATCAATGACATAATTGTTACAAACAGCATATACAAGATATGTACAATATTCTACATTATTCTTGAATAATAGCCTATGTCTTACTATATAGGGGCTAAAAATGCAGGAGTACTTCTTTAAGAAAACAACGAGCCAATAACTTTGACAAATTGTTATTTTATCCTCCAATATATAGTACAGTATTTACTCTAAAGTCTAGATTAAGCAAGGTTGTTTTCTTTCTGGAGAAACTCAGGTTTAACTACATCTTCCTTCTTTCTCCACATATCTCATACCTTATTTATGATTCTTCCTAGCTCTAAAGCCCCCTCAAGTAAACCTAATGACCCCTACAGATTAGGAATACAATTGTAAATATTTCTACAAGCTGTATGCTGCAGAATTGTCATTCTCATTGCTTCCTGTATGCAAATCTTTTCCAATATCGTATGTGTCCATTTGTATCATATGTGTCACCACTTTATATGGCTTGAAGGCATTGCAGCTTTGCTCCATAATTATACTACTAACATGTACATCTATGGTAACTACGCAACTGATTCTCACTCTGAGGTTTATTGACATGCTCATTGCAGCTTATATCAGTAAATGCGGAAAAACTGCTGAGGAGATGTCTCGCTGGGTGAACGGTAGAATTACAACCCATATTATTGGCAAAATACTATGGCGTAGGAGTTGAGAATGCTCCTGGTGCCTATGTCAAAAGTATTCATATGCCACCTAGGCTAGATACTACAGTATTCACTTCAATAGAGGCACTGCCACAGTAACCAGCTCAGTCGACTACACAATGGACAGATCTGTCTCCTTCCACCATCTATTCCCGACTCTGGAGCTACTCCCGAACAGTTGATCTGTGGGGGTGCAGGGTGCTGGACGTTCACCGATCTGATATTGAGGGCCTAACCTAGGAATCATTAATTGTTAAATCCTGAACAACCCTTGTAAGATTACAAAAAAATGATGCATACAGTTACAGTGGAAAATAATTGAACAACTCTATCTTATCTAAAAGAGTAGGCAAGGCTTCCAATAAGGGAGCCAGCTGTCAGGTGCAACCGGCAGTAACCATTTTGGCAGAGCATAAATCAATTAGTGGAGTGCAAACATTTACCTTAATGCTATTTGCTTTCACTGAACTCAGTGGCAAATCTGATAATGCATACAACTTACAATATGTAATCTTTAAGGTTCACATAACTGGATTGTGACCACAACAATAAGACCAGATGTTTAGGTGGACATCCTACAGCCTTTCACACAATGAGAGGTCATCGTCCCACACAGTAGCTGACATTCTACTTACCTCTGTGAGAAATATATTGCCTATGCATATGTGCAGCTATTCTTATTGAGACGTACAATATTAAATCTATTTTCTCACAGTTCTCACATTGCAACGTATGGTATCAGCTCTCCTCCCATATTTGACCCAGGTGTTTCTAATTAGTAGGAGACTGCATAAGGATTAATAAGCTCCTCCCGGTCTCCGTCTGGTTTCTGAGGCCACTAGGAGAGGTGAGCTTTTGAAATCTGTTCACACTGTGCGGTGCTGCATGGTGGCTGTTGTAACTGTGGCGCTGTGCCTCTGAGTTGGTGTGGCCCAGTGCCACGTGGGCTTATCCTGATAGCAGGGTGTTGTGGGGCTGCAGGGTCCTCACCACTTCGAGCTGTGTTGCAGCAATGGTCCCTGAGCCAAAATAGCGTGGGGACCTGGTGAGTGGGCATATGTGTTTTAATCAAAACTAAGTGACTCAATGGAGATGTGGATATATTATGCTGAGAAGCTATAGATCAATGCATGGCACGTAGATGTGTGGTCCATGTCTCTTTTCTACAGATTGGCAATGTATGGAAGCCCTACATGCAGAACTTTGCGCTTCTACCTGCTAAGTTACATGGGGGTTAACCTCTGTACTCCCGTGCTGCTTCTGTCCCATTCACTTGTACAGGGGATCTGGAAACAGTATAACACAGGCTGCTCAGTTGTTTCCATAGTTCTAACTCCCCCTGATCATGGCATCCACACAGAATGAGTTTGCCAGAGATGTGACCCACGTCTATCAGACATTTATGGTATATTTTATAGAGATGGGAATACCCCAGCTGATCCACTATACCAATTTCCTGCATTTTCGAGTTCTTCTACCTCATGGCAGCTGGCGTGCCTTGATGTTTGGTGAGCAGCAGAATGCAAGGCAGGAGCACAGGGATTGGGGCCTGAGATAGGCTACAGAGTCCAATAACCAGGTCATCTTGTTTATAATAAATTATAGTCTCTTCTTTACTAAATGGCGCATGGGCGTTATAATACAAATGCAGGCTTTAAGCACAGTTCTCAAGTACTTCACATAGTCTGCTTTTTACAAAGGCTGTGTAAAGGAGGTGGCTATGATGGCGGTCCTCCGTGAGTCTCTCCTTATAGGTACTAACAGTCTTCACAGTTAATCAAAGCATGCAATTACTCTCAATATTCATCTGCAGTGTCCATCTGCGTGGTGCAGTCCTAGATGGCCAGTCCATCTCAGAAGTGTTGTGGTTGCCAGAAGCAAAATAATCTAAACCATGGCAGTAAGGTTTACAGTCGTGTGCGAGCATAACCCTTGCTGTTAAATTGATCCTCAACCTTATGTAATAACTCAATTTTAGTCAGGTGTTAGTTCCTAGCAAAGTTGTTTTTCTGGCAGCTTTCACTTACAGGAATGGTGTCTACCTGGAGAAGGATTCTTTCTTGGCCTACTTTGCAGCAGCACACACCAAAAACAAGGTTTTCACTCTGGCTTGCTCACTAGCAGACTCCACTATGCAATCAGTTGTTTGAAGAAGTCATGGTGTACTGTCGAGTGCCTCGGCCTCTTCTAATGCCAGCCATGACACTTATTGGTCTCATGACCTATGTGCAGCTCAATCCCATGGGCTTGGACTGCAATACCAAGCACAGCCACTATAAAATGTATGGTGCTGTGCTTGGTATGCTGCAAGTGCTGTGGTCTCTTTAAACAGCTGCTGATCAGTGGGGTGTTGGGAGTCAGACCTCCACCGATCAGATATTGATGAGCTATCCTTAGGCTAGGTCATCAATACGGTACTCACAGAAAACCCCTTTAATAGTAGACAAAGATTAACAGAAATAAAAAGTAAATTTTACAGTATCACTATACAATAACCAAGGAAATTTCTTAGAAAGCTAAATTATTACAAAAGGAAAGCTTACACTGACAAAATAAAAAAAAATTACACTGGTAGAAGATAATACACAGCTAATAAAGTTACACCACCTGCCAGAATATTGGCCTCTATGGATCGGACTTGAATTTAAAGAATATACCACAGATGCTCGATCAGTCTAAGATCTGGTGAATATGGAGGACAAGTCATCACCTTGAACTCTTTCTCATGTTCCTTGAGTGGCGCGGGCACATCATGCTCCTGAAAGTGGTCACTGCCATTTGAGAAGAACTTTTTTCATGAAATGAAGTAGTTGGCCTGTTCAATGTTTAGGTGATATGGGCCAAAGTAATTTAACAATAGATGAATGGCAAAAAACGGCAACACTGCTGCACTTAAAACTGTTGCAAAACCACGCCAGAACAGGCATTTTTTGGGGTTTTCACTGTGGTTTTGCTATGTTTATTTCTTAAAGTGTAACTAAACTTTTGAATAAACTTTATTAAAACCTATTGAAAATGTGATGAAAATATTTTTTGTAATATACTGTATTTTATTTATTACTTTTCCTTTCAAATAGGACCTTAAATTCAGTTGACTATTTTGCAAGGAAAAGTTTAACAAATAAATATATTACAAAAATTATTTTCATCAGATTTAGAATAGGTTTTAATAAAGTTTATTTGAAAGTTTAAGTACACATTTAAGAAGTCATTCTAAGAAATGTTAAGATACCTGCCTCATTGTAAAGCTGAATAGCCATGTTGTTTTAACAGAGTCCACTAGAGGCTGGTAGGTATGTGTTATTCAGAGTTCTGAGACACACGATGAAAGAGATGCAAATGAATAAAGGTGCCCGAAATACATATACAATAATTACAGTATAATTGCAATCCACACATACCAGAACAGGTCCCCATTGCCTGTTTTTTGTTATTTTTTAAAGAAGAATATATCAATAAGCATATTAAAGAGATTTTGTTTTGTACTGGAAAACCCCCTTAAAGGGCATCTGTCATCAGATTTGTACATATGAAACTGGCTGTTCCATGTGTGATTGGCAGCTGAAGACATTTGTGTTGGTCCAATGTTCATATGGGCCTGCACTGCTGAGAAAAATGATGTTATAATATATGAAAATGAGGTTGTAGGAGCAACGTAGGTGTTGCCGTTACACCTAGAAGCTCGTCTGTCTCTGCAACTCTTGCCACTTTGATTGACTTTAGGAGAAGTCAGGGCCAGGCATGATCACATTTACGCTGTCTGGCTCTGTCAATCAAAGAGGAGAGGGCACAGCAGTTGTAGAGTGAACCGATTATCTAGGTGCAATGGCAACGCCCCTTTTGCTCCAAGAGTCTCATTTGAAGATATTAAAATTTCATTTTTTTCAGCAGTGCGGCACATATGAACATTGGACTACAGCCTCATTCACATGTCAGTGTTTTGGCCAGTGATTCTGAGCCAAAACCAGGATTGGAGCCTCCACAAACATAAGGTATAAGGGAAAGATCTGCACCTGTTTTGTGTTTAGAGCCACAACTGGTTTTGGCACAGAATCACTGATAGAAATCACTAACCAAAACACTGATGTGTGAATGAGGCATAACACTGATGCCATAAGCTGCCAAGCGCACATGCAACAGGTCAGCCAGTTTAATAGGTACAAATCTGATGACAGATGCCCTTTAATCAATAAATCACTCGATAAAGTCCTCAAGAAACATATTCCTAAATCACAACCATAAGCTACAATAAGTTATAAACAATACTTACAATTAAGTTACAGTGGAATGCTAAAGTTTGGGCACCCCTGGTCAAAATTACTTTTACTGTGAACAGTTAAGCAAGTTAAAGATGAAATTATTTCCAAATGGCATAAGGTTAAAGATAACACTTTGCCTTTGTATTTTAATCAAAAACTATTTTTTATTTTCATATTTTATAATTTTTAAAATAACAGCAACGGATAAGGGCCTGAAACAAAACTTTGGACACCCTGCATGGTTAGTACCTAGTAGCGCCCCCCTTTGGCAAGTATCACAACTTGTAAATGCTTTTTGTAGCCACCCAAGAGTCTTTCAATTATTGTCTGAGGGATTTTCATCCAGTCTTCCTTGCAAAAGTCTTCAAGTACAGTGAGATTCTTGGGGCGCCTTGCCTGCACTGCTCTTTTGAAGGTCTATCTACAGTTTTCCAATGATATTCAGGGGACTGTGAGCTCCATGATGAAATCTTCAGCTTGCGCCTTTTGAGGTAGCCTACTGTGGATTTTGAGGTCTGTTTAGGATCATTATTAGGGATGAGCGAACCCGAACTGTATAGGGTGTCCGTGACACGGACCCGAACCCGAACATTTTCGTAAAAGTCCGGGTTCGGGTTCGGTGTTCGGCGTTTTCTTGGCGTTTTTTGAAAGACTGCAAAGCAGCCAATCAACAAGCGTCATACTACATGCCCCAAGAGGCCATCACAGCCATGCCTACTATTGGCATGGCTGTGATTGGCCATTGCAGCATGTGACCCAGCCTCTATTTAAGCTGGAGTCACGTAGCGCCGCACGTCACTCTGCTCTGATCAGTGTAGGGAGAGGATGCAGCTGCGGCTGTTAGGGCGAGATTAGGCACTAGACAGGGATTTACTCAGCAAAAACACTTAATGAAGTGATCGATCTACAGCTGTGAATCATTCATTTTCTGCTATTCAATTGCTCACTGTTTTTAGGCTGCCCAGAGCGTTTTTCAGTCACTTTTTTCTGGGGTGATCGGCGGCCATTTTGTGTCTTGTGGTGCGCCAGCACAAGCTACCACCAAGTCCATTTAACCATCAATAGTGTGTGTTTTTTTATTTTTTTTTTGCTATATCCTACATCAGCTTGGCTGTGCTTGCTATTTTATTGAGGGGTGAAATACAATTGCCAAAATAGCAGTACCCTAAATCTGGTGTTTCAGCTGTGGCTAGCCAATTGTAATACTGTCTGCTGTCTGGCAAAGGATATATTTTTGTTCTGGGTTGAAATACAATTCCCAATACTAGGCCTACAATTTATATTCAGCTAAATCTGTCATTATTGCTGTGGCTGGTCAAGTTATTTGGTGTCCGTCAAAGCAGTTTTTGTTCTGGGTTGAAATACAATTCCCAACTTAGCAATTCCCTAAATTAGTGGTTTCTGCTGTATCAGGCTTACTTTAAATCTATCCATAAAAGGGTATATTAGATTGATGGTGCGGATAGTGTCATCCTCAAAACCTTCACATGCTACCGTGCATTTCCAAGTCTCTGCTATGACATGAAGCCTGATTCTCTGCTATGACATGAAGCCTGAATCTCTGCTATGGGACCTCTCTCCTCTGTCTGGGTGCCGGGGCCTAAAAATATCTGATAGTGGCCTGTTCCAGTGTTGGGTGACATGAAGCCTGATTCTCTGCAATGGGACCTCTCTCCTCTGTCTGGGTGCCAGGGCCAAATCATCTGACAATGGCCTGTTCCAGTGGTGGGTGACGTGAAGCCTGATTCTCTGCTATGACATAAAGCCTGATTCTCTGCTATGACATGAAGCCTGATTCTCTGCTATGACATGAAGCCTGATTCTCTGCTATGACATGAAGCCTGATTCTCTGCTATGGGACCTCTCTCCTCTGTCTGGGTGCCAGGGCCAAAATATCTGACAATGGCCTGTTCCAGTGGTGGGTGACGTGAAGCCTGATTCTCTGCTATGACATGAAGCCTAATTCTCTGCAATGGGACCTCTCTCCTCTGTCTGGGTGCCGGGGTCTAAATATCTGACAGTGGCCTGTTCCAGTGGTGGGTGACATGAAGCCTGATTCTCTGCTATGGGACCTCTCTCCAATTGATATTGGTTAATTTTTATTTATTTTATTTTTATTTTTATTCATTTCCCTATCCACATTTGTTTGCAGGGGATTTAACTACATTTTGCTGCCTTTTGCAGCCCTCTAGCCCTTTCCTGGGCTGTTTTACAGCCTTTTTAGTGACGAAAAGTTCGGGTCCCCATTGACTTCAATGGGGTTCGGGTTCGGGTCAATTGGTGTTATATTTGCGTCCAGAATTTGCTGGAATTTCATTGAATCCATTTGCCCCTCTACCATGGAAAATGTCCCTGTGCCATTGGCTGCAACACAACCCAAAAGCAAAATTGATCCACCCCCAAGCTGTTGGAAAGGTTTTCTTTTCATTAAATTGTGTGCCCTTTTTTCTCCAAACATAACTTTGCTCATTCTGACCAAAGAGTTCTAGCTTAACCTCATTGATTCACAGGACTTGTTTTCAAAATGCATCAATCTGGTGTAGATGTTCTTTTGCAAACTTTTGCAAACTGCTAAATTTTTGGGTGAGGATAAAGGAGAGGTTATTTTCTGGTGATTCTTCCATGAAGGCCATATTTGTGCAGGTGTCACTAAACAGTAGAACAATGTACCACAACTCCAGATTCTGCAAAATCTTCCTGAAGGTCTTTTGCAGTCAAGCAGGGGTTCTGATTTGCCTTTCTACCAATCCTATGAGCAGCTATCTCTGAAATTATTCTTGGTCTTCCAGACCTTCTCTTGACCTCCACTGTTTCTGGTAACTGCAATTTATTAATCACATTTCAAACTGGGAAAATGGCAACCTGAAAACTCTTTGCTATCTTCTTATAGATTTCTCCTGTAGGCCTCCACCATTTTCGGGGTGTTAAGCAGCTGCTTAGTAGAACCCATGGCTGCTGGTTTTTTTGGGACAAGGTTAGAGGAGTCTAGATATTTATAAAGCTTTGAAATGTGCATCACCCGGCCTTTCTTAACAATGATTGTGAACAAGCCTTAACCCTAACAGACTATTTAAGGTCTAAGACCTCAGTCAAAGTTATCTGAGTGCTCAAATCTCTTTGGATTCCCATACTTTTGCAAGATACTCCTTTTCTTTTTTACAAAACCAAAATATTACGCTGATAATGTTTAAAATGTTGAAAATTGTGTTTCATTTTTAACTTCATGCCTTTTGGAGATCATTTCATCTTCAACTTGCTTAACTGTTCACTGTAAAAGTGATTTTGACTAGGGGATCCCAACCTTTTGAATGCCACTGTATAAGTAAGAACATCTGTTCACAACCTCCTCCAACCAGCTGCACAAAAATAAAATCAATATCACTGCCATAAATAGCAAGAGAAGTCCCTGGGCCCACAAAATACACCTACAATATCTGGTTGAATCTGCCAACAACAAATTTGACCCCGAGCTGTATACCCAAATCCCCAAGACCACCTGCAGATGCCATATTAAAACCAACAGCGACACAGGAACACCTTCGTAAGGTGTTATTCGCACATCTGTGACAAGATGGTCAGGCCTCCTCCACACGCCAGTAAATCACAGGCATGGCCAGTCTGTGTTCTTAGGGACAGCATACAGCCAGGTCCATAAATATTGGGACATCGGCACAATGCTAACATTTTTGGCTCTATACACCACCACAATGGATTTGAAATGAAACAGCTTTAATTTTAGGGTATTTACATCCAAATCAGGTGAACGGTGTAGGAATTACAACAGTTTGCATATGTGCCTCCCACTTGTTAAGGGACCAAAAGTAATAGGACAATTGGCTTCTCAGCTGCTCCATGGCCAGGTGTGTGTTATTCTCTCCCAATTACAATGAGCAGATAAAAGGTCCAGAGATCATTTCAAGCGTGCTATTTTCATTTGGAATCTGTTGCTGTCAACTCTCAAGATGAGATCCAAATGTTTGGAACATTCTTAAAAATAAGGAACACACCAGTGAGCTCAGCAACACCAAAAGACCCGGAAGACCACGGAAAACAACTGTGGTGGATGACCGAAGAATTCTTTACCTGGTGAAGAAAATACCCTTCACAACAGTTGGCCAGATCAAGAACACTCTCCAAGAGGTAGGTGTATGTGTGACAAAGTCAACAATCAAGAGAAGACTTCACCAGAGTGAATACAGAGGGTTCACCACAAGATGTAAACCATTGGTGAGCCTCAAAACAGGAAGGTCAGATTAGAGTTTGCCAAACGACATCTAAAAAAGCCTTCATAGTTCTGGAACAACATCCTATGGACAGATGAGACCAAGATAAACTTGGACCAGAGTGATGGGAAGAGAAGAGTATGGAGAAGGAAAGGAACTGCTCATGATCCTAAGCATACCACCTCATCAGTAAAGCATGGTGGTGGTAGTGTCATGGCATGGGCATGTATGGCTGCCAATGGAATTGGTTTTCTTGTATTTTTTGAAGATGTGACTGCTGACAAAAGCAGCAGGGTGAATTCTGAAGTGTTTCGGGCAATATTATCTGCTCATATTCAGCCAAATGCTTCAGAACTCATTGGACGGCGCTTCACAGTGCAGATAGACAATGACCCAAAGCATACTGCAAAAGCAACCAGAGTTTTTTAAGAGAAAGAAGTGGAATGTTATGCAATGGCCAAGTCAATTACCTGACCTGAATCAGATTGAGCATGCATTTCACTTGCTTAAGACAAAACTGAAGTAAAAATGCCCCTAGAACAAGCAGGAACTGAAGACAGTTGCAGTAGAGGCCTGGCAGAGCATCACCAGGGATGAAACCCAGCGTCTGGTGATGTCTATGCATGAAGAAAAGTGGTGTTGCGTAAAGACGCTGAAAATGACCAGGGGGAGGCGCCAAAAACCCTTGGCTACGGATTTAGATTTAAGTGGATCCCTTCGGTGGAATCTATAGAGCCTGTGATGCTAACATATTCTGAGAAAGTGTGTGCCCTCAGAATCAGAGACTATAAAATCAAGTGTTAAGGTAGATAATGTCGTATATGATCACATATAAAATCTCAATCAGGAATTACGTATAAAATCAAAAATATTATCAAAAATATTAGTGACTCACTTCACCCAGGAGAGTAATGTGGGATAGAGCTCAAGACACCCACATCACACCTCCTGCACCTGGGTCGCCCGTAGAGATGTCAGAATCGTCTTTTTCTTATTCTTTCCTTTTATTCCAAAGCCAGGGTAGGGGGAGTGGACAGCCTGAACGAGTTTCGGGGCCTCTAGCTGGGTCCCCTTCATCAGGAGCAGGTATTAAATAAAGTCAGCTACAGGATTGTTGATGGGTAACCTTTCCCATGAGACGATCATCCACTCTTTCCACAATGAGTAGTTGAATGACTAAATATCAGAGCAGCATGTCTCAGAGATGACATGTAAGGTAACACCTGCCAAAGTCAAAGTGTGTCTGAAATCTGTATTCTAATTTTGCCAAATATATAAACAGTGACTACAGAGCCAAGTCTTCTGGAGAAATCACTCACCCATCTAGATTACACTTGTGGATAAGAAATGCATTGTACTTGCTGTGACTAAAATAGTTTCCCTAGAAAATTGTGCAAGGTGGCAAACAAGATAATAAAGCTGTCTACATATTTGGTTACAGGATGGTTCACGCAACATAATAGTATACGTATATAAAAGGTGCTGAACAACTTAAGATGCCTTTATTTCTAAGCCAGCTGCGTGCAGCGGGTGCCATAGCCGCCGGGTGCCTGCTGTTTTAAACTTTTAACCCTTTAGCTGCCGTGGTCAAATATGACCATGGCATCTGGAGGCGCAAAAATCCGGGAGCCGGAGTGTCCGTGCAGCAATTCCTGTCCTCCTGTATAACAGGAGGCTGCTGCACATTAACTCTATATATATTCTAATCATCCCCCTTTCCCAAAAAGTTTAATAAAAGTACATAAACAATTTAAAATTTAAGCATTATGGGTAGCTCCATGTGCGAAAACACCCCTACTATTATACAATGGAAACGCAGAAATGGAAAAAATTCTAATTGGCCAATTTGCCATTCTTTGGTAGCTTCAGCTCCCAAAAAAAATGTAATAAAAAGTGATCAAAAAAGTCATACACACCCAAAATGGAAAGTACAGATCACCCCATCAAAAATTAGCCATCACACAGCTCTGTACACATAAAAATTTAAAAAGTTATGGGGGTAGGAATATGGTGAAGTAAAGAAATAAATTGTTCTTTCCAAAGTTTATATTTTTTTCAGTATTAAAAGAAAAGAAAAACGATATATGTGGGGTATCATTGTAATCGTATGACCCAGAAAATAAAAGTAACAAGTCAGTTTTACAACACAGGAAATGCTGTAAAAACAAAACCCACAAAACTGAGGCAGATTTTTTTTTTTTATAATGCCACCCCATGTGGAATTTTGTCCTGCGTCCCACTACATTGTATGCAACCGCAAATAGTGCCATTAGAAAGTACAACTTGTCCCGCAAAAACAAGCCCTCATTTGGCTATATGAATGGAAAAATAAAAAAGTTATGGCATTGGGAAGGCTGGGAGTAAAAAAAAACTAAAATGAAAAAATGGAAAATTTCCCGGTCATTATGGAGTTAAAGAATTATCAACTATTTTGTGACAACTGATACATTTTATGCAAATTATGGCAACTTAAAACTGATTTTATAAATTCCCTTCCAGATAAATCTCCCGCTTGCGAATGTTCACGAGACAAATTTATACAGCTGTTCCATTCATGTGAATGGGGCTTGCAGTTATCTATGTGCTTCCCACCAAGACCATTCAGATGAAAATAACTGATTTTCAGTTGCAGAAAAGTGCACTGAAACTGTGAATCCAGCCTAAAAACGATCTTCTTTTTTTTTGCCTTTTCACTTAAAGGATAACTGTCACACTTAGACCCTAATTTAAATTTTTCGATATGTAGTTACTAATAACATGATATTCCAGAATCAGTTACTATTAGACTGACTTACCCCATATTTAATAAGATTCAGCCCTTAGCAACCAGTCTGCATAAAACTGCAATTTCACTACGCAGTTAAGATGGCCGCCACTGCCCTCACCCTGAGGCTAATCCCGCCTGCCCTCACTAGCTAGTAACAATAGCCCCCCAAAAGTGTCAGTAACCAGAGCCCTCTCCCTGAAGGGTTAATCTCCTGCAGCACAAAGGGGTCCTCTTACCACACGTTGCTTTCATTTATACACTGAGCAGACGGCAGATCTCCCTTCCCTGGTCTGCGCTGCTTCAAATCTGCATTCTCCAGCTCTGCTGAGTGAGGGAGCGTCTGCCAAGCGCAGGGACAGGGAGAAGTGCACACAGCCCAGGCACTGTTATCAGCTGCTGGGGAGGACCTGGCTTTAATCATTTAGTTACAGTCCCTGGCTGTCAGTAATGTGACCCTGCAAGCAGCGTGCTCCTGCGTCCTCCGTCCTTCAACACATAGACTATTATATATTCTATTATACAGAATATGAAAACATAGGGTGGAATTTATCACAGATCGATGTTTTACACAGGTCTATGATCTCCCCTACTTTCAGAGACTGCTCTTAATTTATAACGAGATGCATGCCTCGTCATAAATATGGTGCATCCTGTGGCAGTCCGTGCGCCTAGACTGAAATGAATGGCAACTCGGAGCTTGTGTTTGCAACTTTTTTACACCTGAAAACTTGCATGTAGGTCATGATAAAATCCTCCCATAGTGTATCGTTTTTTTTTTCATTATATATATATATATATATATATATATATATTTATATATTTTATTTTTTTTGTATTTATTAGGCAGCCGGCGATACTATTAACTACTTAAAAAATAAACACTATGCATATATAAAACAGTGAAATGTGGGGCAGTAGGACATGCTTTATATATATGGGAACCTTACAGTACAATATAATACAGGTGTATGCTCCAAATGTGATAACAGCAGAGCCTACAATTCACAGGAGCTATTCCATTACTATGCAGAATAGCCTGGAGAAGACAAGAAAACAACTATGTATGAATACTACAGTGAAAAGAAAATCTACTAATACTTCAAATAAATGGCGGAAGAACAAATAAATGACCAAAAGCTACATTTACATGGATTAAAAGCAAAAACTGACAGATCTTTTTTAATTCTGCAGTTTAGAGACCTTGACAGGTACTGGATTAGCAAATAATCTGGATAAAATCTGAAATTTACAGTAAATCGAAGATACTTTCATTATGTATATCATGTACAGTACAGACCAAAAGTTTGGACACACCTTCTCATTTAAAGAGTTTTCTTTATTTTCATGACTATGAAAATTGTAGATTCACACTGAAGGCATCAAAACTATGAATTAACACATGTGGAATTATATACATAACAAAAAAGTGTGAAACAACTGAAAATATGTCATATTCTAGGTTCTTCAAAGTAGCCACCTTTTGCTTTGATTACTGCTTTGCACACTCTTGGCATTCTCTTGATGAGCTTCAAGAGGTAGTCACCTGAAATGGTTTTCACTTCACAGGTGTGCCCTGTCAGGTTTAATAAGAGGGATTTCTTGCCTTATAAATGGGTTTGGGACCATCAGTTGCATTGTGGAGAAGTCAGGTGGATACACAGCTGATAGTCCTACTGAATAGACTGTAAGAATTTGTATTATGGCAAGAAAAAAGCAGCTAAGTAAAGAAAAACGAGTGGCCATCATTACTTTAAGAAATGAAGGTCAGTCAGTCCGAAAAATTGGGAAAACTTTGAAAGTGTCCACAAGTGCAGTCACAAAAACCATCAAGCGCTACAAAGAAACTGGCTCACATGCGGACCGCCCCAGGAAAGGAAAACCAAGAGTCACCTCTGCTGCGGAGGATAAGTTCATCCGAGTCACCAGCCTCAGAAATCGCAGGTTAACAGCAGCTCAGATTAGAGACCAGGTCAAAGCCACACAGAGTTCTAGCAGCAGACACATCTCTAGAACAACTGTTAAGAGGAGACTGTGTGAATCAGGCCTTCATGGTAGATTATCTGCTAGGAAACCACTGCACAGGACAGGCAACAAGCAGAAGAGACTTGTTTGGCCTAAAGAACACAAGGAATGGACATTAGACCAGTGGAAATCTGGTCCGATGAGTCAAAATTTGAGATCTTTGGTTCCAACCACTAAGTCTTTGTGCGACGCAGAAAAGGTGAACGGATGGACTCTACATGCCTGGTTCCCACCGTGAAGCATAGAGGAGGAGGTGTGATGGTGTGGGGGTGCTTTTCTGGTGACACTGTTGGGGATTTATTCAAAATTGAAGGCATACTGAACCAGCATGGCTACCACAGCATCTTGCAGCGGCATGCTATTCCATCCGGTTTGCGTTTAGTTGGACCATCATTTATTTTTCAACAGGACAATGACACCAAACACACCTGCAGGCTGTGTAAGGGCTATTTGACCATGAAGGAGAGTGATGGGGTGCTGCGCCAGATGACCTGGCCTTCACAGTCACCGGACCTGAACCCAATCGAGATGGTTTGGGGTGAGCTGGACCGCAAAGTGAAGGCAAAAGGGACAACAAGTGCTAAGCATCTCTGGGAACTCCTGTAAGACTGTTGGAAGACCATTTCAGGTGACTACCTCTTGAAGCTCATCAAGAGAATGCCAAGAGTGTGCAAAGCAGTAATCAGCAGTAGTTTTGATGCCTTCAGTGTGAATCTACAATTTTCATAGTCATGAAAATAAAGAAATCTCTTTGAATGAGAAGGTGTGTCCAAACTTTTGGTCTGTATTGTATATGTAAAGGAACTAACGATAACTAATACCAATAAATGAAGGCAGCGCATATACATAGATGACTGTTACAAATACAAAGGGAAAGCACATGGATAAGGACTACCAATACATTAAAGGGGTTCTGCACTTTGTTTAAACTGATGATCTATCCTCTGGATAGATTATCAGCATCTGATCGGCGGGGGTCCGACACCCGGGACCCCCGCCGATCAGCTGTTTGAGAAGGCAGCGGCGCTCCAGCAGCGCCGCTGCCTTCTCACTGTTTACCGCAGCCCCAGTGACGTCACGACTTGTATCAACTGGCCTGGGCGCAGCTAAGCTCCGTTCCCTTGAATGGAGCTTAGCCCCGCCCACGCTAGTTGATACTAGTCGAGATGTCACTCGGGCTGTGGTAAACAGTGAGAAGGCCGAAACGCTGCTGGAGCGCCGCTGCCTTCTCAAACAGCTGATCGGCGGGGGTCCTCGGTGTCGGACCCCCACCGATCAGATGCTGATGATCTATCCACAGGATAGATCATCAGTTTAAACAAAGTGCAGAACCCCTTTAAGAAGGATCAAATACATGGACAACTGGTAGAAAACATGGATAAAAAGAGCATGCATGGACGAGGAATACCACTACATAGAGGAAGATCACAAACAAGCAGGGACGTAGCTAAAGGCTCACAGGCCCTGGTGTAAGAGTTCAGCTTTGTGGCCAGGGGCAGGGGTGCACGTAGCCTTCGTGCTGTCGGAGACAAAAAAAATTATAGCACCCCCACATGCTAAATTCTTGACCTAACCCTTCCCTTCAGCCAGAGGTGTATCTTAACCAGCATGAACTTTCTATAATACTGGTGTCTTCTTCTGAAACACAAGGGTCTTTTGGCCCCCTCAGGCTCCTGGGCCCCTGCATACAAGGATAACTGATGAAAATGCATGGATGAAAAGCATACACTTGGATGAAGACTAATGATTGGGAATGAGTAATATTTTATCTTTCATCATTGATTAGTTTTCTCATTTACACAGGGTAGTCATTCTTTCCTATCCACTTGCATCTGATCTGAATGATAATTGCTTTGAGTACACTAGTCTAATTTGTTCAGTTCTTCAGTGTGATTAGTCCACTACTATGCCCTTGTAATAATGCATTTGGAAAAATAGAAATCTACACTACAGCTTTTCATAATATTTCCTTTTGTACTTTTTTCAACTAAAATACTATTCCCATATAAAGCCTATATGGCATATAAACAGGATATGCCAAAAATGACTTTTAGATGAGGGTCTCATTTGTATCAGCATCACTGGAGATGGCCACAGAAGCAGTGCTCAGCTCTTTCCAGATGTTAGTGGAGAATGTGCCCACCTCTCCTTTGAAGCAGAGGCAGCCGGCTTTGCAGCAGCAAATGAAGGATAGGGATCCTCGTTTCTTGAGTATGTTGAGGTCCCATAGGCAAGACCCTAACCTGTCAGCCATTTATGGCATATGTTTTAGATTTGTTTTGTCATGAATACTTCAGAAGGGAAAATGTTTTTAACAAAGCTGGATTACGGTTGATTGAGACCCCCTATCCCACACATACGACCCCTATGGCAGCCACATACAGATGCTTCCTCTCTTACCTGATCTCCAAACTGGAAGTGGTGTCAATTTTGTCCTGACAGCAAAACAACATCATATTGCGAGACTGTAACTAAACTCTAAAAAGCTGCAACACACATCACAACCACTGGGCACTGAGTGCTCCACATTTAGCTTATTGCTTAGCGGCAGAGAAGCTAGCTTCAAATATGAGATATTTAGCGGCAGACCAAGCTAGATTTGGTGAGATCTATTGAGAATATTAAATGTGCGAAAGTCAAACACATGAGAATAAAGGAACACTAAATCCAGAATCCAAATATCATGTGGGATACTTAGATGTGTATCTAATCATATCATGTGCGATACTGTCTGCTGAGCTGTGTATCTAATCCTATGTGTATCTAATCATATCATGTGCGATAATGTCTGCTGAGCTGTGTATCTAATCCTATCATATGTGAGATGTGTTTGCAGAATCACGGATCTAAGCCTATTGTGTGTGTTACTACCTGCTGAGTTGTGTATCTAATCATATCATGTGTGATACTGTCTGCAGAGCCGTGTACCTTTGTAATTCTACTTTGTGCGATACTGTCTGCTCTGCTGTGTATCTAATCCTAGCATGAGTGATACTGTCTGCAGAGTTGTGTATCTAAACCTATCATGTGTGATACTGTCTGCAGAGCCGTGTATCTAATCCTATTGTGTGTGATACTGCCTGCTGAGCTGTGTATCTAATCCTATCATGTGTGATACTGTCTGCTGAGCTGTGTATCTAATCATATCATGTGTGATACTATCTGCAGAGTCATGTATCTAAGCCTATTGTCTGTGATACTCTCTGCTGAGTTGTGTATCTAATACTATCATGTGATGTGTGATACTGCCTGCTGAACTGCGTATCTAATCCTATTATGTGTGACACTGTCTGCTAAGATGTGAATCTAATCCTTTTGCGTGTGATACTTTCTGCTGAGCTATGTATCTAATCCTATCATGTGTGATACTGCCTGTTGATCCGCATATCTAATCCTATCACGTGTGATACTGCCTGCTAAGCTGTGTATCTAATCCCATTATGTGTGATACTGTCTGCTGAGTTGTGTATCTAATACTACCATGTGTGATACTTTCTGCTGAGCTGTGTATCTAATCCTATTATGTGTGATACAGTGGCTCGTTTTACATTCCCAGGTGTTTCTGTCTCTACCATTCTTACAGTTCCCTCTAGAGAGGAAGGTTTTATGTTAAGGAACAGATATGAGCAGGAGGTCAGATGAAGGGAGAGATGAGATGTTCCTTGCTGGGTGCAGGGGTTTTCGGCAGTGCAGGAAAATAGGGGTAATAGTTGTGGAAAGCAGAAACATTGTTTGCAGTGAATATTTCATTAGTTACAATTCTGGTATAATTTGATTTTGTGCACTTAGTAAGTTTGCTTTTTGGATGAAACCAATGTCTCAGAAGAACTAAGGCCTTACATTTACACTTCTAGGTGTGAACAATAGAGGAGGGGCTGGATTTAACTTAATCAGGGACTAATCACAGAACAGCTGGACACAAGAGCAAATAGTCAGAGCAAACAAACAGGTAATAAAGAGACAGGGCCTGGAGACTGGAACCTTGACATAAGCAGTAAATATGAGGCCTGGACACTTGGCTGATGGGAAATTTGCGAGAAGCTGTAATGCTGAATGCTGACATACCAGGGCTAAACACGGCCGATTTACAGCCAAAGCCAGAAGTATAAATCCTTCCTTTACTGTATATTTCTAATTCCTTTCCAATCCATTTCTGTAGGCAGGTCTGCTTCAAATCCTCATCCCAAATACTTTATGTGTATTTAGCCTTAGTGCATTCACATGACCATATCTTTGGTCTGCATCCGATCCACATTTTTTGAAGACCCATTCATTTCAATGGAGGCAAAAAAGATGTGGACAACACCATGAGCTGCCTGCATCTAATTGTCTGTTATAATGCCCCCAAAGAATATAGAACCTGTCCTATTCCTGTATGTTTTGCAGGGGGAATTCTCCATTGGCAATACAGGGTGGGCAATATATATTTATTGGCAAAGCACGCAATATGAGGAGGGAGGTTGAAAGAGGATTATAAACTGGCACTACTGGTAGAAACAAGTAGCATTAAACACTGGAGCCATTAAATATATATATATATATATATATATATATATACATATATATATATATATATATATATATACAGTACAGACTAAAAGTTTGGACACACCTTCTCATTCAAAGAGTTTTCTTTATTTTCATGACTATGAAAATTGTAGATTCACACTGAAGGCATCAAAACTATGAATTAACACATGTGGAATTATATACATAACAAAAAAGTGTGAAACAACTGAAAATATGTCATATTCTAGGTTCTTCAAAGTAGCCACCTTTTGCTTTGATTACTGCTTTGCACACTCTTGGCATTCTCTTGATGAGCTTCAAGAGGTAGTCACCTGAAATGGTTTTCACTTCACAGGTGTGCCCTGTCAGGTTTAATAAGAGGGATTTCTTGCCTTATAAATGGGTAGGACCATCAGTTGCGTTGTGGAGAAGTCAGGTGGACACACAGCTGATAGTCCTACTGAATAGACTGTTTGAATTTGTATTATGGCAAGAAAAAAGCAGCTAAGTAAAGAAAAACTAGTGGCCATCATTACTTTAAGAAATTGGGAAAACTTTGAAAGTGTCCCCAAGTGCAGTCACAAAAACCATCAAGCGCTACAAAGAAACTGGCTCACGTGCGGACCACCCCAGGAAAGGAAGACCAAGAGTCACCTCTGCTGCGGAGGATAAGTTCATCCAAGTCACCAGCCTCAGAAATCGCAGGTTAACAGCAGCTCAGATTAGAGACCAGGTCAATGCCACACAGAGTTCTAGCAGCAGACACATCTCTAGAACAACTGTTAAGAGGAGACTGTGTGAATCAGGCCTTCATGGTAGAATATCTGCTAGGAAACCACTGCTATGGACAGGCAACAAGCAGAAGAGACTTGTTTGGGCTAAAGAACACAAGTAATGGACATTAGACCAGTGGAAATCTGTGCTTTGGTCTGATGAGTCCAAATTTGAGATCTTTTGTTCGAACCACCGTGTCTTTGTGCGACGCAGAAAAGGTGAACGGATGAACTCTACATGCCTGGTTCCCACCGTGAAGCATGGAGGAGGAGGTGTTATGGTGTGGGGGTGCTTTGCTGGTGGCACTGTTGGGGATTTATTTAAAATTGAAGGCATACTGAACCAGCGTGGCTACCACAGCATCTTGCAGCGGCATGTTACTCCATCCGGTTTGCATTTAGTTGGACCATCATTTATTTTTCAACAGGACAATGACCCCAAACACACCTCCAGGCTGTGTAAGGGCTATTTGACCATGAAGGAGAGTGATGGGGTGCTGCGCCAGATGACCTGGCCTCCACAGTCACCGGACCTGAACCCAATCGAGATGGTTTGGGGTGAGCTGGACCGCAGAGTGAAGGCAAAAGGGCCAACAAGTGCTAAGCATCTCTGGGAACTCCTTCAAGACTGTTGGAAGACCATTTCAGGTGACTACCTCTTGAAGCTCATCAAGAGAATGCCAAGAGTGTGCAAAGCAGTAATCAAAGCAAAAGGTGGCTACTTTGAAGAACCTAGAATATGGCATATTTTCAGTTGTTTCACACTTTTTTGTTATGTATATAATTCCACATGTGTTAATTCATAGTTTTGATGCCTTCAGTGTGAATCTACAATTTTCATAGTCATGAAAATAAAGAAAACTATTTGAATGAGAAGGTGTGTCCAAACTTTTGGTCTGTACTGTATATAATATATATACAGTACAGACCAAAAGTTGAACAAAGGACTGGGACTGGGGAAAAGGTAATTACGGTATAGGATGGGAAGATAGTGCAGATAGAGACCGGGGGTAAGGTAATGGGACTGGGGAAGGAATAAAAGGAGGGACTAGAACAGCTCAGAAGGAAAAGTGTAGCGTACAAAATATACATAAACCTCTTAAATGTATACTAATGCCAGAAGCCTGACTAATAAAACTGGGGAACTGGAATTAGTGATGTGTGAGGAGGACTATGACATAGTGGGAATAACTGAGACATGGCTTGATGATAGCTATGACTGGGCTGTTAATGTACAGGGTTACAGTCTGTTTAGAAAGGATCACCAAAACCAGAGAGGGGGAGAGGTCTGCCCTTATGTAAAGTCCTGTCTAAAGCCCACCGTCTGAGAAGATATAAGTGAGGGACATGAACGTGTGGAGTCATTGTGGGTAGAAACACAAGGAGGCAAAAACAATAATAAAGTACTAATAGGAGTTTATTATACACCACCTAATATACCAGAATCCACAGAAAATCTACTACTAAATGAGATAGACGAGGCGGCAGATCACAATGAGGTCATTATTATGGAGGACTTCAACTACCCAGATATAGACTGGGGAACTGAAACCTGTATATCTCATAAAGGAAAATGTCATGGAACCATGAACCAGACGTACAACAAGAGATAAGTGGAAATAAGAAGGCTTTATTGAAAATCAAGCTGTAAGCAAGAGTCCAAACGGATGGCTAAACCGAAGCAGGGTCTTGCGTAGACAGAGGTCAGGAACCAGAAGGGTAGTCAGACGAAGCCTGGATCAGGAACCAGCAGGGTAGTCAGACGAAGCCAGGATCAGGAACCAACGGGGTAGTCAGACGAGGCCAGGATCAGGAACCAGAAGCAGCAGCAGTCTTAGAAGCATGTGAACACAGGAGGACCAAGCAAGGAACTGAAGCCACAGACCTCCTATATATATGAGCTAGGCATCCAGCTCCTCCCAGTGGGAAGGAGAAGCCGCAGGGTGGGAGGCTACAAGAAACCCAGAAACCAAGATGGCCGCCAGCACATGTCAAACGAAGGAGAACAGTAAGAAGGTAAGACCATGACAGTACCTCCCCCTCAAGGGCCCCTCCTCCGCGGAGTAAGGAACGGTTTCTGAGGGAAGCGTGCGTGGAAGGCTCGGAGCAAAGCAGGAGCATGGACCTCTGCGGAGGGAACCCAGGAACGCTCCTCTGGACCATAACCACGCCAATGGACCAAAAACTGCAACCGACCGCGGACCAGGCGTGAGTCCAGGATATTGCTCACCTCATATTCCTCACGATTGCCCACTTGGACCGGACGGGGCCGAGGAACCGAGGAAGTGAAACGATTACACACCAATGGCTTCAACAGGGAGACATGAAACACGTTGGAGATCCGCATGCCAGGAGGAAGCGCAAGGGCATAGGCTACTGGGTTTACCCTGCGAAGCACTCGGAAGGGACCAACAAAGCGAGGCGCCAGCTTGGGAGTGGGCACTCGAAGGTTGAGGTTGCGGGTGGACAACCATACACGGTCTCCGACCTGGTAGGAAGGAGCGGGCGCTCGTCTGCGATCAGCCTGGAGTCTCTGGCGCTGCGCAGAGACCTCAAGGGACCTCTGGATCTGTACCCAAGAAGCATGTAGGACGGAAAGGTGATCCTCCACAGCCGGAATATCCTGGGGAGAGAATACCTCCGGTAACACGGCAGGTTGGAACCCATAATTGGCCATGAAGGGAGACGTCCCAGAGGAAGAGTTCACCGCCGTGTTCCTGGCAAACTCAGCCCAAGGCAGGAGGTCAACCCAATTGTCTTGGTGATCGGAGACATAGCAACGAAGGAATTGCTCCAAGGCCTGATTGGATCGTTCTGCGGCCCCGTTGGACTGAGGGTGGTAGGCCGAGGAGAAAGAGAGATGAATCCCCAACTGGGAGCAAAAGGCGCGCCAGAACCTGGACACAAACTGACTCCCCCGATCCGACACAATCTCCTTGGGCAAACCGTGCAACCGGAAGACCTCCCTGGCAAAAATCGTGGCCAACTCTTGTGCAGAGGGTAACTTCTTGAGAGGAACACAGTGGCACATTTTGGAAAACTGATCCACAATCATGAGAATGACCGTATGGCCTCGGGATGCAGGGAGGTCCACAATGAAATCCATCCCCAGGTGTGACCATGGGCGCTCCCCGGTGGCTATGGGTTGCAAAAGGCCCAACGGAAGGTGCCGAGGGGACTTACTCTGGGCACAAATGGAGCATGCCGCTACATATGCGGCGATGTCGGAACGTAGAGAAGGCCACCAGAACAGACGTGAAACAGCCCAGGACAGCTGATTCTTTCCAGGATGCCCCGCGGCCTTGGAGTTATGGTAGGTTCGCAACAACCGAGTGCGCAACTCCTCAGGCACAAAACACCTGCCGTTGGGTCTCCCAGAGGGAGCACCAGATTGAGCCGCCAAAATCTGCTCACCCAGGGGAGAGGTCAGGCTGGTTCGAATGGCGGCCAGGATCTGATTCGGAGGTATGACCGAAGTCGGAATCGACTCCTCCCCGGACAGCTCGGAGTACTGCCGTGATAAGGCATCCGCTCTGATGTTCTTGGAACCGGGTAGGTAGGAGACCACGTAATTAAAACGTGACAAGAACAGAGCCCATCTGGCCTGACGTGGTGTCAATCTCTTGGCCTCAGAAAGGTAGGTCAGATTCTTGTGGTCCGTCAGGATGAGAACCGGAACCACCGAACCCTCGAGCAAGTGCCTCCATTCTTTAAGGGCCTGCACGATGGCCAATAACTCCCTGTCACCAATCTGATAGTTGCACTCCGCGGAAGACAGTTTCCGGGAGTAAAACCCACAAGGAAGCAGAGGACCCTCTGGTGTTCTACGCTGAGACAGAAGGGCGCCTACTCCCGTCTCAGACGCGTCCACCTCGAGGACAAAGGGCAACCCAGGGTTGGGATGCGACAGAATCGGAGCCGACACAAAGGCGGACTTTAGAGCCTCAAAAGCTCGGATGGCCTCGAGCGGCCAGACCTGGAAATTACTGCCCTTCCTGGTCAGATCCGTGAGAGGCTTGGCTAGCATGGAAAAGTCCCTGATGAACTTCCGATAATAATTGGCGAAGCCCAAAAAGCGCTGCAGGGCACGGAGACCACTGGGCTGGGGCCACTGTAAGACAGCCGAAACCTTCTCAGGATCCATGGAGAACCCCTCAGCGGAAATGATGTAACCTAAGAAGGTTACCTGGGATCGGTGAAATTCGCATTTCTCAAGCTTACCGAACAGCCTGTTCTCTCGTAACCGTTGCAACACTCGTCTGACATCCATAATGTGGGCCTCCATGGATTCAGAATATACCAAGATGTCATCCAAATAGACCACCACACACTGCTGCAACAGGTCACGGAAAACATCGTTGATGAATTCCTGGAAGACTGCGGGCGCATTGCACAACCCAAAGGGCATAACCAGGGATTCATAATGGCCGGTCCTGGTGTTAAACGCGGTCTTCCACTCATCGCCCGCCTTGATCCTTACCAGGTTATATGCCGCCCTCAGGTCGAGTTTGGTAAAGACCGTGGCCCCTTTGAGGCGATCGAACAGCTCGGAAATCAAGGGTATCGGGTAAGCGTTCTTGATCGTGATGCGATTGAGACCCCTGTAATCGATGCAAGGCCTCAACTCACCGCCCTTCTTTTTCACAAAGAAAAATCCAGCCCCTGCCGGGGACGAGGATTTGCGAATGTGTCCGCGTGAAAGCGCCTCCCTCACGTACTCCTCCATGACCTCATTCTCCGCTACCGACAGTGGATAGACTTTGCCACGAGGAGGAACGGCACCAGATTGTAACTCTATGGCACAATCGTATGGGCGGTGCGGAGGTAGGGCAACCGCGCGCACCTTATCGAATACATCCCGGTACTCTTCGTATTCAGGAGGCAACAGAGAGTCCGAGGAAGTACACAGCAACTTGACAGGCCCATGGATGCAACTAGCCCCACACTGCGGTGACCACGAGAGGATCTCGGCCGATCTCCAATCGAAAGTCGGATTATGCTTCTGGAGCCAGGGGTACCCCAAGACCACCGAGTAGTGTGGAGACGAAATCACCTGGAGACAGACCGACTCTCTGTGAACGGCACCAATGGCTATCCCCACTGGAAGGGTCTCATGAGTCACGTGTGGCGGCAGAAGGGGTCTGCCGTCTATCGCCTCAAGAGCCAGTGGGGAACCTCGAGGCTGCAGAGGAATGGAATTGGCGGCAGCGAACACACTATCAATGAACAAACCACCAGCACCAGAGTCCACCAACGCCTGGGTCGTCACCGAGCCCCCGACCCAGGAGAGGACAACAGTGATCAGTGGTTTGTCAACACGGGAAACCGGGGACGAGGAGACTCCACCCAAGATCTGCCCCCGACAGGATCTCAGGTGCGAGCGTTTCCCGGACGGTTCGGACATGCCAACCGAAAATGCCCACCGAGACCACAGTACATGCATCGGCCCTCGCGTCTCCGGAGTACCCTCTCCCCCTCGGACAGGCGAGCAAACCCCAGCTGCATGGGTTCACCCCCAGACAAGTCATCCCCAGGAGGCGTGGGAGGAGAGGGAGGCACGGGTGGGACAGCAAACGTAGGCGCCAATCTGTTAGAAGACCTCCGCAGGCTCTCCTTAAAGGAAGGTCTCTCCCTGAGTCTGGTGTCAATCAAAATCAGGAAAGAAATAAGAGACTCGAGCTCCACTGGTAGGTCCTTAGCTGCAACCTCATCCTTCAAGGCATCCGAGAGACCATGAGAGAAAGCAGCGACCAGAGCCTCATTATTCCAGCCCACCTCTGCTGCCAGGGTACGAAACTCAATGGCGTATTCAGCTACGGATCGTGAACCCTGTCTGATGGACATAAGGAGCTTCGCAGCAGAGACAGCACGAGCCGGCACATCGAATACCTTCCGAAGAGAAGCAACAAAACCGGAAAACTCGGCAACCACCGGATTGTTGTTCTCCCATAAAGGGCTGGCCCAGGCCAAGGCCTTGTCCGAGAGCAGCGAGATCAAGAAGCCCACCTTTGATCTCTCAGTAGGAAAGGCATGTGGCAGCAACTCGAAATAAATGCCCACCTGGTTAAGGAAACCTCGGCACTGAGTTGGCTCTCCCCCAAAGCGCTGTGGAAGGGGGGCAGAACCGGTCATACCCCGAGACACCGCAGGCGCAGCAACAGGTGTCGGGGTAGACTCTGGCGCAACAACCGGAGCGGCAGTAGGAGCGGCCCCAGGAGCGACAACCGACCCATCGGCAACGGAAGCGAAATGAGCCGTGCGTTCAAGCAGGGTTTGCAACGCCACAGCGAACCGACCCAACAGGTGATCCTGCTGATCAAGTCTGGCAACCAGCGTAGGTAGCGAGGATGGCCCTGTACCGTCAGAATTCATGGCTTGGTCCTAATGTCATGGAACCATGAACCAGACGTACAACAAGAGATAAGTGAAAATAAGAAGGCTTTATTGAAAATCAAGCTGTAAGCAAGAGTCCAAACGGATGGCTAAACCGAAGCAGGGTCTTGCGTAGACAGAGGTCAGGAACCAGAAGGGTAGTCAGACGAAGCCTGGATCAGGAACCAGCAGGGTAGTCAGACGAAGCCAGGATCAGGAACCAACGGGGTAGTCAGACGAGGCCAGGATCAGGAACCAGAAGCAGCAGCAGTCTTAGAAGCATGTGAACACAGGAGGACCAAGCAAGGAACTGAAGCCACAGACCTCCTATATATATGAGCTAGGCATCCAGCTCCTCCCAGTGGGAAGGAGAAGCCGCAGGGTGGGAGGCTACAAGAAACCCAGAAACCAAGATGGCCGCCAGCACATGTCAAACGAAGGAGAACAGTAAGAAGGTAAGACCATGACAGAAACAGGTTGTTTGCAATAAACAAAGACAATTACCTTTCCCAACTGGTTCAGGACCCGACTAGAGGGACGGCCATACTGGACTCAGTATTAACCAATAAACCTGACAGAACAACATATGTGCATGTTGGGGGACACCTTGGAAATAGTGACCATAAAGTAATAACCTTCAAATTATCATTCAAAAGAGTTTCTTCAGGGAGGAACAAAAATACCAAACTTCAAAAAGCTAAATTTAGCCAACTAAGAGAGGCCATAGGCCTAACTAACTGGGACAAAGTTCTAAAAAAAATAGAAAAAAATACAGCCACAAAATGAGATATTTTTAAAAGCATCCTAAAATCTTATTGTGAGAGGTACATACCTTATGGGAATAAAAGGTTAAGGAACCATAAAAATAGAAATGTGGATGAATAGAACTGTAAAGAAAGCAATAAATGATAAAAAGAAAGCATTTAAATCACTAAAACAGGAGGGTAGCGAGGAAGCACTGAAAAACTATAAGGAAAAAAATAGAATATGTAAAAAGCAAATAAAAGCTGCCAAACTAGCGACCGAGAGACTAATTGCCAAAGAGAACAAAACTAACCCTAAAATATTTTTCAATTATATAAATGGTAAAAAGTATAAATCGGAAGGTGCCGGCCCTCTACAGAGTAATGAGGGGGAGTTGCAGAGAGTGATGAGGAGAAAGCAAAGCTATTAAATATTTTTTTCTCCACTGTATTCACTGAAGAAAATAAACTGTCAGATAAAATGCAGAATGTAAAATTACATTCCCCATTAAAAGTGCCCTGTCTGACCCAAGAAGAAGTACAGCGGCATCTTAAAAAGATAAAAATAGACAAATCACCAGGACCAGATGGCATACCCAGTATCCTAAGATAATTAATTATTGTCATAGCCAGACCCTTATTTCTGATATTTAAGGACTCTATACTGACAGGGAGTGTTCCACAGGATTGCGCATAGCAAATGTAGTGCCAATATTCAAAAAGGGGTAAGAAAACAGAGCCCGGAAACTATAGGCTAATAAGTTTAACATCTGTCATTGGTAAACTGTTTGAAGGTTTTCTAGCAAATGCTAAGAGTTAGAGTACCTCAAGGAAAATAAGCAAATAACGCCATATCAGCATAGCTTTATGAGGGATCGGTCATGTCAAACTAATTTAATCAGTTTCTATGAGGAGGTAAGTTCTAGACTTGACAGCAGCGAATAAATGGATGTCGTATATCTGGACTTCTCCAAAGCATTTGACACTGTACCACATAAAAGGTTAGTATATAAAGTGAGAATGCTTGGACTGGGAGAAAATGTATGTATGTGGGTAAGTAACTGGCTCAATGATAGAAAACACAGGGTGGTTATTAACGGTACACACTCAGATTGGGTCACTGTCACTAGTGGGTTACCTCAGGGGTCAGTATTGGGCCCTATTCTATTTAATATATTTATTAATGATCTTGTAGAAGGCTTGCGCAGTAAAATATCATTTTTTGCAGATGACACTAAACTGTGTAAAGTAATTGAAACAGAAGTGGACAGTATACTGCTACAGAGGGATCTGGATAGATTGGAGGCTTGGGCAAATAAGTGGCAGATGAGGTTTAACACTAACAAATGTAAAGTTATGCACATGGGAAGGAATAATGCACCCGTACGTACTAAATGGTAAAACACTGGGTAACACTGACATGGAAAAGGACCTAGGATTTTTAGTGAACAGCAAACTAAGCTGTAAAAAACAGTGTCAGGCAGCTGCTGCCAAGGCCAGTAGGATAATTGGTTGCATCAAAAAGGGCATAGATGCCCGTGATGAGAACATAGTCCTACCACTTACAAATCATTAGTCAGACCACACATGGAGTACTGTGTACAGTTCTGGGCTCCTGTAAACAAGGCAGACAAAGCAGAGCTGGAGAAGGTTCAGAGGAGGGCAACTAAAGTAATAACTGGAATGGGGCAACTACAGTATCCTGAAAGATTATCAACATTAGCGTTATTCACTTTAGAAAAAAGACAACTGAGGAGATATCTAATTACTATGTATAAATATATCAGGGGACAGTACAGAGATCTCTCCCATCATCTATTTATCCCCAGGACTGTGACTGTGACGAGGGGACATCCTCTGCGTCTGGAGGAAAGAAGGTTTGTACACAAACATAGAAGAGGATTCTTTACGGTAAGAGCAGTGAGACTATGGAACTCTCTGCCTGAGGAGGTGGTGATGGTGAGTTCACTAAAAGAGTTCAAGAGGGGCCCGGATGTATTTCTGGAGTGTAATAATATTACAGGCTATAGCTACTAGAGAGGGGTCGTTGATCCAGGGAGTTATTCTGATTGCCTGATTTGCGAAGGAATTTTTTTCCCCTTAAGTGGGGAAAATTGTCTTCTACCTCACAGTTTTTTTTTGCCTTCCTCTGGATCAACTTGCAGGATAACAGATCAAACTGGATGGACAGATGTCTTTTTCTGGCCTTATATACTATAGTACTATGTTACCAGGGCTTATAAAATAAAGAACTAACTTGAGAAGGAAAGGGGGATGAGCAGGGGTGGGATTCAAATTATTAACAACAGGTTCCCTACTCAACGGTGGACAAGCGGTGTCATGACACATGTTTACATATACATACACCATATATATATGCAACACACATAAATACACCATATACATGGCACACATACATAAATACACCAGATATACACTACACACATACCACTCAACTTTTAAAAAGCCTAAGGAGCTTTACTATGGAATGGCAGGGCTCATCTCCAGCTGCCGCTGCAAAGTTTAATAATCTGGAGAACCTGAGGGAACTGGCTGAATCCCATGCCTGGGGATGAGTGATGGAGGCCCCTAGATCCTGAAGGTTGCAGATGTCCCATAGCATGTGTCCCTTTTGCCATATTCCACAGTGCTGTTTGTGACTGCACTCAGGCTTTCCTGGCCACAATGGGACATAATCTAATTTCCATATTTCAGTCACACACTACAGCCTAATAACAAGATTGCGAAAATATATTGTTAATACATTTCAATGGAGCCTTGCATTCATCAAATAAGACTGGGTTCTTTTCTAGAAGTACTTATAGTTTTCTAGAGAAACCCTGGCCTGTGATACAAAATCTCACCCAAAATTATGGTGCACAATTCAGTTCCATATCATGCACATCCACGACCCCGATGCCAATGACTGAGCCACCTGGAGTACCATTACAGCTACAACCATTGGGTTGCACAACTTGTAAACACAACAACTATGCAAGAAACACTATCCAGCTATTTTATGGAACATAACTTGAAGGATCAGACCTCCAACATTTCAGGATTCCCAGTAGACCTCTGCCATCTGTGTGCAACTAGCAATTCGCCTGAAAACAATGTGATTCAAAGCGAAGGCAAACAAACAGTAAAAATTAAAAACACATTGGAGTTGCTATTGTACTATTTTAGGCTTGAGTCGATGAAATATAAGCATTATGAAACAGAATGCTGGACCAGAGAAATACATATGGACTGTCAGTGAGATGGACTGTAATAGTACTGTATGAAGTATCAGTGGTATGAACTGTCGTGGAACTGTATGTAGTGTCAGTGGGATGGACTGTCGTGGAACTGTATGTAGTGTCAGTGGTATGAACTGTCGTGGAACTGTACGAAGTGTCAGCGGGATGGACTGTAGTGATACTACATGAACCGTCAGTCTTGATGGCTGTAGTTATACGGGCTGTCAGTGGTAGGGAATGGAGTGGTATAGACTGTCAGTTGTATGGGCTGTCGGTGGAATGGACAACCAGTAGTACGGGCTCTTAATGGTATGAAATGTAGTGGTAATGGCTGTAAATATTAAAGGGGTTGTCTGAGTTAGATAAAAACTCCAGCAACCTGTCACGAGGGTGTCAAGAGCCACGTCTGACTCCGTTATACCCGGGGTCAGGAAGTCGCAGCGGGTGGCTGCGCGCTCTATGTCTAAAGATCACGGTGTTTCTTAGTGTTTGTTTTCTGTGTTTGCCTTGCTATCCTTTTTGTCTCACTCAGGGATCCGTAGCTTCTCCTCCTCAGCTGTTTCTTGTCTGCCACTCCCAAACTCCTTATATTCTCCTCTCACACTTCTCTTGTTGCCAGTTATAGAGCTTCCTGCCTGGACATCTATACTGACCCACTGGAGCTGTGAATCCTGGTTGTTGTTCCAGAGTGCTCCCCTCCGGATCCCTGTTGGGCTTTTGTTGTCTCCTGTTGTTGCCCACCTGGGATTATATGTTTAGTTTGTATTGTCTGTCCTCCCCTTGGTGTTTTCCTCTAGAGCTAGTGGTGCGGACTAGTGTTCCCACCGCCCTGTTCACTATCTAGGGCTCATCCTAGGGAAAGCCAGGGTTTTAGGCACGTGATCGGCGTACGGGTGAGGAACCCGTCTAGGGACGACAGGGCAGCCAGGTGCCAGACGCAAGGTGAGTCAGGGGTCACCACCTTCCCTCTCACTAGGGCAGGGCCTCCCTCTTTTCCTCCCTCCGTGTCACGTATGTGACAGTTACGCCGATCGTGATATTATAACTGGCCCTTATTTTTTGAAAAATAAAAAATAAAAAAATAAAAAATATATATATATTTTTTTTTTTCTCTACTTAGAATCCAATATGGATCCTATTGCTGCTTTGGCAAAACAGCTTCAAGGCCTGTCTTTGGAGGTGGCGGGATTGAAGGCGTCTGTCCTCCAACAGCAGCAGCAAATGCAGCAGACCGTAAGCCCAGCGGTTGCTATGGGTAACCAGGTTGTTACAGAACCCAAGGTTGTTCTTCCTGACAGATTCTCTGGGGGAAGGGACAAATTTGTGTTGTTCCGTGAGGCCTGCAAATTATATTTTAAGCTGCGCCCTTACTCCTCAGGTAATGAAGAACAGCGGGTGGGGATTGTTATTTCCCTGCTTCAGGGGGACCCGCAATCCTGGGCGTTCTCGTTACCCCCTGGTTCCCAGGCTCTCCGGTCAGTGGAGGGATTTTTTGGGGCTTTGGGTCTCATATATGATGACCCTGACCGTGTCGCCCTGGCTGAGTCGAAGTTACGGAGACTCCTACAGGGAGAGCGGCCAGCAGAGGAATATTGCTCAGAGTTCCGCAGGTGGGCTACGGATACTCAGTGGAACGACCCGGCTCTCAGGAGTCAGTTCTGCTCTGGGTTATCTGAAAGGGTTAAGGATGCGCTGGCGCTGTATGAGACCCCCCTTTCCCTTGATGCTGTTATGTCCCTCTCTATCAGGATAGATAGACGTCTTAGGGAGAGATCGAAAATTCCTGAGCAATCGGTAACCTCTCCCAAGCAGCAGTTAGTCTGTACGGACTTGGATGAGCCTATGCAGCTAGGAGGAACTTCTCGTCAGGTCCGTCCTCCTGAGGTTCGCCGTAGGTGGGGGGCTTGTTTTTTCTGTGGGGGGAAGGGTCATTTCATTAATGTCTGTCCCTCCTTTCCCAAAAACAAAAGACCGTCGGAAAACTACTAACCCCAGGCTGTGCGGAGGATGTCAGCCGGGGGGTATACGTTTCCTCCATACGAACATCTCAATTTGTGTTGCCAGCGGTTATTGTTTTTGGTGTTAAGACGGAGTCTATTTCTTTTTTTCTAGACAGTGGTGCAGGGGTAAATTTGATAGATGCCCATTTTGCCCGCACTATGGGTTTGTCTCTCTGTACGCTGCAGAGACCCATTCCCATATTCGCTATTGACTCTGCTCCTCTGTCTCAGAGAAACCTCACTCACGTTGTCCATAACTTACATCTTCGGGTAGGGGACCACCATAAGGAGCGTCTTTCATGTTACGTTCTGGAGGGCCTTCCCTCTCCTGTGGTATTGGGTCTTCCCTGGTTGGTAGCGCACAATCCAGTGGTGGATTGGCAGGCCAGGGAGATATTGGAGTGGAGTGAGCATTGCAGAGAGAATTGCTTAAATAACAATTGCTTAATCGCCTCCATAGCTTCCCTACCTACATTTATTTCGGACTTTGAGGACGTTTTTTCTGAAAAGGGTTGTCAGAAGCTACCACCTCATCGTCCTTATGATTGCCCGGATAACCGTCCGAGACCCATACCCTCTTCCTCTCATTCCTGACCTTTTTAATCAGATTGCGGGTGCTAGGTGGTTCTCCAAACTTGATCTTAGGGGGGCCTACAATCTGATTCGTATCAAGGAAGGGGATGAGTGGAAGACAGCTTTTAACACCCCTGAGGGGCATTACGAAAATTTAGTCATGCCTTTCGGTCTGACCAATGCCCCTGCTGTCTTCCAACATTTCGTTAATGATATTTTTAGTCATCTCATCGGCAGGTTTGTAGTCATATACCTAGATGATATCTTAATTTATTCGGCTGATCTGAAAACACATGAAGTACATGTCAGGCAAGTACTGCAGGTCCTACGGACGAATAAATTATATGCGAAAATTGAAAAATGTGTCTTCGCCGTTCAGGAAATACAATTCCTGGGATATCTATTATCTGCTTCAGGTTTCCGTATGGATCCTGGGAAGGTCCAGGCAATTTTAGATTGGGATCTTCCTGAGAACCTTAAAGCTCTACAACGGTTTTTGGGTTTCGCAAATTTCTACAGAAAGTTTATAAAAAATTATTCAGTGATCGTTAAACCCCTTACTGACATGACTAGGAAGGGGACTGATTTTTCTAAATGGTCTGACGCCGCTAAAATTGCATTTTCCTCTCTAAAAGAGAGATTTACCTCGGCACCTGTCCTAATTCAACCTGATGTCTCCCAGCCTTTTATTGTTGAAGTTGATGCGTCGGAGGTGGGAGTGGGGGCTGTATTGTCTCAGGGTCCGTCTCCTGGCAATTGGCGTCCTTGCGCTTTCTTTTCCAAAAAATTATCTGCAGCAGAAAAGAACTATGATATTGGAAATAGGGAACTGTTGGCGATTAAACTGGCGTTTGAAGAGTGGCGTCACTTCTTAGAGGGAGCAATCCACCCCGTCACGGTAATTACGGATCACAAAAACCTTCTGTACCTAGAATCGGCTAAGCGTCTCACCCCTAGACAAGCTAGGTGGTCGCTATTCTTTACCAGATTTAACTTTGTAATCACCTATCGTCCTGGGGCAAAAAATACCAAGGCAGACGCATTGTCCCGTAGTTTCCCTGGAGGGGGTAATGTTAGTGATCCGGTACCTATTTTACAAAGAGGAGTGGTTGTCTCGGCTGTACACTCTGTTCTAGAGAGAAAGGTGTTAGAGGCCCAGGGGGACGCCCCGGCCTCTTGCCCCTCAGAGAAATTGTTTGTACCGTTAAACCTGCGTCTTGAGTTATTGAAGGAACATCATAATTCGGCACTTGCTGGGCACCCAGGTAGTAAAGCAACCTTGGAGCTATTGTCTCGTCGTTTTTGGTGGCCAAGGTTGCGTCAGGATGTAATAGATTTCGTGTCTACTTGTTCTACTTGTGCACGCGCGAAAGTCTCTCATACACGTCCAGCAGGGTCTTTATTGCCACTTTTCATCCCCAATAGACCATGGACACATCTATCAATGGATTTCATCACTGACTTACCTTTGTCTGCGGGTAAAACAGTTATCTTGGTAGTAGTAGACAGGTTTAGCAAAATGGTACACTTTATTGCGCTACCCGCACTTCCTAATGCTAAGACTCTTGCTCAGGTGTTTATCAGTGAAATTGTGAAGCTTCACGGGGTCCCTTCCGATGTGGTTTCGGATCGGGGAACCCAGTTTATTTCTAAGTTTTGGAAAGCTTTTTGTACCCGTTTAGGGGTACACTTATCCTTTTCCTCAGCTTTCCATCCTCAGTCGAATGGACAGACTGAGCGTACCAACCAAAACCTAGAAACATATTTAAGGTGTTTTGCGTCTGAAAACCAAGAGGTGTGGTCATCATATTTACCGTTAGCCGAGTTTGCCATAAATAATCGCCGTCAGGAATCCACTGGCAAGTCACCATTTCTTGGTGCATACGGTTTTCATCCCCAATTTTGTACTTTCAAAGAGGGGGGGTCTTCTGGGGTTCCCGAAGAGGAACGGTTTTCTTCATCTCTTTCATCGGTATGGCAGAAGGTGCAAGCTAACTTGAAAAATATGAGTGGTAAATACAAATGCATGGCCGATAAGAAACGGTCGCCAGGTCCGGACCTAGGAGTGAATGACTATGTGTGGTTGTCTACTAGGAATATTAAGTTGAAGGTTCCCTCTTGGAAACTGGGTCCTAGGTTCATTGGTCCTTATAAAATTGTAGCCGTCATTAACCCTGTGGCTTTTCGCCTGGAGCTACCTCAGACTTTTAAGATCCATAACGTCTTCCATAAGTCGTTGCTCAAGAAGTATGTTCCACCTCTAGAACCATCACCGCTGCCACCTCCTCCTGTTGTTGTGGATGGTAATCTGGAGTTTCAAATATCCAGAATTGTTGATTCTCGTCGGGTCCGCCGCTCTCTTCAGTATCTGGTGCATTGGAGGGGTTACGGTCCCGAGGAAAGAATGTGGGTTCCAGCGTCAGAGGTAAACGCCAACAGGTTGATTCAGGCTTTCCATGTCTCTCATCCGGAGAGACCTGGTCCTGAGTGTCCGGAGGCCCCTCGTGAAAGGGGGGGTACTGTCACGAGGGTGTCAAGAGCCACGTCTGACTCCGTTATACCCGGGGTCAGGAAGTCGCAGCGGGTGGCTGCGCGCTCTATGTCTAAAGATCACGGTGTTTCTTAGTGTTTGTTTTCTGTGTTTGCCTTGCTATCCTTTTTGTCTCACTCAGGGATCCGTAGCTTCTCCTCCTCAGCTGTTTCTTGTCTGCCACTCCCAAACTCCTTATATTCTCCTCTCACACTTCTCTTGTTGCCAGTTATAGAGCTTCCTGCCTGGACATCTATACTGACCCACTGGAGCTGTGAATCCTGGTTGTTGTTCCAGAGTGCTCCCCTCCGGATCCCTGTTGGGCTTTTGTTGTCTCCTGTTGTTGCCCACCTGGGATTATATGTTTAGTTTGTATTGTCTGTCCTCCCCTTGGTGTTTTCCTCTAGAGCTAGTGGTGCGGACTAGTGTTCCCACCGCCCTGTTCACTATCTAGGGCTCATCCTAGGGAAAGCCAGGGTTTTAGGCACGTGATCGGCGTACGGGTGAGGAACCCGTCTAGGGACGACAGGGCAGCCAGGTGCCAGACGCAAGGTGAGTCAGGGGTCACCACCTTCCCTCTCACTAGGGCAGGGCCTCCCTCTTTTCCTCCCTCCGTGTCACGTATGTGACAGTTACGCCGATCGTGATACAACCCCTGTACATGTGGCACAATAAAAAAAAGAATCAATACTCACCCCCTCTCTCACCTGCTTCTTCCAGCACTTGGGCTTTGGGCCTGCACTGCTGACGTCATGTTCCTGGTTGCAGTGGTGACATACACACAGGTCACCATGCAACCAATCACTAACCTCAGCAGTAAATGGCATTTATAATGGGATGAACTGTTAGTGGTATGGATTGTAGTTGTACGAATTGTTCATCTTGTGGATATCCCATAAATGTCCCACATAGGACAACCTCTTTAAAGGTAATGTGTCATAAGAAAATTACCAATTTTTTTGTAAATCAAATTTTGGTGAGTTTTTTAAATTAATTTTTCCATGTAACTGTCTATATAATTGAAAATTGTATATATTGTGAATGGTGGATCATCTGTTATCTACATACAGAGGTGTTACTTGTCATTGTAATTCTGCTTGCGGTGATAATGATAATAGCTACTGAAAAGCTACCTGTACAGGGCAGGAAATCATGATCTATCATTAGACCTAGGGGCCAGTGTGACAATTGCAGGATTATATACATATAGTTTAAAATATAGATGACTGTAGTGATATATAAAAATAAAAAAAACACCAAAACTTCTAAAAAAAATGTTTAACATAAAACATTAGGTAATTTTCTGATTTCCTTTAAGGCTTCCAATGTATCTTTTTAGGAATTGTCCAGTAATACCGCCATTTGCAGTCCTGTACAAATTAGACTTT